>NC_140459.1:10710068-11055068 GCF_963576455.1 Neolamprologus multifasciatus | reverse complement strand
ACCAAAGTGGCGTTGCATGTTTAGTGAATCATGCAAACGTTGCTTTTAAAGCCACCTTGCACTCAATTATAATTCCATATCGATTTAAGTTAGTGATACTTTAATACAAGAAAGGTCGTGCCAAACGTTACCAAATGTTTACTTTTGACACACAAAACGTCCCCAGCTTCCCTAGCTGCATTTACAGCCCTAAGTATGTCTTCATTGTGCTTAAAAGTAAAAGTGAAGCAGAATGCAGTCTGACTTGCAGTGGCATTCAATCATTAAACTCAAGTGAACATAGGCTGTATGTACAGGGGTAGAACACCAAGAGATATGCATGGCCTGGTACAGCAGTTGCAAGCAAACGTCCGAAATGAAATGATAACATCTATCAGATGAACGGTGCACTAGCAAAGATGAACAGAGGTGACAGTAGCCAAAAACGGACAGCCTCAAGTAAAATTAGATGAAGCGCTGTGGCTGAATATGTTTGGAAATTGCTTAGTTACTTGTGACTAAATAAATAAAATACTGCACCTATAAAATTTTCACATTTATACTTTAGAATGGTGAGTTATGACATCTATGTCTAGTCATGTATGTATGCATACATGACTAGACATGTATGCATGCATGCATTGATGGTTCAAAGCTAAACTGAATGTGATACAAATTTGTTTCGTGTGGGTTTTTGAGTATAAATAAAAACTGACGGGTCCCTCTAGTATTTGAAAATTTACCACTCTATAAGCCACAAATGTTTAAAATGACCAGCCGATCCATACCTGTGCCGACGTAAAGGTTGTCTCTAATCTTAGGATGTCTCGCACTGCCTCAGGGATCATTCTAAGGTTTATGAGATGTAGGTTTACTACTGTGTTTCACCTGATCTCAACTGGCAGGAAGGCACGAAGGCAGATAGTGAAAAAGCCAGTCAGACTGTCTTTCCAGGAGGACATTAGCTTGGTTGCATTCAGTCAACACTCAGTAAAGAAAGATAGAAAGAAAGGCATGCTGAAAGAAGGAGAGACAGAAAGATGAGCAGAGTGGGCCAATAAAGGTGCCTAAATGTTAATGTGGTGAGGATTAACCAGTTCTTTGTTGTATGCTAATTTTTCTCAGACTTAAGTCTCGCACTAACAGTACGGCATTCGAGAACGTGAAAAATGTCTGTACTTGAAACATCCATCCTAAGTAAAACATTTCACACTGGTTGATCTCAGGCAACTGGTGGTGAATTTGTATTGTTAAAATAAACTATGAGTAGGTAGGTTGTGGACAAGAGCTGTTTTGCAGTGTCACATTTAGAGTTTGGTCAAATTTCCCTCTTAATTCTTAGGAACCAGTCAGTGGGAGTACATCCCACATACAGAGTCCATGTAACAATCTGATGCCACATGTCTCTGTTGTGTAATGTGAGATGCCAAGAAAAGAGATGGCTTGTGACTGAAGTGAAAAAATGTGGTTTTGCATCCTGCTATCGATGTCCTGTCATAGATTTGGACCAGGAGTTTGCTGTAGATGTTAAGAAATATATATAATACCACCACAACGATACTCTAAACTATTTTAAAAGCTTAGTGTGCCACATGTATCTTGTGTAACGTTAAATTAAAACTACCTAAAAATAACTAACAATGCATTTCAGTATATACATTTGTATAGAAAATTTGTATAAAATGATTCCAATCTACGGTGAAATGGGTTTTTTCTAATGTCCTTGATGTGTGCCATAAACTGGTACTGAAATGAGTTTTTCACCACAAGTCAAAGGCGATGTGGACAACGGGCTGTGCTTTCAGGTCGAAGTGGAAAATGTGACGGGCCTTATTTCTTTGAAGCGTTAATAGTTGTTTTTCATTGACAGAAAACTACTGGAACATTAATTTTTATTTGGATTAGTGGAAATGGGCACATTATGGAAATGCGTATGTGTGGGTGTTTGTGGTTTAAGAGAACTTGCAGTAACTCCAGTCTGCTCACTGGTGCATCAAGGTCGGCCTATCAAAAGTGCTTGGAGTAGTAATCCAAATTCCAGTGCTGATAAGCATCAAGTTGATGAGCCAAAAATTTCTGATACAGTTGACAGTTATGAAGTATGATGCTCTGCAGTTCCAGAGAAAAATGCTTTTCAAAGGAAGTATCAATGAGACAATCCTTTCTGTCAAGAAAATTGGGTTTGAATGCCAACGATGAGACGCGCTCTTTGTTTATGCGTTTGTATGTTTGTTCCGGCTTATTCCTGTTTGTTCATGTTTAGCTTCTCTGTGCATCTTTGGAACAGGTGGATGATTACCATGGAACTAAAATCGGTGATCCATATGCATGGCTGGAAGACCCTGATGGTGCAGAAACAATGGTACATGATGATTTTTTTTTATTTTTTTGGAAGAATGCTACTGTTGGTTCTTCACCCAAAAAAACCATCTGCATTTCATCCCTTGTCATGTCGTTTTTGTTACGCAGGCCTTTGTTGAAGAGCAGAACAAACTCACTATGCCGTACCTGGAGCAGTGCGCCATCCGGGCACAGTTCCATCAGCGGCTCACTGAGGTCTATAATTATCCCAAGTACAGTTGCCCTTACAAAAGGGGGAAGAGGTAATAGCTGAATTTTAATTAATGGTTATCAGCATTTATACTTCACTTGACTTAAGTCAACAACAACAGCAATGCTTTCCCTCACTGTAGTTTCTTGTCTCTTTTCAGATATTTCTACTCTCACAACAAAGGGCTTCAGAACCAGGATGTGCTGTATGTGCAGGACTCTCTCGATGCACCCGCAACTGTATTCTTTGATCCTAATAAGCTTTCTGAAGATGGAACTGTGGCACTGAAAAGTTAGCCAAATTGCAGAACTTGTTATCGATCACAGACATACAGGCAACAGAGATGGAATGATGCTAAATTTGCACTGCTAACTTCTTTTCTCTTTCATCTCCTTCTCTATTTAGTGGGGCGACTGTCAGAAGAGTGTGAATTTTTTGCTTATGGTTTGAGTAGCAGTGGCTCAGACTGGGTAACGGTGCATTTCATGAAGGCCGATGACCTCAGCCCACTGCCTGATGTTCTGGAAAGGGTTAAATTCAGTTGCTTGGCCTGGACTCATGATGCAAAGGGCATCTTTTATAACTGTTACCCACGCCAGGAAGGAAAAACTGATGGTTAGAAAGGGATATTGTGCAAATAAACTTACGCTGCGCAGAAACAACACATTTAACTAATCTAGTTTGAAACGTATTTAGTATTTAACTACTTTGTATTTTGCTGAAGGCACTGAGACCACCAGCAACATGAATCAGAAGCTCTACTACCATGTTATTGGCACCAACCAGTCAGAAGACATTCTGGTAGCAGAGTTCCCTGATCATCCCAAGTGGCACAGTGCAGTGACCGTAAGTCTATAGCTTTCTTGAATCATTAGTGCCCTACCTGGGCAGGCTCGAGCAGATGTGTTACCCTTATTGAGTTGGGGTCTGCTAATGGTTCGTTCCTGTTTTAAAAGGAAGAAACCCATTAGGCCATTGCAGTGCTTACTCTAAGGAGTTGACACTCTGGTCAGAAAAGAGAAGAATTTGATTGCTACTGAAATTAAATTAGTTTTCTGCAAACTACATGAACCTAATATTGCAAATTGCATTGGATTATAGCATCTTTTGTCCTATTTGGTATTTTAAAATGATTAAACACCCAACTGTTTTATATGAGTGCGTCTTTTTAGGGGATTCTAAGAGCAAAGATTATACTTTTATGGCAAAGCCTACATTGGCATTTTCACGTCAGCTGCTTCTCAAATTCTCTTTCCCCTCCCTGTGTTGACTTTAAAAAAAAAATTCTCTTCCCAGATATCAGATGACGGCAGATATGCTGTTTTGTCGATCACTGAAGGCTGTGAGCCTGTCAACCAGCTGTGGTACTGCGACCTAAAGCAGCTCCCCGATGGCATAAAAGGTCTGTGTTAAATACTCATAAACGCATTAACTCATGTGTCTTATGGAGATGTAAGATCACAGGTATATAGTTGGTATTCTCATTGCATCACACTGCAAAATGCTGATCTGGCCATGACAGGTAGGTTCATGGTAGTTAGTTTCCTCCCAGCTTTACCTCATTAGCCAGTATTCATTTGTGAATTGCCACAAATTGGGAGTTATTTTGTTGGAGGATAGCATCTAAAGTGGCATGAAAAATTTTTGAAACGTTTCAGACTTGTATGTAGCATGCAAAAAACATTAAAAATGATTTGAATTGTAAAGAACTGCCAGTTCTTTACAATTCCCCCCAAACGAACAACTCATCTTTCATGAGAAGTGTTCATGAAGCAGTATGGACTGCAGCATGACTCAGTGTCAACATATATAGCTTCTAAGTAGCCGTTGCTTGGGCAGTTTTGTGAAAAATACGCCAGCTTTGTCATTAAGACGTGTCAACACAGACATGAACTGATGCCTGTGACTCAACCATTAGTGAAGTAAATGTTGAGATTTCGAAATTCAAAATGTGGCCTGTTTTAAGTTGAGGAAAAGAAATCCTCCCACACAGAAGTTATGAAACCTTCTACTGCAAGCCTGCTATGAGAACTTGTTATTGTTTTTTACAAGCCACTGCAAATGAGGGTTTATAAGCTAATACTAGTTCCTAATACTCAGTGCTAGTGATAAATATCAGTTTTGGGGTTTTTGTCATTTTATTTATCTACTTCTGCAGGTCTGCTGCCGTGGGTCAAACTTGTGGACAACTTTGATGCTCAGTACTCTTATGTTACCAATGAGGGAACTGTGTTTACTTTCCGCTCCAACTTGGATGCGCCTCGATACTGTCTCATCAACATAGACATCGAGAAACCAGACAGACAGCACTGGACTACCCTCATACCACAGCATGATAAAGACGTCCTGGGTGAGATAAAATGGAAATGTCATTAAAGCATACTGTAGTAGAGAGTGAATTATGTAGTGGCATGTAGTCTTAGTACATTTCTTTTGTGGAGAACTATCTGCAATGCAGTGTCTGAGAGTTAATAAAAGCAAATTTGCTGCTAAACGCATGACAGCATCTGAAACTCCAACAGTCCTTAGAAATGTGTGAAGGGTTTATTCATAGAACTGTACTTCCACAATTCACCTCTTAAAATCTTGCAAAATAGTTTTAAGCCGAATTTCTGTCCTGATGTTTCGATGACGGTCCAGCCACAACAATCGGGAACTTGCATGTCTGTCTGTGGTTCAAAACCTTCGTCAGAGGGAACTCTGCTCAAAAAGTGAAACTCTGTCCATAAGCACTTTGTGTTGTAATTTTTTTTTTCTTTGTTCGTGTCACTTGAATGACCGTAATTGTACTTGGAGATGAATGAAACATACACAAATGTCCATGGTACCTTTGAGAAGTGCGAACAACACGTCACAACATTTTACTTGTGGTAAAAACAGCTGTATAGCTTTTGGTGCACTGGGAAACTACACATGTTAAAGAGAAAAGAGGAACATAGTTGAAATTTGAACTTGGGCAATACTGGACTGATAAAAATAATAATGTAAATTCTATATTGTTAAAAGAAATTTAAATCACATTTTATGAAGGGCTTACAGTGTTGTATTAAACAACATAATGTTTCAGTTACTGTTGGCAGCTATTGAGTTAAACTGGCCCTAAATACCTTTATAACTAATTCAGGTATTATTAAGAGCAATGAAATTTTCATAAACTGACTATTCAGGGTTTTTGAAATAATATGTTACTAAATGAAACCAGTAATACTTTTTTACTAGTGCAAGTTATTTCCTAACTAATTACTGGCAATGGTATTGGTTTTTTTTTTTTTCTTGGTTTCTGTTTTTTTTCTTTAAATATTCTTAAATTGCTTTTTTTGCTTGGTGCTGCTTGGGTAAAGTAACACACACTTGTCGCCATGGTGTCAAACAGTTATAGAAAAAATGCCATTCACATTAAGGATTGATGGTTTCATTTGATAGTATCTAGTCACTCAGGTTCACCAACCTGTTCAAGACAAAACTGACTGCTCTCCTCTGTAATTTTCTAAGGTGATAAATCGTTGTGGTCTCTGTTGCATTCCAGTTTAACTACATGCCCAACATCAGTTTTGTTATTACTGAAACGCTCCCAAATGTAGCCTAATTGTGATCCTTGTAATTGTATAGTATAATAGCGCTAGGATTAAATATAAAGTCACCGTTTCAACATTTAACATTTTGTCTTGAAAAGGACAAAATGCCGTGCATGGAACTGTAGTTATCGCATATAATGTACGTAGATACTACCACAGCTATCTTAACATCTGTAGGCTGTTGGGACTTTATTAGGTACAGAACATGGATTTATAGTTTATTCCTGCAGTTATTCTGCCCTTTGCACATGTAGTTATGCATCAATTACAAAACTTAACTTAAAAACAATTTTATATATTCATATTGAAAAGTGTTTATACCTTATACTTGAGTAATCATGAGATTTTTTTATTGCATGCCGTATTGCATGATTTATTGCTTAGATCATTGTCGGGAATCGACAGGAGGAGGAAGTATAAATAGTGTGATCTAGAAAGGAAGACAAAGACAGAAATTCAGTGCCGCTTGGATACATTGTTTTTGACAACCCCCTCCCCAAAGACATTTTGCATTACTTCCTCCTTTATTTTCCTGCAGGCTTTGTGTCTTGTGTGAACCAGCACCACCTGTTGGTCAACTATGTCCATGATGTGAAGGATATCCTGCAAGTATGCGAGTTGTCTACAGGCCGGCTTGTCAGAGACCTGCCACTGGATGTGGGCACTGTGGCCGGAGTGAGCTGCAAGAAGAAACACTCTGAGTTCTTCTACAAGTTTACCTCCTTTACTACACCAGGCAATTCCAGTTTTTATATACTTGAGTTTTTCCACGAGTATGAACCACATGAAATACACTTCTTATTCCATGCAAAAAAATATACAAATATTATTGCAATTACTTCTCCAAAAACTCAATAAAGTATGAGTTTGTGTGACCAAGGCAGATATTTAACAGATTAAATGCTTTCTGATGTGCAGCTGTTTGCTATTGTTATTACAACAGAGGATTAATTGCAACATAAAATACTCCTATAATTAGCCTATTTTACTAAAGTTGCAGATCATGTCTTTTGAAATTGAATTAATTTGCATGATATAATCAGAATTTCTTAATAAAATGACCATATATTTAACTATTTAAATGCAACCAGTCACGCTGGAAGTCTAACTTTGATTTCTATTATGCTGTATCCAGGTATCATTTACCACTGTGACCTGAGTGAGCCAAACCCAGAACCCAAAGTCTTCAGAGAGGTGGAGGTAAAGGGTATCAAACATGAAGACATTGAGACCAGACAGGTAATATCACTCTTTCTGGTCATCTGCTTAATTTCAGTAGAACATACTGTAATGTTATGTATTTTAACAGTACTTTTAATATTCAGAGTCATGACGTTGCTGCTTTAGAAATTTGACTTTGGGATCTAGCTTTTATTTCATGCTATTTACATGACCCCACGCTTCATCATTTTATACAAAGAGCTATTTTAATGCTTCTTTTGAGACATGAAAATGCAAGTTAATGACTTACTGACAGTAGTAAATTGTGAATTGCGCAGACAAATAAAAGCCTTTGAGTTTGCAATCGGTGCTAGATGGCCAACACAAGAACCAAAGAACTGACTCTGGCACCTTATCTGTAAAACCTAATAAGAGACAACAACAAAAAAAGCAGAAATGGGAAACTTCACACAGGAAATGTACATTCAACTTAGAGCAGTGTGAAAAATTTAGAAAAAAAAAGAAACCATTGATGGACTAAATAAGGACGGGGGCTGAATGACTACAGAAAATGACTGCAGCTAAAAAAAAGAGTCTTTAGGCCTGCGAAGAAGAATCCCAGCATAGCAGGAGTCTAGAAACCCTTGAAAAATTAAGTTTCTTACTCAAAGTTTTATAGTCACAGTGAACTATAAGACTTGTTCTATTGACTATAAGTCATGTTATGTTGACTAATATACAGCAGGAGCTGGGAGAGGAGATTGGAATTGCTGAAGTCGTGCCACAAAGATCCTGGAGAAAAGTTTTATGAATAGATGACGTGAAGTCAGCCTCTGGCAAAGTGATTAAAATTACAGGAAATGAACGTGATCCAAACCATCCCACGTCATCGGTAACATAATATTGTTACTTGTACGGCTGCTTGTAGAAATGGTTCACTCATCTTTATAGACGAGGGAGCAGTGACCAAGTTTAAGCCGTAGTTAGGATCTATTTGTTCCTGCTGAAAAGTTAATTAAAGATGGAGCAACTATCATGGGGCTATTGAAGGGATTTAAAAGCTTTTCCTTACAAAATACAAAGCAATTCAACACGTCAGTGGATCATGGACTCAATATAGGCATTTCAGAGCTAAGCAGATTTATCACACTCATTTTACATGTGACAGTACATGGATGTACTCTCTGAGGCCTAAACGTCCCCATTACTTTATTTGTATTGATTTCTAAACATTTGTCATTTTGAGGCATAGTTGTTATGAATTGTCACGTCTACTGTTTGAATACACATGATGCAGAATTAGCAGAATTCTGTTCACCATGGTTGAGGAAGTCGCAAATAATACATCAAAAAGAAAAGAAGCCATTGGTTGACACATGTCAGATCAAATAATACACTTTTCTCTACGTACCAGGTGTTCTATCCAAGTAAAGATGGAACCAAGATCCCTATGTTCTTAGTACATGCCAAGGCCATTCAGAAAGATGAGAGTAATCCTGTTTTACTTTATGGATATGGAGGCTTTGAGAACTCCATACAACCATACTTTAAGTAAGTACGACTGCGCTGTCAAAGCTGTCTTCTTTTAATGTACTTTTCCTAGTACTTCAGAGCAGTGTGATCAATGATGGTAGGTACTATAATACTGGAAAAACAAGGTTAAATACAATAACCCATAATGATGGTCCTGCAAAATAATCCCAGTGCTCTTAAACTGAATGAACCCTGATTCATTCATTGATAATTTAACAGTCAAACTTCAACTTTTTTGTAAGCTGGAGACTTTAAATTAATAAGAAGACAAGACACCCTCTCAGTTCAAGGTTTTTGCCCATCTGGACATGATTTCTATTATTATGTCTTGTCATTTGTTATTTAACAAAAATTAAGCCAAAATACAGAAATTTTATGTGGAAAACTTTATGATTCAGTTTGCACAACAACTTTTACCAGGAACAACTTGAAGTCTAACCTTATGTATGACTTTATCAGTGTCTCACATCATTGTGGAGGAATTTTGCCTCATTCTTCTTTACAACATTGTTTCAGTTCGTTGAGGTTTGAGGACTTTCATTTACGCACAACTCCGAAAAGGTCCTAGCATATGAGGCTATACAGGCACAGCATTTCAGTCAGGTTTCTTCATGTAGATTTGCTGGTGCTCTTGAGGTCAGAAGGGTTGTGCCATACATTGTTCAGAGAAATTGCAATAAAAATTCCATAGTTAAATTTCAGACTCAACAAGGCCTCAGTTAGCCAATTAAATATTAAAGCTCGTGATATTACAATTAGAAAGAGAATGGAAAAGCAGAGATTGTTTAGAAGACACAGATCAATCATCCAAAGGTGATTTTGAAAGCCTTTGTATGTGCATTTTGGCCTTACCTTTGTTAGATAAATAATGACAGGGTGTAATGTCATTTGTTGTTGTTCATTTACCTAATTTTATAACCTAAGGGCCAGATGATTTTATTATGTCCTGATAAGGAAAACCTTAGAATTTGAAGAGGTTGTATTTTTTTTATTTTTATGACTGTATTACATCCATCAGTGAACTTTTATTACACCTGGTTGGATTCATCTCTGGAGGAAAGAGTACTGATGAGGTTGGATTCTCTGTAAATGACTGGGTGTGGAAGTATGCATTAGTATTTCCTGAGAAACGCTCTGTGTATTCAGTGCTAATGAAAAAGAAACTGCTTAGATATGTGTACTGTTGTAAACATCTAAATAAACCGCATTGTGAACTTAAGTGTCACACTGCCAATAACTCTACTTCTGCATTTTGTTTTCTAAATACCATGCGTGGCATACGCTTGTGATTTTGTGAAGGCCTTTCTAGAAGAAAGTGTTGATTTTTTTAGCAGTATTTTGACACCACTTTCTAAATGAATGGGGAAATGGTGCTAACTTGAATGTCAGTGATATAAAAACAGCATGACTAATTAAATATAATAGGAATAATCAAAAATCTCCAAAAAGAAGCTTAAAAAAACTTGGTGTCCTTGTCATGTAACTTTGTATAATCCTTTACAACTTCATGAAAGACTCAGTCTGGAGTGCTGACACGATCAGTGTCACCAGAGCAGTGAACTAATGGCATACTAATGCATATTATGCATATAGTTAGCAAAGACAATGAACTTGCTATGATAGGGAGATATGTTTCTCATTATATAATTGCAACTGTTGTGTATTCAGCAGTGCAACAATACAGTCTATTTATTATTTTCTAGTTCGAGGGTTGATTGGCTCTTCAGGGGCAGGGATGGGACCAACGCTACCTTTCTCTTTAAATGTTTTTCCTATAGACTTCTAGTCAGTATTCTTTAAGTGCAATGTGCTCTTATAATATTTCTGTCTTTATTCTCTCTTGTATGTGGTCAGTGTTGCCTCTCTGCTGTTTGTGAAACACCTCGGCGGCGTGCTAGCAGTGGCTAACATCAGAGGGGGTGGCGAGTATGGCCTCACCTGGCACAAAGGTACAAAAAGACAGAGTTTCTAAGTAGTATGTAAGCAAGTAATTGTGTGGTTTTTATTTTTTTTAAGGAATTGACACGACTACTTCTGCTGTGTATTGT
The DNA here is from genome assembly GCF_963576455.1 of Neolamprologus multifasciatus. Classification (NCBI taxonomy): domain Eukaryota; kingdom Metazoa; phylum Chordata; class Actinopteri; order Cichliformes; family Cichlidae; genus Neolamprologus; species Neolamprologus multifasciatus. The sequence continues at coordinate 11,044,221 of NC_140459.1, read as the reverse complement.
TTGTAGCTGGCAGTTTGGCGAACAAGCAGAACTGCTTTGATGACTTCCAGTGTGCAGCACAGTACCTGATCCAGGAGAAGTACACTAAAGCAAGCCTCATTGCTATCAATGGAGCCTCTAATGGAGGGCTGCTAGTGGGTAAGTACAGGATCAACTGTGTGTGTCTGTGCTTTATGTTTTTTAGTGGGATAGCTGCTGAAAAGGCCAGAGGGAGTTTTAAAAGTATACCTGGGAAACCATTATGCAACAGTCCACTGCCTGCACGTTCAGATTGGGAAGCAGTGTGAACCTTGCTCGTTATTTTTATAGCTGAAATTAGCCAATGGAACTGTTCCTCTACTTCCTCCCCAATTTACCAGATGAGCTCCCTCTTCTCTGTGATTTAACCCATGAGACCCGTAACAGTCCAGTACAGCTTCATGTTTTCACATTTATTACTAATGCCACAAAAAAAAAAAAAAAAGGGGGGGGGGGGGCAAAAACACTATGATATTGGCCTCAGCTGCATCCACTTCAGTGCTTCGTGTTCTTTTATAGTACTTCTTTGTCATAATTGCTAATGTCAAGTTCATCTAACAGTAGTTAGCTGCTTAGCTTCAATTAATTTCGCTATTAAACACCACATTAGACAGTGCTTAGTCACATCATTTACCAAAGGCTGGCTGCCATATGGCATCGCACAAATCCAACTAATGCCTGCTTCCCTGGTGTGTAAATAGCCATTTAGAAGTGACTGTGTCCTACAGTGTGAAGTAATTGAGATGCATGTGTGTTTGTAAGCAAACAGAATGTGCAGTACTAATTCTGAGTCTACACACAGCGGCATGCATGATTCAACGTCCAGACCTGTTTGGCTGTGTTGTAGCTGAAGTGGGCGTTATGGATATGCTGAAATTCCACAAATTCACCATCGGCCACGCTTGGACAACTGATTACGGCTGTTCTGACGATCCGGAGCAGTTCAAGTGGCTCATCAAGTATGGAAAAACACACACTGAACAAACCGCTAAAGTACACATCCATAATATATATGTACACGCGCATACTTATGTATTTCCACTGCGATGACTGATCGCATTATTTAAAAACTAGCAAAAAAAAATCTACGGTCGGTTGGGAGAACTTACTTCTGAGTATGTAATACTTAAGCTGAGTGACATCTTAATATAATGTGCCAAAGCAGGTTTTTTTCTGAAAGTGAGGTGTACTTGTACATATTATTATTATTATTATTACATGTCAGAATACAGAGACGATGATGGTTTTTGTTTCATTCCCATGCTTCAAATGGCTACAGCAAGACTTTTGATGTCTTTTGAAGTCTTTAAATGCAACGTGACACTAAAAGTCTTGGTGGCCTACTGCCTGATAAACCTTAACACTGTTCTTGACCACACAGACTTTGAAAACCACAGCACATGTCCACAACAAAGCCTTAAATTAACAGAAATAAACTGTATATCACAATACAGAGCAGGTTGGAGTAAGAAAAGTCAGGTACACAGATTAAAATAAGTATATAGATAACCAACCTAACCAAGTAAAATGTACCAAAGTTTAAAGTATCACTTTCTATAATTGTGATCATTACTGTTCCTTTGATTAGTTTAAATATTTTTAGAATTACAAATATGAGTGTAAGTGTGAAAACGGCAGTAAATGGTAACATCGAGCTGCGTTGTCTGAATTTGAACCAGGTTTCAGTAAAGTTGGTTGAGTGAGATTCACTGCATGTTCTCATCCAAATGGCACTTTTGCTTTCCATGATTTTTGTTTTCTCTTGTCTATCACCAAAAAACTTTTTAAGGGAGACTTTTGTTTTAATGATGGATTTTTGTTTTGATAAAGCGTTTGATGTTTTTTGTTAATCAACAGATGGGTCTTCTGATAGCTCCCGTTTTGTGTGTTTCTTATTCTGACTCACGACTGAAGAATCTCTGCATGTCGTTGAGAATTCACGTCAGGTCTTGTTTTCAGTAATCTGAAAGTCGAGTCGCAGTGTTGCACCTGCCCGCATAACCTGAAAGATCACAGACGAACAACTGAATAACAAATGAAAGTTTTCAAATGTCTCTTATGATCTTTGTTCTCTCTGTTAAGAGACTCCCCTCACGTTTTCCTTCCTTTTGATCTTTGTCATCCTCTCTTTAGGTATTCTCCTGTACATAATTTGCCGCACCCACCTTACTCAGGCCCTCCTTACCCTGCTGTCCTGCTTCTGACAGCAGATCATGACGACCGTGTGGTACCTTTGCACACGCTGAAGTTCTGTGCTACCTTGCAGTATGGGGTTGGCAGCAGCTCTGTGCAGCGTCAGCCTCTGATGGTCAGGGTGGACACCCGTAGTGGGCACGGTGCAGGGAAACCTACTGCCAAGGCCATCTTGGAGGACACGCACATCATGTCCTTTATTGCTGAGACACTAGGCCTTAAATGGAGGGAATGATGAGAACATGACAGTAAAAGGGAGGTAAAACATATATTCAGCAATCGAGGCTTTTCTTAGGGATGAATGATTTCTACTTTTATACTTTGGTATGCATACTCTTGAATAAAAATAAAAATACATCTATTTAAACAAAGTCCTGCTACAACTAAAGCAACGAATTAGAGAAGTGTAAGAAATAAATTTTTAAAACTTTTTTTAAAATACACTGTAACTTTGTGAATGACTTGAATTGGATCGAAGCACTTTCAATAAAACCTTTACTGCATTATAATCCATGGTGTCTGTTAAATCTTAATATTGTCTTCTACAATAGACCTAATGAGAAAGGACATGTAAGTCATAATGAAAGAGCAGCTCAAAAGTCTTTAAGTTTATAATAAAAGTGCAATAGTGTTAAAATAATGTTTTACAATTATTGGGATATTTTTTTTTACCAAAACAACAGAAGTACTGTTACCAAAATCATAGCAAAAGTGTCACTGTGGCATATGAACAGCTGGGAATGTCTTCATGAGTAGGAAAAGCTGTAAAACATGAGAAAATACAATTAAAAAGCCCCACATCTTTTGTTCTCAGTCACCTCTGATCTAAAGGGTTGCTTTTTTTCAGTAGTTATTACTTTATGGTGCAGTTCTTTCATCTACCACCAAGTAGCAGTATGGGACTGCAAAAACTCACTTCAACCCCTTCTAACGCCTCTTGGTCAAAGGCTAGTCGGGTATCAGTGCATTAAGCTGCTTTTTTGATGGGATTTGTAGAATTAAAAATTGAAAAAACAACTAGCAAGATGAAATCCACTAAATCACTTTTTTATTTATTTATTTATTTTTATGCTGATTACTCTGGCTGGAGATTGGATCAAATTGCTGGTGAATAAAGACGGGCATGATGGATCTCTAAACACAGTAAAAAAAAACAAACCAATACACAAGCATGAGGACAAATGGTAATGAACTTGTAAGGGGAGAGGGAGGTGCTAGAAATGTGTGGAAGCCTTTAAAGTATTTGCACAAAAGTTGAGAGATGGAGAGCGATGATAGATGCAGACAGTGAGTGGCAACAGAGAACTGCAGACTGACTGAAAGTGCACTTATGCGAGTCTCGGCGGGTAGTGAGACATATGGGTGTTTAAACTGTCATAAAGAGAGATGGAAGCTCTCCGGCAGCTAACCACAGAGAGTGAGCAAAGTTGTCTGTTCGGTCACTCAGAGTTTAATCTCGGCTCAGTGGGAAGTTCTGATTTCGTCAGACTGAACCCTGGGCCTTATCTAAGTACCTCTCGGTGGAGAGATACGGTGGGAAAAGGAGAGGGAGAGCAGAGAAGGGAGCAGGAGGAGGATTTGCAGACAATGACTCTGCCACAGGGGCAAAGTGGATGAATGTAGCTAGGAAAGACAAAGGCAGTAATAAGCTGGACATATGAGAGACGGAGTGAGGGGTTTAAGATCACACAGCAAAGAGGCTGTGATGCTCTTCTCTCAGGAGTGTCCCTCAGGACCGGACAAGCTTTTGCTGCTTCATTTCTCTCATTCACCCACCCGTCACCTCTTGAGCTCCCTCTTCCTTCTCACTGTACTCACATTCACACATGTACAAGCGCACACAGCCTTCACATCTCCTTTTCTCTGGAGAAACGCAAGCTTTTACCAACAAATGCCTCATCGCCTCACAGCTTCTCTCCTTTTCCCCCCCGTCTCACACACTCGCAGGTCCCTGCTCTGTCCTCCATTTGTTTACTTTACTCCCTCCATAATGCAGGGATTAATTTCTCAAAGCCGATTTGAGCTGTGGCACGCTTCAGCAAAGAGCGGAGAGCAGAACTTTTGTGCTGGGGGAAGTTTCCCCTTCACACTAGCTTAGAGGTGGACTGCTCTCCCCTTTATGCCGCTTGCTTTAATCTTCACACGGAGCGGTGAGAGTGAGGGATAGAGGGAGGACAAGAAGGGGAGAGGGCTCTCAACACGCAGCTGGGAATCACTAATGTCTTTACAGAGGTGTTGTCTGCTTTCCCATGTGCCTCTTTGAATCCTTTTGCTTCCTTTGCTATTTCTCTGGCATTTCCTCCTCTTACATTTCTGGACTAATTGTTGTTATTGGTTATGCTAAGAACTGTGGATGTTGTTTTTCACCTCATGCATGTGGACTTCTGAAGACCTTCTTTGCTCTCCCTACAGAGCCCCTTCAAGTCTGCATATGCAGTATATAGCAATCATGTGGCTTTAGTGCACTACCATGTTTTTTGTATCTGCAGTCAAGCAGTCCACAAGTAATATGAATAACATAAAAATGTCTAGCGGTGTCCATCTGTGCCTTGCTGCCACACTGACTGCATCCCTCCGATCATACATTGACCCCAGCCAGCAGGTCTGGCTTGGTACTTCTGTCGTCTCTCGCTTAAGTGGAGATGCGCTGATGAGCTGTCCCGGTGTCCCAAATCATGGGGAAGGCCAGCTGAACTTATGTAGTCCCATACTTCAAGCAGAGCTGGACCCCTTTAACTTTTGGGTTCCCTACATCCCAGAAGATGATGGGCAAGATTCCAGTGGCTTAGCTCAGTTGTTCCTGTTTTCAGTTAGGAGCATTGGAGTCTGATAATGAGCAATTGAGAGCCCCTTGTTTGCTGCTTTCACTGTTCCCACTGCATCTGTGAGCCCTGCTGGATCAGCTCTTTCTGTCAATGCTGTAGTCATTTGGCCAACACTAAGTAGTTGGCAGATTTTAGAGACACTTCTGTCCTGACAGAGCACTCGGCACCTGCTCACAGCCTCTTAGTCAGGGACATTTATGATCAGGAGCCACAGGTCAGACATCCCTTCCTCGCTGTGGCTTGACCTCACAGAGCTCTGGTCATTCATAGAGGCACCACATAGAGTGGTGTTGACATCTTACCCAAGGATTTATTCAGATTGGCACAGCTTCTCTCCCAATAAAACCTTTTTCAAAGCACACAAAAGTGGGAGTGGATTTCTCTCACCCTGGTTGTTCCCAGTCATATTACATATGCTGACAGAAAAACCATGGGAGCTCTGTTCGTGCTATCACAGCTAGACAGGGCACGCGAATCAATGGGAGTGTCTGTAGATGTTAGGCTACCCTAAAAATGGTACGCCCTACCCAAGGGGAAGTACTTCTGTTTATGCCTGTTAAGTGCTCCAAGTTAATGTATTGATTTTCAGCACTGGTGCATGTAGGGAGGCTCAGACTCCATATTACGCCATCTGTCTCCAGTGCTGTCCGACCTCCAAATATTCATACCAAAAGAGCTAGCTCCAGCTATGATTGCCTTGTATGCCACTGCTGTCTTATCTTGTCATGAAGGCTTAAAGAGATTTCGGTTTTTGTGCATCCTTTGTTAACTGCCTTTTGAAAGGAGTCACGCAACCAAGACCTGTCTTTGGCATCACAGCGTGATATATCGATGGTGCTGCGCATCACAGTTTGAGCCAACAGTCAAAATGTCTTTCAAAAGGCTGTCTCTGAAAACTGTTGCTCTTAGCTTTACCTTAAACAGTGTTATGCGTGTTATCAGCCCCACTATCTTGTCTTGTAATTAGTGAAGACACGGTGGGACCACAGCCACTTTACAACCAAGCTCCATTTTTACACCTCAAACAACTTTTCTAGGTTGAAGGTTAACTAGAAGGCCATTTTTGTTCCCCCTGGCTCAGAACAATGAAGCAGCTGAGCAATCTCTCTGCCCAGTCCTCTGTCTCATTATGTTTTGTGCACCACTAACACGAGGCAGATGCAGCAACTGTTTGTCCACCTCAGAAGACTCTCATAAGCGATTTCTCTGTCAAAACAGCATTTGGCTCACTGGCTGTGTAATGCTTGCACGCAAGTATACATAACAGCAGGTGCAGAGCCTCTGCAAGACGCTCATACTCGCGCCACAGGAACCATATTCTCGTCCACAGCTCTCCTCAGAGGGACTGCGGTAGCAGACATCTGCACAGCAGCATCTTAGGCCTCTTCGTGCCCCTTCATCCATTCGCCTCTGCACCATGTGTCTGAGTCATCCCTGAGATGATGTTTTTGGGTTTTCTTTAATGGTAAATGACCATGATGTACCCATTCCTCAGCACTATAGTTCTTCTAGTAGTATGCAGCTTTTCTTTCTGAAGTTTAATTTGAAAAGAAAGTCTGCCATAGAGGACCAAAAACTGTATTTCAATTTACTATTACTTATAAAGTTATTCAAAATAAACTTTATGCATGACTTGAGCGTCGGTGTGATGGCTTTCAGATCGTGCAATCTGCATTTTGAATTTTGAAACATGATATTCATCAGTCTCTCTGAAGAATTGCTGTCCAACTCCCTGTCCCAGTCTCATTTACAGTGAATAAACAGGCAAATCTGATTGAAGATTTACTCTCAAACCGTGAGAAGCCTGATAAAACACCGACTAACACAACTCCCCCTTTGCCACCGATGCGATGTACTGTTGGGTATGTTGTTTGCATACTAAAGCATCACACTCAAGGTAATAGCATTTATTATATTGTATTGCAAGGGGACAGAAAGAAGATAGCAGATGATTATGCCCGCTATTTGGTTCATTTAGCAAGAGTAAAGCTGCTAAGATAGCTTGTGACCCAGAGAAGGCAGGAGTTAACTCTCAAAGGCTATTAGGATTTCATAATTTACATTATGTAGATAAGAGCCTGCAAAATATCTCTTCTGCTATATTTTGTTCATTTTGTTATTGTGCCCAAATATAGAAGTCTGCTTAGAATTTATGAACTTGAAAAACTTTCAATACTTGAAAGTTTTTTTTCTTTTCATATTTTGTCCATAAATGTGAAAAATATTTCTTTAAATCAACCACTTATGCTCTCTGTTTTTCAGACTTGTAAAAGAGTTTTGATGAAGAAAACATCTTGAATGCAAGCTATGATAAGCCTCCAATAATGAATTATCCAAATCCTGTGTTATTGCAGCAGGAGTTCAAATCCATTTAGCACGGGTCTGCGAGACAGCATCCGGAGGAGGTGATGTTTGGTTGTGTAGGAGGTTTACAAAGCTTCAGTCAGCGATGGCTCAGAGATGAAACTCATTCAATCTCAGACTCCTATCCTCAGCTCCAATAAGACTTTAATATAAAAGGTATGGATTGGTACTGCAACTTTATGAGCTAAATAAAAAGATCATATTCTCTAATGTATGCCGATAAACTCTCAACGCACTGGCAGCACATTTGCACACAGTTAATATGCACATGCATGCAGTATTGTGCACACGTTGACCCTTGCATGCAGGCACTGAAACACATTCTGCCACACTCCCCCCTGCACACCCACACAGTTGCCTACAGCAATCCTACGCAGAGTTAATTTGCATTTACAATTATTTCCCATACGCTCGGTGCTGGTCGAAAAGTGGGTGTTACATGATAAAGCAGTAAGTAATATAACCTCAGTCCTCAGAGAGAGAGATTTCACAGACATGGTGTGGTAATGCTGAGAAAGTGCAAGAGAAAACCGGGAATAGAAATGGCTAGAGGATGTAACCAAAAGCTGAAGTTTATTGTAAGTGGATACGAGGTATTAACCTCATAACAAATGGCTAAAGAGTAAACAAATAAGTACGAGATGTCCTTAAGGTTGGAGAAAGTTAAAGAAATAAATGTGTTTTCAGGGCCTTTTTACTTCATTCTGAAGTAATTCTTTCTTACATGAGAAATTACATTTATGGAAACAATCTTAAAGTATCTTAAAGATGGTCAAACATTGCTGCACAGCACCACCTGGTGGACACACTTCACAACTGACTTTTAAATGAAAACAATCTGCAAGCAAAGTTTTAAGTTTTTTCTTTCTTCTTGTTTGAAGTTTGACTGTCTCTTTTCCATTCCCCAGCAAGGGCCACGACCTTAAATACGACACAAAAACATGTATTGATAATGAAGCATCGAGCTAGGCTTAAGGTTACAGCTGAGACGAGAAGGAAGGGAAAGGATGCCGTTGAACTGGTAACCTAGTGCCATTTGCTCAATAGGTCAATAGCAGACGTTGTGGAAAGAGAAGGCTCTTGCGCGCCGACTGAAACCAATCCCAGGGCATTGCTGGAGGGCAGGTGGTCGTCACACGCAGTGACACTGCTGCGGCCTTGACCTGAGAGAATATGGTTTCGATTTTCCTTTTGTTGCATTGTGAACTTCAAGAGGTTAAAAGCAGTTTAAGTGACTCGGCTTTACTTTTTGAGAAGTGATAGCTAGTCTCTCTCTTTTTCAAGGTTGGGAATAATGTGGTGTGTCAATTCTAGTGCTGAAACAACAAATGAGTGAGAAGGCGAGAGATTACTTTCAAAGGTAAGGGTTGCTCAACATTGAAATTTTATAAACTGGAAATTTGAATCTTAAATGTAACACCCTCATTTACTGTGGAATTTCACATCTATACATGATGTTTTGCTGAGTTATATTTTTATGAATTGTATTGCAAAACAAACTGATATCAAGGGTTGCATGAGAATACTGGGCAGTTTAGTGTGTCTAAACTGGTTAGTTTGCACTGTATGTATGTATACAGTATGCTTGGTTTGAAGTACAAAGGTGAAATAAATGACTCTGAGCATGGCATGGTTGTTGCCAGACGGGCTACTCTTAATATCCCAGAAACTGCTGATCTACTGAGATCTTCCCACACAGTCGTCTCTAGCGTTTACAGAAAACTCCATTATAAAATGAGCTGGGCTAAGGCTATCCAATCTAAACCTCAACATCTGACATGGAAGACAACGAGGAAAAAAATGTGCTCGTATTGGAAGTTTTTTAATAACACATTTCAATATTGCAACAGCCATCAGATTTTCTCCTAACGGGTAAAAATCATTTAAAAACTAACAAAAACAAAAGAAACTTTTTTTTTCCAGTTGTATATTCCAAACATCAGAGTTTCTTGGCTATTGCCCTAAAGTCAAACAAATAAAACCCTTACACAGTGAGCAGATATTATATTCAACACATTGTTCTTCAAACAAATTATAAAAATAGATTTAGCATTTTCAAATACATATATACAATATTAAACATATCGTAATGGTCACAGCAACATATTGGGGGACAGAGCGGGAAACCTCTCCGGTTTCATTCATCGTGGTGAAGAGGTCCAGGCTGTTTTGTAGTCTTGTGTGTCTGTTTAAAAGGTGTATTTTTGGATATGTGTGATGCGTTTTATAGCAAAAGGAGGGTACAAGGAGGGACATTTTTACCAAATTGAAATCCTTAACTTAATTCCAATTAATTTTTGCACCTTCTACTGTGAATCTGTAATGCCCCGATAAATGTCTTCCCCAACCAAATGGAAAAGCCAGATAGCTGTACACAGGGAATTCTGGGAGTTAACTGGAAAAAGTGCAACCATATAGTCTGATGGAGCATGATATTAACAGCAACATAAATTTAAACCTGACAATCCAATAGCAACCAAAAGGAAAAAAAATATCATTGATGTTCTGTAATACTGTATCCGTACTGCAACACACACACGCGCACACACACACTGTAATGTGTATACAGCAAATCTAAACGGTAACAAACCTAAAATTAACTGTTGCAACTCCAGCGTATAGAAATACACAGATACTGTGTGCTGACAGTAAAAATCCTCCAGTGTTCCTCTCACTTCCTCTTTACAAAATACTTTGTTCAGGTACAAACTCACAGTCGAAATAAGTCAACGGATCAAAAAACGAAACAAGACAACTGCTTTGCTCAAATTATTATTTTTTTAAATACTTAAGTTTAAATAAACCATCCCAACATCCTCTCTGGAGAGGTCTGTGTTGCAGTCTGTAAACATAAATAAATATGGATAAATATCTAAAATCAGACCACCTTCCAGAGATAGCCCGAGTCCTATACAGAGTAATAAACATTGTAGTGAGAGCCTTTGGAGAGGAGGATCGTGTTATCCAGATGAAATCCAGCAAACTAAAGGGAATGATTTAAGCTTTAAATGCACACAGAAAGCATGGAGAAGAAGAGAAAGATATAGGGACTAAAGCAAACGTAGTTAGGAGTAGCGAAACAGACAGCGACGTACAACAAATTCATGAACAATCAAAAACACATTTTCAACCCTTTGCTTTACAATTTCATCCTGTAGCGATTGTTTCACCATCAGTAGTACCAAACAGGATAAATGAATGCTGATATCCCTGCTGAAAGAACAGCATAATATCAACACAAATATTTTTACTTAAGTCCGTTCATGCCATGAGCAAACTTTAGATAACGTATATAGCACTACAATGAATCCTCGCCCCTCTCATTCTGCCACTTTGCGGCTTCATCCAACCTCCGGCTTCACTAACCTGAATAGCACGGTCTTCCCAACCTGCTGCTTTGAAAACGCAAGTTACATTCCAGCCATGTTTATTCTTTAGAGTATTTCTTTACCATCTGATATTAGATCAGCTTTGACCGTTCTTGATGTGATTCTGTATCTTCGTAGTAAATCAGTTCCTGTTGATGTGAAATCAGCTGTGCTAGTTCTGAGGCATTGTTTTGACCCGAGGCCAATAAAATAGTTCCCTTCATCGAGAATATCTTGGTTTTAGTGAATTTATGTTGTAAAGGGATATTTCACCCCAAATGTTCACGCGTCTTCGAGCTCTAGTTCAAAATTGCTGTGCGCGTCTCTCCCACAGATCAGAGTTCGGCTTCAGACAGAGACATTTTTAATTTGTCTTTATGCACTGATCTAGAACCAGTAAGATGGAGCCAACGCAGGTGTTGAAGGTCAAAGTGCAGATAGAGGTCACAAAAAGTCACATGACATCACTCCTCTGCTATCCCCCCCCCCCCCGGTTATGACATGAACACAATGTCACAACTGATCGCAGTCTTCAAGGGGGACTTGTTGAAAAGAGAAAGGAAGGAATAAAGGAAGGCATGAGGAAGTGTGGGAAGGAGGAGTAAATAGATGAGTGCAGTTAGCTGAAAGATCAGCTCATCTATCTTTATGTATGGAAGAGCTCTCTCTCTCTCTCTCTCCTCGCCTCCACACCATCATCCATCTGCACACATGTAAGGATCTGCAGCAGCACGAGACTAGGTGAGTTGACCGTTTAGACCTGCACACCACGCCCGTGCATTTGGATGACCTGGGCTCTCAGAGTCTGGATGGCAGCCAGTATCAGCTTCTGGTGCTCCAGGGAAGTGATGCCAAGGCTCAATACATCTCTGTGAACACAAGATTTACAGAGATCAGAAGATGTGGATTGATTGTTTTTAACGATGCTTCGCTTTTATGATTTTTGTTTAACAAATATGTAAGACTGAAAAGGCAGTTTTAGTCAGCTTACTTTAAAATGCAAGCCAAACCCAAATGTTAAAAAACATGATGCAGTGGAATTCTAATCCTTTACGCTAAAAAATACACCATTACTGTATATTTGACCTAACAGTAAGGACAACAAGAAGACTGATGTTTTTTGCAGAAACATTTTTCTGTAGCAATCTTTATATGAAAGAGAATGAGGCTGCACACATATGTTTTCAGGGAATACCACTTCCAGTTTCTTAAATGTATTCGTTTGCGTCTTTATATTAATTCAGCGCAGACGCCCAGCTGTCTTAGATATGGCTGACGCAACTCTCTGACACACACCCCCTGAGCTCAGATGGGAAAGACGTCATTTTAGATTCAGATTAAGAGATTAATCTCAGAGTTCACTGGGTCAGTTTGACACTTTGAGGCTTTTAGAAAACTGGAAAGGTCTGCTGCTTCTTAGAAATTCCTTCACTGCTAATACTCAACACTGTAAATAAGAAACTCGTGTTCTTCGTGTCAAATTATTTTGACGCTAGTCAACATGTATGGTATAACAACTGCCATATTTAGACATATTTAAATGGAGCTAAAAAGGTTGGTGCCTTCTGTGACATCTCATTTTTTTTATATACAGTTAACATGTTTTATTATAAGTAAGTTATCTAGTAAATAAACAGCCAAATATTTGCTCAAACACAGGGTGATGTCTCCTTACCTACATATATCTTATAAACATTGATTCAGTTGCTTTTAAAGTCTTGAATATTAGCAGTTTTTTTTACTGGAATGAATTGGCTTCTCCCTTCATTGATCTGTGTTCTTATTCTTTTATTAAGGTACCCTTCTGTTAAAAAAATGTCATGAAAAGGTCACACAGTCAGAATTGTACAAAACTACTCACTGTACAGTCATTCGTGCCACAGACTCCAAGTAGCAGTATCCCGCAGCAGTGAAGTTGTCCTTGTATCGGCCCATGTCTACTGCATCCAGCCACTCTCCAACAGAGTTAAAAGATGGGAAGGTGGGGAGAGGCCTGTCAGCTAGTGTAATGGATGAACTCAGGGTTCTATAGTGGGGGAAATAACGATTAAGGCTTTGTAAAAGTAACTTTTTAAAAAAAATGTATACATTCAAGGATCTACTCCAACTCATGTAGTCATGAGACTGTACCTTCGCGCCAGCGTGGAGGAACCGATACCATCAGGCGAGCGAATGCTCTTGCTGAGGGCCGAGTGGATCTGACTGAAGCTTGGCCTCTCCGTCCTCTCCTTCTGCCAACAGTCCAGCATCAGCTGATGGAGATGTGGAGGGCAGTTAACTGGAGCTGGCAGCCTGAAACCGTCCTCGATGGCCTTTATCACCTACGCACAGAAAGAGGAAATCGATAATATCAGATTAGAAATTAGTTTTGTGATTTTCCAGTACTCATGGTATAATTGGATACATTCTTAAAGAGCATGTCTGAGTGGTAGGGCAGAGTGGGAGAGGTGAACGAGGATGTAGAGAAGTTTTGTCCTACTTTCAAAGTTCAATAAGATGCTTAAAACCTTTTCCCCTTGCAGTGGACTTGCTTAGTTGCCAAGAATAGAAGTCTTACAGAACAGAACAGAAGACTGTATAGGTCACACGTGGAAAAAATAATTAAATAAAAGTACATAATAATCACACTACCTAGAATGTCCCACTGTATGGCTTAAAATCTAAAACTGACCTTGCAAGCCTGTGGAAACTGTAATACTTAGATTTCACAGAGATATCATCACCCTAATATGACTGGAATACATTATGTTTTTGGTAATAAAAAGGCTCCAGAACTGTACAGCAGGTATGCAATCACAGAGGGGAAAAAAGAGCCCCTGCAAATTTGTTCACAACTAACTGATGCTGTATGCAGACTGAAAGGTCAGTTAGTGGGATATCCACTGTCACTTGGAGTACTTCACATGATACTTACTGGGTATCACAATAACAGCACCTTTTCATTTCCATTAATACAATATGCGGTAGCTCTTTGTATTGGGGGGAAAAAAATCAAACCAGCCAAGTTTGAAATACCAGAAACATTAAAGCAATGAAACAAACACTCCATTAAAAAGTCTGTGCTTTCTTAAATACTCCCCAAAAGATAAACATTCAAATTTCAGAAAATGTTTAATCTCTGCTCAGCATCATCACCAGGCCTCTGAAAACTCACTGTCTTCAAACAGCAGTACTTGAAAGCATCCTTCCAGACTCTTGATGTTCTTTACTGCTCCATCAAGCTAATGTCGCCCCCTATTAAAAATCATTCACTCAAACACGCCGCGAGACATTTCCTTTCAGTATATCTAGGGACATGGGATATATCCTCCACCGCAACCACTCTAAGAAATACAATCTCCTGAAAGGAGGCAATAAAGTCTGAGAATAATCACAAAAATGACATCCATCAGCAGCATTAATTCCTAAAACACTCTCTTCTCTCTCTGCCTACCCGGCCACCCACTTCCCCACTCCACCATCCTCTCAGCCCCTTAAGCTTCTATCTCAGTAAAGAGCATTCATAAAATGCTTTTCAGCATTTGACATTTTCCATTTAATCAGAGCCGGTAGGTAAAGGGCACGACGGATCACAGGTGGACAGGCCGACCAACAATTCCGTTATGATATAATGTATCAATTTAAAGTGGATTAATATCCCTGGCGCTCTACAAGCTTGATCTTTGCCCTCTCAATTGGAAAGTTTGATAATATAAACCATGCTGAGATGAAACTTTCTCCAGCTTTATAAAAGGGCACTAACAAAGAGTATTAAAAAGCTACCTATTCTTGTGCTCGCTGAATAACTCATGCATATTAATTTGGGACATTCAAAAATGGAACATGCAAGTAATCGGTTGCTTTACACGTAGCTGACTGCAGAAAGTGTAGTCTTTATGATAAAATTCATTTGAAAAGGCATTAGGATGATGAAAAATAATATGTCTTGAAAAAAGCTCTTTGCTGATAATGCCTCGAGTGTCACTGGCCTCACTAATAAGAAAAGCAGTAACAAGGATCTGCTGTCTGTTGTCTCATATGCAGACCTGTATCCTGCTTTCAGCTATACTATAGAGGCATGACATCCTTAAAAAGGGGGGGGAATATAAACCTATAAAGAGTGACAAGGAAAATAGGCCCACCCACAGTGACTTTTAAAGGTTGCTAGTGGTGGCAGGGTCCTATTAACTGGACAGTCACTCCTCTCAAATAGTGCTTTACATTTCTTGAAATAAGCTGACTATTTTCTGAGAGATTTTCTACACTTAATAGCAGGGTGGCAGGCAGGGATAGGCGGTGGACACTAGAAGGGGGTCAATGCATCCTTAAGAGAAAACAGGATTGGTCATGGAGCTGATGCAGACTTAAAGAGGGGGACTTAGGACCTGCAATAGCTCTCAGAGGTACTGTGGCTTCTCGGTTTTCTATTAATAAGATGCATGGTGGGCACAGATAGAAAATTCATTGATAAAAAAAAATTAGAGAGCGGCAAAAGAGAGAGAGGTAGGGTACAAAAGTATAGAAATTAATATTGAAATTGGAGCAAGGAATATGGAGAATTTAAATGCACACTTACATCCTGGTTGCCCATATCCCAGTAGGGTCTCTCGCCATAGGACATGACCTCCCACATGACAATGCCAAAGCTCCAGACATCTGAGGCAGAGGAGAAACGATGGTACTGGATGGCTTCTGGAGCGGTCCACAGCACCACACTTTTCCCTCCATGCTGGCGGAGAGGAACAGGAGAGGTAAGACAAGATGTAAAAGGGTGTGGAGAGTTCACCAAAGTAAAGCTTTAATATTCTCTTTGAAAAGCTTTGAGCATATTTCCAGCAGATCAAAGGAACCGTTAGGAGATTGGGTTCACCTTGGACTGAAATCCTAAAATAACCATAGAAACACTGGATTTTTCTCCCCCTCTACCTCAAAGCCCATGTGACCTCACCTGAACTTGACATAACATATGATAATTCCCATTTGATCAGACTCATTAAGAAAATATGCCCTACATGTGTGAGTTATTAGATGTATAAGGTTGCAGAAAAAAATGTTATCTCACCAGCGTGGTGTAGATGGCCTCTATTTTGTCCTCCTGAAGAGGTCTGAAGCCAGACACCTTGCAGCCAAGGTTGGAGTTAACCAGCACCTGCGATTTGGAAAACAGGCTGATTAGCATGGCTTACATTTGGAGGGGAAATGCTCACAGTATGAGAGCTCACTACCCTGGTGGGCAAAGCTCTTATCACACCAGGGACAATTGATTGTTTACGAGAACAGATGTTCCTGATTTTCCACAACATGACCACTGTATCTGTAGTTTGATAGACGGCCTCTTTTATGAAAGACAAAAAACCCCAAACCAAACAAAACACACACACACACACACAGTCGTGTTTTCATATCCTTGTGGGGACATCTAATTGGCATAATGCTTTCCCTAGCCGTTTACCATAACCGTAACCACCAAAAATGAAAGCCTAACTCTAACCCTAACCATAACCTAATTGTAACCCTGACACTAAAACCACATTTTGAGTCTCAAAAATGCCTTCAAACTTGTGGGGACGGGAATTCGGTCCCCATAAGGGGTGTTGGTCCCCACAAAGATATGTAAACATGGTACACACACACACACACACACACCTCTAATGAAACGTGGGTGACACAATAATTTAGACAGTTTTGTCTAATTTTCAGCTTCATGTAGTCTTTCAGTAAAAAATCTACAGGTGAGTGCTTTCAAAGATGTTTGCAGACAAGAACGAATTGTAGTCTGCAAAAACTCATTACAGAACATGACATCCTGTTCATCACACCATACCCTGTCCTCTATCATCTACTCCCACCTGCTCCCCTTACCTTGTGCGCGGCGAGCCGTTTGTGGACAAAGCCCATTTCGGTGAGGTACTTCATCCCCGACGCCACTCCGGTCAGCATATCCATCAACTGCATTATACTCAACTGGCCTTCATGTTTCTGAGGTTACAGAAGGAAAAAAAAGAAAGATGAAGAAGAGGTGGGAGAGAAGATTGTGAACAGGGTGAATGGAAGGGGGAGAAAAAAAGCACATGTGCCTCTGCTTTACAATGTTGTGCTTGCTGAGCTGAAAACCTTTATTTGGAGAATAAAAACAAACAGGCCATTAATTCATACCATTATAAACCACAGTGAAGTGGTTCACAGAGCAAAGGGGCACACTAACAGTTTACAGAGGCTTACAGCAGCTTTGAGCAGAAACACTCCATTTGTGCAGTTAATTATGCTATGTTTTCCTTATTACAGTAATAAGCACAAGAATTGCTGCCCTAGGACCACATTATATTAATGGTATATTTAGGACAAGTAGAACAAAAGTGTTGTTAGTGCAGCTGCTTGAAAACAGAGAGTAGTAATGAGTAATTATAGTTTAATAATGAGCATCAGCACATATATTTAAGATGAATTCACAGTAATGAAACTTACCCTAAGGAATGAATCTAAGGCTCCGTTAGACATGCACTCCACTATGATCATCATGGTGTTTCCTGGACAAAGACATGACAGAGGGCATATATGAACAATTGAAACGGGGATAAAATTGCGAAGTCAAGGGAAAAAGGGAAGCAATAGCATGATAATAGAGACATGGAGGAAAAGGGAAGGAATAAAGTGAGTCTAGTCCACTTGGCAAGCATTGTGCGAAGCCATTCTTCACTCGGTGAACTGTAGTGAAGCCTGGAGAACCTGTGCGCTGCCCTGGCTGTCTCAGCAAGTTTAACGACCCTGAAACACTCACACACGCACGCTCTTACTGTGCACAGTAGCATGCGTTCATATACACTACTCACGTGCTCACACACATACTGTGCCGAGGCCCAGATGGCAGGGATCCAGTAGTGCTATGAAGTGCACGGAGGAGGGAAATGAAAATAAAACTGCAGTTGTTGGAAGGGAGACGAAAGGAGGAGAAGATTGCGGGAGGTTGAGACAGTAAGATAAACCTTGACAGATATGTAAACAACTTTACATCTACAAACACATATTCTAGGATGGAAAGGTGGTCTGATCAGTCCTGACAGTTTATGCAGGCATAATACAAGAATGATAAATTGCCACTGTAAAATCCCCGGTTGCCAGTTTCCCAGCATTACTACGCTTTTAGGAAGCTATTTGAAAAGGTTACCAAACATGCTGTGGGAAGTGAGAGCCAGGGATGCTGCCATAATTTGCCAGCCATCATGTAATTAATGTGAGCTGGATAATGAGTCTGTGGTTGAACGGGCTTGGAATGGCCGATGTGTTCAGCTACAACCGTGGACCGAGTAGAATCATATTCTGTTTTAAAAGATGTCACGAATGTGGGCAAATTCTGAAGGGAAACAAAAACACAGAAGACATACTTTGAAACATATCTAAAAGCAAAGTCTTGACCTTTGTGGCACGGTGATGTTTTAAACTTTGGCAAAACTCCATCAGTCTATATAGAGACGAGAAAACAAAGCCTAGTGAAGCAACTTGCGACGTGGGAGCAATGTCACATTCTTGTAGGAGAACAGAAAGTCATCATAACCCATCATGCAATATGTCATAGTACTGACTGAGATGAGATGGCTATGCAGTAAAAACTATTTCTTGTGGTTATCTACAAGAACAGTTGTTTGCAGTCCTGCTACCAGCTGTTCCAGGTCTCCCACACTGTGATTTTTTTCTGCTACTCTCACTTTTTTTGATAATGATTATAATAGGTTTAAATAGTGACTTCATTGATCACCCATTTGACAGAGCACATGCCTCTAAATTATGAATAGAAAGATTTGTGTAGAACAAAGGGACAATAGGTGGTATTTTGCAGTTGAGTGAGATGTATTGGGCGGATGGAAGGGGGGCTAAATAAGAATCCGGTGGGGGTGTAAGTGATGTAAAGCAAGTGATTTGTAGTCTAACGGCATGTGGGCGTGCGTGGGTGTGTGTGCAAAGATTTGTGATTTCGTGCCAAGTGAAGAGGCAGGCGAGCAGGTGTCTGTGTGTTTGTCAGTGATGGTAAAGAAAAAGTGAGCATATGGGACAGCGTTTTCGTGTGTGCGTGGTGAGGAGTGTGCACGTGGGTTTTCGATGAATGTGTGTATGTGCGCATATGATGGTGGGAGGGATTGGAGTGCATCTCAGGGCCCCGCTGGGTCTCTAGCACCAATTACTGTACCCTGCACATCTGCTGCCATCCTACTGAGCACAGAGTGTGCTGGGGCACCGTGCCCACATACACACACACACACACACACACATACAAACATCACCAAAAAGCATCGCAGCGGCAGTAACAAAAACTTCACAAACTCCTTAAAGCTTCTCCCTTCACCTGCCATTCCCATTAACCTCTACCTCATCTTCTGTGTCTCTCATGTCTCTTTCTTCAGTCTCCTCCCTTCAAGTTTTTTCCCCCACTCTCCTTCCATTCTGTTTTCGCTCTTGGACCTCAATTGCTATCTGTCAGCAGAAAATAGACCTTGATGTAGCTCCGCTGCTGCTAGCATAAGGCATCCATCTACCCACCCTGCTTTCTCCTTTTCAAACTTTACTTCTTGTTCCATCCTCCTCTTTTGCCCTCGAAAGCGCTGACCCCCTCCACGTGTGAGTTATTGAGGTATCTGGAGTGTCTTAGCGTTCCTCCCGTGTCCCTTGCTACTCCCTTTTACCCTCTCTGTATGCAATTTTAAGATGCTCAAATCCCAATTACCCCCTTTTCAACAGCCTTATTTCCTTCAACAACTGAGCTGGTCAAACTGTAGAATTTTCCCCTGATCCTTGGATTCCTACGTTTTTTCCACTTTATGCTTCTTTTCATCTATACCCATTTTCCTTTGTTTTCCCATTCTTTTCCCAGTGGTATCCCCTTACTACTATACTACCTTTCTGTTTCTGCTCTCTGCACAATATCCCTCTCTCCCTCCTTTCTTACCAGTGGTGATAACACCCTCCAGCCGGATTATGTTAGAGTGGTCAAATTGCCCGAGAATGCCAGCTTCGCTAAGAAAGGAACGGCGCTGCTTGTCAGAACAACCAGCCCTTAACGTCTTTATGGCCACAGGCAGCTCTCTCTTACTGGGCAGCTTCAGGCAGCCACGGCACACCTCCCCAAAGTCACCTGTGGGGGGAGACAAACAGAGGTCGTGATCAGTGTCAACGGATGCACAGAAAGAGAGCGCTGAGGGAGAAAAACATCAAAAGAATGTGAGAAGAAATGAGTAAGGGTTCGACTGAAGGGGATAGAGGGGGAAGCCAGACTTAGATGAAGAAATACTACTTCATGTTGGGAAGAAAGAGTGATGACATTGAGAGAAAAAGATGAAATACAAAGGGATCAAAGAGAGATCAAAGATGGAGTAGAGTGCAGGTGAAACACCGAAGCATCTACTAGAGGCAAATACAATAGCCACAATAGTTTAGCGCAATTTTGGCAAAGGTCTGCAAGTTCCCAAATTTGATTGAACTGGATGCCAATTCAGCCTCAAAGCAGATTCAGAGAAAGTGCAAAAAGACACAGAGTTGACTTTGAAAGGTTTCTAATACTTTGGCTTTCTTTTTAACACAGGACAATATATTTTATCATTTTTGTTATAATATTTGGAAAATTAGTGGATTAAAATTGGTTGTCATTCACAATTTCTACTGTGCTATATACTGCTTTTGATTATATCCTCATTCCTAAAATGCACTGGCATGCTTAGCAAAATCTAAATGAAACAGAGGGAGTTATTCAACCCAATCTATTTAATATTTCATGTAGCATAAATACTACAAAGACAACATGAGAGACGGATTTATATTTGTTTAATTAAAAAAATATTCATTTTAAATGTAATGCCCGCAACATGTTTTTGTTCACTACTTCTTTGAACAGGAAACGCTCACTGTAGTTATGCTTCCAAAACCTCTCAAAGCAGAAATATTATCCAGCAAGTTGCCTTTTCAGATATGGAAGCTCACATGTCATGTGCAATACTACTACAACAAACTAGATGCTATTTTGTTAAACCACAGTATAGCTTTCTAGTTCTCCTCAATCTTAAAGGAGCTTGGAGCTTAAAGGATAAACAATATGTGTACAATTCCATTGAGTATGTACAATGACAGTAAAGGGCTTTTCTATTCTATTCTACCCCACTCTAAAATTGCTGAGCCCACGCACCCTTTCACTGAGTGGTGAAGCCCATCATCTCTGGGATGAATAGTGGAATCTGAGATGCTTTCTTGTGTATAATCATGTACCTGTGTGCACAATTCTCTCGATCTTGATGCTCGAGTTGTCCAGCTCTTTGGCAAAGGCGTGGACAGCCTGAAGCAAGTCTTCGCAAGTCTCGGGGTCAATGTAGGTCCTCCGTGTTGGGATCTTAACTGCAGTGGTATAAACACACAAACATATTTATATAGTTTTAAAACTGGTGATATAAAATGAGACATGTGTTTTCTACACTTTGTAAGACAGTACATCATTTATTGTGCACATTCTTTATAACGTCTGAAGTACCCAGCAGCAACATATCCACATTAGATATAAAGAAACTCTCCCAGACTGGCTGGACCTCGCTCTCAACACAAAGCAGAGCATTTCTAAAGTCTGCATCGCTTTGTGTTCTACTGAGGCTACCATCAGTGAAAGGAATTGCTATGTCTGTCTCCTTCAAGAAAGACTTTCTCTGTGTATGATAGTTGAACATTAGACCAAAATGTTGTGTCTGGAAAGAAGGCTTTGCTCTTTGATCTCCAGCCTGAAATCAATACCAGAGTTTTACCATTGATGTTTGAAAATGCTGAAAAGCTTTCTTCTATCAAACTCTACATAGCTCTATATAACTGTAGGGTTAAGGTAAATATCTCAGTTCTTAGTCAGTTTTTCAAGGTTATAATAGCCAAATATAACCCATAATGCAAAGAGAGGATTTGAGGGGTGAGGGGGGGTGGGGTGGGGGTGGGGGGGAAAATCTGTCTGTCATTTTATTTAAAGGATGAAAAAATAACATATACTTCCATTTCTTTATTCATAACTTGCCTTACTCTCCGTTTTATTTGTTGTGACCTTGCAAACTCCTGGGAGACAAAGTAAGATCAAAGGCTTTGAGTGCTCAAGTCTTACTGGGTTTCCTCCACAAGGCTTTATTCAGATCACACGGCTCTTCCACAAGGGTTTTTGTCTTTTCAAAATGTTATCGCTCTAACACACACATACGCACGCAAAATAACAGACACACACGACCAAAATACAATCTTCAGTCAGAAACTGGGACAAGCATAATAGACTTAAAAATGCTGAGGCAGAAAAACCCTAGTCACATGGTGCTTATAGTTGCCTTGCTCTTTTGCTGTAAGTTTCACACTCTAGGTTAAAAGAAACCCTCAAACCGCAATGTTGAAAATAAAAAAACAAACCTGGATGTGTTTTAATTTAGTAATTCAAAAATTACTTAATAATTTTTCTCTGACATATCCACACAAATTGCCTCATTTCTTTTACCAGCATCTACAAAATCACTACTGTGAGGCTAATGAGACACAATAATTGGAAGTTTTACCTGACATTTAGAAATGAAAGGGATATCGACTCCAACTAGTTGACTGTACACATCAAAATAAACACTACTTGGTTTCTCAATGAGCCTTAGTTTTCTTTATCAGCTAACTGCCTGTTGTACTTACTGAATACCAACGGTAAGAAAATAAACTTGCCAGCAGGTAGTCAATGACCATTAACCACTGTATTATAGCTCTCAGCTGGATGACCTTTGACTCCTGTTACTACACTTTAAGGCTAATCTTCCAGGAAAAGGCCTGGTAGTACTCCCAAAAGCAGCACAGAGGCTCTCAAATGTGATTACAGTTTCAGATTGACCTGAGGGAAACTGTACTGGCTGCTTCAAAATGGCTTATTGATCTACCACACACACATGCTTACTTGTGCGAATAAACACACACGCTGATATGCTTCTCTCTCTGCATGTGTGTGTGTATGTTCTTTCCTATAGTAGCTTAAAATCAGACATACACACACAAATGCACAAAACACATAGCATCTGGGTTGGAAACATGAAGCTGAGCCTTAAATCTGCATTCTATCTAAAGGCCACCAGATGACGATACTTGTGGTTGCAATAAAGATTTCCTGTCTTACAGACATCGATGGGAAATCAGCTGACCTCTGGGTTTATGGGCTCAGTCACGCATTTTGTGTCTATTTTGTAAATTTTGTTCATACCATGTTTCAAAATGGAGGATTATCTGTGGTATGAAACCACGCAGTCATTGGCTTACAACTTGTCATTACCCAATGAGTACGCAGTTTCACAGTCAGACCCACCCCTTCCTGCCACATCCGTTTTCCCCCCTCTAGCAAAGCTGGAAACGCTGATCTTGAAGCTTCACAGCAGGACTTCAAAACCCAGTGCATAATGTCATGGTAGCTATGCCCATCTTTTACACAAATACAACATTACATCATACATATGCCAACATACCAGGAAAAATCTCTACTCCAGTAAAGACTTAATCTTCAATCTGCATTTGTAGACTAAACTGTTCAAGGTCAGTCTGCTTGAATGTACTTCCATCCATCCTCTTCCGCTGATCTAATTCAGGGCTGTGAGGGGACCAGTTGCCATAGGCTGAGTACACCCTGTACAAGTCGCCTGTCTGTCGCAGGTCTACTTGACTATAATCAACAGCCAACCTTTCAAGGCTAACTAACAAATAGCTTTGTTTTAGTATGTCACCTTTGTAGCATTTAGCTTTTCATGTTCATCCAGCACACATGCACTGCAGCGGCTGGTTAGATTCAGGGTTCACCGAGTTCTTGCTAGGCACACTCGAAGGGAAACTGAAACATATTCAAGAACATTTTCTTTCATTATAGACAGAAGAACACAAACTGCTTTGTGTCTTTCTCCGCTCATTTCCTTACACACCTTCTCTTGCCGTCGCTCTCTTAAGCAGAGTCAGACTATCGATGGCATTGCAAATGAGTCACGAGCCTCTTCTCCTCGCATTCATGGAATATGTGCCGAATATTTCTAGGTCACATACTCTGACATAAAACTAATATTCTGAACAGTGTCACTTATGATGAATCTCCTTCTCTGCCAGTTCACCTCATCACACTTCATCCCTCAAACCTCTTAGTGCGCCCTTCACTCACTCACTCACTCATTTACCCTCCTTTCCCCCTCCTTCTTCCTCTACTTTATTACTCACACGCTCATTTATTCACTTTTCGTCTCTCTTCCCCTGTCCTCACGCGTTAATATATGGTTGTAGAATGTGTTTTAAGAGTCTGGCAGGCGAACAGATGGGAGAAAAAAAAATCATAACACCCACTACTTTGCGTGATTCCAGCTCTTGGACAAAGCAGACCTGCAGGAACGCGAAAGCATGCTGCACTGGGTTTGCATGCACGGAACGCAAAACGGACTTTTGTGTTGAATAATGAGGAAAAATTTTTATATGGGTGTCCAAGTTTCGGAAAGAAAGGTGTGTGTGTGTGTGTGTGCCTCTGAAAAGCAGGCCAAAAATGTTTCGGTGTGTTTCTGTGTTTGTGTATATTACGTGCTTGTCAGCTGTTGGCATGTCTTTGTTTGGGAAGATTTAATTCCCATTCGCATGGCTTCGGCTCATTATTCATCAGATATAGTGCTCCAAACCTCTCTAGAGGGCTCAGTATGCTGGGAGATTAAACAACGCAAATGAGCACGAGCACACGCTTGCGCACTCACACACAATTAAAAAAAAAAGGAGAGAAAGCAAACTCTGCATGCATACACACATAAACTCTAAAACACACACACACACAGAGCCACCACATTAGCAAAGCACTGACAGGCAAACCCGCACACAAACACGAACAGATATGTCAAACTTGTTTCAATCTGTCACTGTCAAACAAAAAACCTATTAAGAGCTTTGTGACCAGAGGTTAAAAAAAGAGGTATTTACAACCTTGTAAAACAACAACATTTACTGTTCTGCTTTTGAAGCATAATCTCGCTTGTTGCCTGCCTTGTTCATGAGATTTTAGCCTTTTTTTATTCTTTTTCCACCCCTCATCTCCGGCTCTTTATCTTCCTCCTCCTCCCCCTGATTTCAATCTCTCCCCATCAAACTCAACCACGCACACACCACCTAATGGAGTGTGTCAGTGTGCTCAGAGTTGGCTAAGCATGCACTCAGAATTGCGAATCAAGGCTGCGGCGCTACTTAATGCCTCAAAAGTCATCTGTAATGCACGGCCATGTGTGTCCACATGCCATTCCCGCACTGGAATAGGAAAAGACAAAGTCTTTTTTCAGATTCCGCCTCCTGTCCCATACACTTTATACAGACACAGTGATGCTGTATAATACAATCATCACTTTTGTCACTTACATTGGAAGTAAAGTTCCTCATCTCCCTCTTGGGAAGCCTTACTGTAGCCACATTGCCTGCGAAGAAAGAGAGAGACGGTCATCAGAGAGAGTTTCTTTTTAATCCCACTTAGCAGACACAGGTAAATGGCAGAATCAGCTGCTCTTTATCTTGAGCCATGGTTATAAGTAGTAACTGCCAGGAGAGAAGAAGCAAAAATGAGAATATTGATAGAGGAGAAAGGATGTGGAGAAGCATTCATAAAGACCCCTGAAGTGTTCACTCATCAGAAAAGTCTGAGGCTCAGTGCCAATCCTGCCTATTTGAGTGTGCCACCGACTCACACCAATAGCCTTGCAATTGATACACTATTGTTGTTTCACCTTGAATAACTTTTTATCCAAGAAATGAATATATATATACACTTTGGCAACTGGACTGTCCTCATCCTTTGTCACCACAGGGGACTAAAGAGGAGCAAGCTCAATAGGATCTCACTGTTGATGGCTTCTGCCTGAAAAAAGCTTTTTTTTCTTTTCTTTGCATGCAACACAAATGCCACGCACACTCACACTGTCAGTGACAAATTAACATTTGGCTGGCTAAGAACAAACTTACTTAGAAAAATAGAGGAAAAACAAGACTAAAGAATTACTGAGGATATAATTAACAACATCAGAAGTTTTTCTAACAACTGGTTTCCAATAAAATATAGTCTACAAATACCAAAATATAGTATAAAAGTGTGCAAAAGTCTCAAGCCTCCTCTCATTTCTTTGTATATTCATAGGAAAACTGACAATGTTGCGCTGACTTATTGGAACATGTGCAAACTTACATGGAAATACAACATAAAAACCAGAAACAGAGTTTGTATAATTCAGTAATGGTAATTTCCAGGTTTTTCAATTCAGTTGTGCTTTTACTGCATTGGCAGTGTGTTTGGTTTTAATGTCATACTGAAAAATTAAGCAGATCCCAATCTGATGCTTTCCAGATGGCATTGCATGGCGGATCAAAATCTGACTGTATTTTGTTTTTTTGGAGTTCATAATTCCATCAGTGTTGACGAGATTTCCAACGCCACTGGCTGGAATCGTACTTTACAGATGGCTGTTGGCACTCACTCCTGTACCTCTCTCCTGATGTCATCCATAGATTTTGTTGATGATTTTAACCAAAACTATTTATTACTCGATGAGTGCCATTGCCACTGATTTTCAGTCCAGCTTTTGTATAATTTGGTAAACCTCAGCCTTTCCTTCCTGTATTTCTCTCCTAAAAATGGTATCTTGACACTACCCATTAGACCATTTCTGATGAGGCTTCGCTAAACACTAATTCTTATACATATGACTTTCAGATACTATTCATCTGCATTAGATAGTGTTTCAGGCCTGTCCCTTCTTTTGTCCAGTTTGCTCCCTTTTTTAAGGACACACTGCAAACTATGCTAAGGTATACCAAGTTGTTTAACCAAGTGTTCAAAACCTTTTCAAAAACATGACAAGAAAGTTTCGCTCCTTGGAAGTAAAATATAAAGAAATGAGGGGTAGTTTAAAATTTCTGCACAGCACATTTAAATGCTGTATATGGAATGAGAAGGTCAAGTACAAACATCTGAAAGTTTTCTTCAAGTGCCAATCTTGAGAGTGCTTTGTCCTTCAGGTCTTTAGCAAATCAGTTAAGCCTAAGCCTTTTAAAAGAACAGACGTGTATGTATATCTGCATCAATAATATCAACAAGTGAACATGGAACATACTTAACGTTCTGCTGCCATGGCTAGCAAAGACTGCTGTGGCTGTTTTGACAAAGAAGTCACAACGTGTCACAGTTAAGGCCTGAGCACAGATGCCACTGAGGTGTAGATTTATGTTTAAGTACAATATTATACCTGCTCAGGCAGGCATGTGTTAATGTGAACATCATAACATATCTGCACTACACAAAGAGCTGGTGCACAGCTGAGAGGGAGTATACAGAGAGCACGACAGTCGTATGTATGTGCACATGGGAATGTTAATGCGTGGCGTTTGTGCATGAGTGTGTCTGCACAAATTCATGTGGGTGCGCTTTACAGGATCCTGTTATATTGCATGTGCATGTCCCCGTGAGTTTTTATAAGGAGAGACGTGGCTGAGGGTGAGGCTGACACATCCCTCAGCCTGTGTAGCAGTTGGGTCTGAGACAAGGTCAGGACCCTGTCTGTCAAAACACACCAGCAGACACATGCACCACAACTCCTCAGGGCAGGAGATATCAGACAGGAGAGAGGAGACAAGAATTAATAGATAAGGGAGCACAGCGTAAAGGGAGCAAGGGGTGGGAATGGGAGGTAGATGAGAATGGAGGGCACCACGGTGCCCACGGAGAAAACAAGATGCAGGAGACCAAAGGGAGGAGTGGAGGTAAGGGAGCAAATAGCGAACGCGGCAAGGGGAGAAGGGCAAAGCAGTGGAGAAATCATCGAGAGAAATGAAGGAAGTACTGCTGCGACGAAGAGGCAGAGGAAGTGACATGAAAATAAGAGGTTGCGAACAAGAGGATAATTAGGAAGAAGGTTATGCAAGGAAGTTGAAACTTGAAGAGGCACACAGTATAGCCTATAAAGTAGACTGCAAGGAGCAGCGGAAGAAGCAAAGAGAGATGAAAAATATGCATCTCATAGATTAGAAAAGTGACAGAAAAACAGAAGCTAGGACACACAGCAGGATAAATCAACCATTTAAGCCCTGTACTCATTAAATAATTGCCAGAAATTGATATATATATATATATATATATATTTAAAATAGTATGCTTATTGAACCTTCTGACAAATGAAAAAAATAAGAGTTAATATCAATTAGCATATATGAGTTTTAATTCTTATCATATTTGCTACATCTGGCATCTTTTTGCAATTTGTTGCTTAAAAATATACGTTCAAATTAGAGACAAAGTCTCAAAAACTCACAAAAACCCATGTATCAAATATGATACACTAGGCATAAGGGGTTAAAGGAGTGACAA
Source organism: Neolamprologus multifasciatus (assembly GCF_963576455.1). Lineage (NCBI taxonomy): Eukaryota > Metazoa > Chordata > Actinopteri > Cichliformes > Cichlidae > Neolamprologus > Neolamprologus multifasciatus. The sequence goes on along the minus strand of NC_140459.1, from coordinate 11,016,094 downwards.
CAAGCTAATAAGCATGAATACTAATGCCAAATACCAAGGAATGATGTAGTAGGAAGTAGTAGTAGCAGGAGTAGTGGTAGGGATGCATGAAAAAGACTCATAAATTGATTTATGTGACCATTTCCCTTTCTTCTTCTGAAATGTCATATATGTGACAAAAATGAAATAGCAGATGCAAAGTAGTACTCATTGGAAGGTTGCTTCTTATTGAGTAGGAATTCAATATGACTGGCCTTTACATTTTTAGTTTGATTTCAGATCTCGGTGGAGCGCAGTGGCGAGGATATAAATAAAACTGTGCTGAACCGCTTCATGAAAAAGGAAAGAAATGGTTATTATGATTCTCTCGGTATGAGGAAATGAAAGGAGACAGAAATGTGGGGCTAGGGGAGCAGGGAGAAAGAGACTACAGACATGCCAGTGTACCTGGGCATCAGCTCTGTGAAGGGAGGAAGAGGAGAAAGAAGAGGAGGAGGAGGAAGGGTGGAGAAGGAGGTCGAGAGCAGCACCACGCTAGCAGGAGTTACATTGGAAGAGCCTGAGCAGACGCTGCTGGGAAGAAAACAAGGAGGGGGTGCCATTGTCAATTCTGGCTCTTTTCATGAATTTAGTCATTCAACACAACTTTGGATCCAAAACAGATTTTTCTCTAAAATCTAATCACTGGAATCTAGTGGATGCTATCAAGTAAACATACAGTACAAAAAAATAAAAATAAATCATGTAATATACTATCAATTTTTTTTAAACAGACCTTGCAGTCTATTTCTAAAACTAGAATTACAAGAATTCTGGACTGATTTTTAAATTTCACAACTTCAAAAGAACCAGATGGCAGAAGGAAATGTGTGGATGGTGAATGCTAAAATTTCTGGCCAAACTCTGTCACTGTCTGCTCAGCTTCTTCAAATGTTAGTTTTGGCAAGACTTCATTTCTCTTTAAGCCGTATTCATGAGCAGATATGTTCTTTGGGAGGGGGGGAAAACAAACTTTTCATGTTGATTGACACTTCATTATTCACATCTGTGAAATCCTGTCAATTTAATTGAGCTATGCCAACAATTCTATTTTTCACAAATCTGCATTTTCATTTCCTAATATTATGTCATATGCATGAAGTGGATGGAATTTCTGTTTTAAATGCCACACAGTTTGATGCATAACCCCCCACTGTGACCTCAGCAGAAAACAATGTATATTTAAGACATGTTTCACAACCTTTGCAAAAACCTTAATGTAGAACCTCTAGCAAAACGACTGCATTAAGATTTTGCTGCTGTACTTAACAAATTAGTAGATTTTCCCTTTTTTTTATGTGAATAGCATTAACTATGGAAGCAAAAATGTTGATTGTTCTAGTTGTATGACATATAGTTATTGCAATGAATGGGTTAAGTGAGTTTTTTTTTTATATAGTTTTAGAGAAAAAAATTTTTACACAATAAAAAACTAATCTAAATCAAGCAGAAAAACATAGACTTTCTCTATAAATCATATACTTCTAGCCTTTAGTACCCTGATTAACCATTTTGGCAAAACCGGTTATGTTAGCTGGAGAAGACTAAAAGAAACCAGGGCACCGATGAATGCATGCGTCTTATCCTGGCATCTGATCGATAGCCAATTAAAACCCACTCCCTTGTCATGTGTGGATAGAGTGAGTGACAGCTTGATACCTGTCAAAGTGGTGGACATGTTTAATATTTATTGATGCTATCATCTCACCTCATCTTATGGCTGGCAATAAAGCCAAAGCTCCTACAACCTTAGCATTGCAAACGAAACACCCAAGTAGCCTTATTTTAAAAGGTCCATCCTTCCATCTTCTTCTAATTATCTACTTCATCTTCATCATAGGGGAGCTAAAGCAGATATCACAGGCCAAGATTCTTGCCATGTTCCAGACACCTCAGAACTCAGATGTCAGGACTCGTGAGCGACATTATTCCTGAGTTAGCGGATTCTTAGCATAGTCGAGCTATTAGAGCTAAAAAAACATATTCAGAGATAGAGACTAGTCACTGCTCTGCGTGTGACTTAATGAGTTGAAAATACAAAACAGCGGCAGCACAGATTAAAAGTTTACAGTTTTACTACTGTTTACGTTCAGTGTCGCCATCTTGGATTGATAACTCGGGGGTACGTTGTTCTGCTTCAACTTTCCGAGTGGGAGTTGAGGGGGTGTTACACAAAAAAATTCAGACTTATTCGGGGAACGCAGGGCTCCCATCAGACAGCCGTCCACGCTCACATTCACACTTACAGCCAATTTAGAATCACCAGTTGACCTGGTGTGTGTGTTTGGACTGTGGGAGGAAGTTGTTATGCCCAGAGGAAGAAAATGCAAACTCCACACAGAAAGCTGGAGGACGTCGAGGACTTCAGAATAGTTTGATAGGTTTTGTGTGTGCTTTTGCTTAATTTAATCAATCTCTATGGCAACTTCAAAAATCGATCATAATTATAAAATTAGTAATGCACTTTTATGCAGCTGTACATTTTTAGTTACAGTCACTCACACTTTAGGGTGAGAGCTTTAAAACAAAATAGGAGATGGATGTCATGTAAATTACACTCTTTCAACTCAGTGCCTAAATATCCTAGAATAATGCAGGTGCAGAATAATAGGTGAGAGAGCATGAATAGAATCCTAGCTGAGATATTAGGCCGGAGGACATTTACAATATGTATGGCAAAATGCATGTAAAATTAGGTAATTTAAAAAAAAAAAAAGAGAGAACACTTTAACTTTTATCCATTAGTATAATGAGATTCACTTTATTCCACTGCTGAGTTTTGCTTTACTGGGATGAGCCCTGCTACCACATAAGTATCTCTCCCTTGGGGCAGATAAATAGTGTTACTCTAAAACCAACTCTCACACAAAGATAAAGACAAATATAGTTTCAGCTTCATTTGAAAGTTATTACTTACAAAGGTGTTAATTTAAACACTATCTGGTGAATAATAAACAGCAAGACTGACAAAATGTCTTTATGCATAAGTAACTTCCAGACATAAAAGCACTGATCTGTTCAACACATACACTGCTGTGTTTGAGACCTTTTTTCTTAGCTTCCCCATCTCTTCCCCTTTTATCCTACTTTTTGTTACTGTGTCACCAAGTGTCATCAGCCCTATGAAATGACCCTCATCTTTAATTTCCTGCTTCTTTCTTTCTTCTTGAACTCCTCTCCATCGCCTGTTCTTGATAACTTGTAACTCACTCACCAGACACCAAAACACACACACGCACACACACACACGCAGACATTCAATCAGAAGACACAGAAACGCATGCTGGTGTGGCTGGTGAAGGGTAAACAATCCTTGCACTGACCAGTCAAGCCTGGGCTTCCTGGAGAATGTTTGGGCAATGCCCTGGAACTCTGGCTCTATCAAACTCTGTCAGGCACCAATGGATTCTGTGTGTATGTGTGTAAATGATAGGATAGAGCATCAAGGTGAGGTTTCAAAGTGAAGAAAATACAAAATACCCCCTCTTATCTCATCACGCCCCCTCCACTTTTCATCTGTTTTTATTACCACTTTATGTTAATAAGAGTTCATAATAATTTGTATGTCACTGTAAGTGACTATGACTGATGATGAACCTGTGCTTAAATAACATCTTTATAATGGTGAGACTGAGCTGCAAGAGTTACTCAGTTCATCAGTAAATGTATTACCATAAAAGCAATCAGCAACTATTTGGAGATTTGATTGAGCCTTAAAGCAATTTTCTTGCATACGTAAATTGCAAGATAATGGGAAGCAATTCTTGGGCTTCTGGTACAAAAATGCTAAAATATTCGTTGTTTTAATAGTAACTTTTACTGAACTTAATCAGTAGACTGCTATAGGTTGTCCAACACAAGAGATCTGAAGACTAAGAGAATAATCGATGCAGAAAGTTAAATACACCACACATAGTAATTCATATCAACTCACAGAAAATAAAATCACTGGTCCTGTCGCCCTCCCCTCACCTCAAACCTTTGCTGCACCAAGTTCTGCTGGAGGTTTCTCTCTGTTAAAAGGGAGTTTTCCCTTCCCACTGTCGCCAAATGCTTGCTCATAAGGGGTTGTCAAATAGTTGGCTTTCTCTCTGTATTATTGTAGCGTCTTTACCTTACTTGGCCTGATATGACGCTTTATAAATAAAATGGAATAATTTCTAAGAGCTGCAGGAACAGAAGGGGTTAAGAGGAGGGAGAGACAAACCCCATGTCCATTAAAGAGGCACAACTAACATACTCTATATTAAAAGTGAAAAATGAAGTAGGTTTGAGGACCGTGCATAGCATCAAGGGCACATCCATAAATGTGAATATGTGCCATAAATGCATTTCGCTGCCAGTGTCCATCCATGCCTTTATGTGTGTGCAGTGGAACTCATTTGCATGTGTCTGTGTGAACAGGCAGATCGACGTAACTGAGACCCTCCAGCCATAGCTGTAAGCTGGCTGTCTTTGCGAACACGAACATGGTAATTGAGGCATCACACCGTTCTCCCTTTGTCTCTATGCAAAACATGAAGAGCTAGTTAATGGTCCAGCAGCGATGAACAATGGAGACCACTTGCAATGAATGCAGTGATGGAAATAAAAGAGTAAGATAACCATTATTATTCACTGCGAGGCTGTGCACAAGGGCATGATGCTGCCTTCCTCAAAGCAAGAATTTATTTAAATACTTGTGTTGTGTGTGTGTCAGAGCATCTGTCTACTGAGAATAAGCACCTTGTTGAATTTTATGCTTTTTCTACTACAGTGCTGTTGTCTTCACTTGACTGTGTCTGTTTGTACATCCATTCCTATATTTTGTTTAAAGATGTTTGACTGATATTCACCAATGTGTATGACGCTGCTGTGAATGAACAGGACCCAGTTTTTCGCCCAGCTGAATCCATCATTGCCCCGTTTGTCTGGATCTTGAATTGGTCGTGGTGTCTATAACACAGCCCCTCTTTATACACACATACAGAGAGTGTAGCTGTGGAAAAAGCCCACTTTACTTTGTATGGCTGAGAGTGCAGCTCCAGTGAAGATCAGTGTATCCATGTGTGTGTGTGTGTGTGTGTACGGAGAAAGAAAAGAGGATGAACAAAAGCTATACAGACAAATCTTTGCACAATGTGTTGGAAAATCTCCCTGGACAGACTGAACAGTTGAATTGCAGCCAAATGGAAGAAGAAAAAAACATATGCGTGTATGTGTACTGTGTGGGAATAGATATTTGCCCTCTACTCATGTGCTGCATATATGATTGAGAGTACAGTAAGAGTTGCGAGTCTGTGTGTTACCGTGTAGGCGTATTTGAGGTGAGGTGGTAGAATTCAGAGTTGGGCATGAGTCAAAGAGCAAAATGTTTGGAACAAGCAGGAATCCACTCGCTCCCTTTGTCTGCTCAGCTGAATAAAACATGTAACTACACAACAAGATATTCAGCTTCCATATCATAAAATCATTTAATGTTTAACAGTCAAGACACTCAAGTCTGGCAAGTTATGTTAATATGTATTCGTCAGTTAATATGATTGCCTACATTGTCTTTAGTATTATATTGCAATGCACGAGCCTGTGGCACCAATGTAGTCATTGCAGGGAAATGTGCAAATGAGGACTAAAAGTCCAATTAATTACTTAAACACCTAAGCTCACAATGCCCCCACTTTACATCCCATCATAACAATTATCTTATCTAAATTGTTGCATTTCATTTGTGTCACTTAAAAATGACCCAAACTGAACCTAATTGCACCAGACTGCCACTTTAAGCCCAGCTGAACTAAAAGAAAACAGAATATAATAAATAAATAAGTAACAATAATAACTATAATAATTTGAAACAAAAATTGAATGTAATTAAACTGAGCAATATGCAGAAAAAGATTTCCCTGAAGCGTGAAGAGTAATTTTCATTAGCTGTGAGTCATTTTGGTTTAAGGTTAAACGTTAGTTCAGTTGAACAGTTTTTTATCCTTACTGAAAAAGGTAGAGTAATAAAGCTGAACTTTCAACTCTCATTATAAAACAACGTTAAAAAAAGACCCTTTGATTCAGGGTAAACCCAAGAGGTAGAGCGAAATCACTTTGCAAACCATGTGTCTGCCGTTATACAAGCGACACTACCTAAACCTTTCATCTCAGCTGTTTTAAACAGCTCCATTTCTCTATGTGGAAACTAATTAGACAGCAGAGAACTATGAACTTCGAGCCAAAAAAATGATCAAAGAAGGTTTTGACCCTGCCAACATTTTCCCCCGGGTGCAGACAGCGCCATTATCAAGCTGATGTCTTTATGTTGCATATTAAACGATGGTGAGCGTGGCTGCACAACGCAGAATCACTGTTAATGTATGGTCCTTTTACAGGATCCTCTTTTACAGACAGATTACTATAATCTGGATTAAGATGGAGCAGCATGTGATGGTTAACTTAATATGCAGCTGAGTCTATGATGCGTACGAAGTGTGTCAAAAGATACTAAAATCTGGGAAGGCCTTCACGAACCATAGGGAGTGGCTAGTGACTTAATTACTGTGTGCATGTTTACATCAGTATATTCATATCTACCTCCTCCAGATGAGCAGTCCAGCTCCCATGGAGAGCAGCATAATGAGGGCAGCCACAGACACGACAACAATGATCACCACTGGATTCTGTTCACTGGACGCCAGTGCCACTGCAAATAACAAAACATAGTTATTACACATATAAACAAACACACACACACACCTTAACCGAACAACACAAGTAGCAGTTATGAGCCTAGGAAAGAATCACAGGGACATTTGTGCACATCATCTTGCTGACATTCAGCTGAAGAAGAACACGAGCTGAGGACAAATTATGAAGAAAAAAATTTTGCTTTAGTAAACAAGAAGCACTGACATCAACAGAACAGCCTCATCTTTACAGTCACTGAGTAGTTGTTCTAGATGCTGTTTTATACTCTAGTGCATCAGCTGACATACAATTATGCACATTTTCATATTTTAAACATTTCTCATCCATGTTAGTTTCAAATGTTTAGAGCTCATTGTTGAACTTGTCTGTGTTGCAGTGGGCGCCTGCTACATCCTGTTTTCTTACACTACCTACCAGTGTTGGTCAAGTTACTTGAAAAAAGTAATCAGTAACTAATTACTGATTACTTCCCCAAAAAGTAATCCCGTTACTTTACTGATTACTTATTTTCAAAAGTAATTAATCACTTAGTTACTTTTTAAAAACACGATTTAAAAACCTGAATAGGTGATAAAGCGATAGAGCTTTCAGCCCAATTCTACTTTTTCTACATAATCCATCATACAAAATGTAATTAAATGGAAAAGTCTCTTTTTAAAACTTGTTTTATTAGTTTTAATCTTTTAACTTGCATCAAGCAAAAATTTAATTATATGCAACATTCACTGACTGGAAGAAATTTGTTTAATATTTAAACCTATTTTCTGCACATTCCAGCACATAAAATAAAATATTTTTTTGTGTTCACACTCAGTCTTTCAAATAGATGCAAGTAAAACACAGCAGAAAATAAATAAAGTCAAAGACTAGCGGTCCTTTTGCTCTATTTTCACCTGTAAAGCAGGAGTAGGTTTGGCGGAGGTTTACCCTGGTGCAGGTGTGCTGCAGCAGTCAGTGGAAGAATCAGTTTCACAAATTCACAGTTTCTCTGTGAATTTCCCATTATGTCGTAGCGCACTCGGTTTTTGCTTGGAAGTTTAGGGGTTTTTTTCGCTGTAAAAATAAGTTTTCTTCCCACGCACAACGGACACTAATGTTTTTGTCACTTTTTATGGAATCAAACTTAAAGTAAGGTCAGTACTTCCACGCTTAAAACGCTGCATGCTCATACTCTCTCCCGCACTCGATATATTGTCCATTGTTGCTCTGCACATAGCTGTTTTCACGAACGTCGCACTTGCTTACGTCACTGTCATGAGACATTCTCGCAAAAAAATCACGGTTTTAGTAACGCAGTAACGCAGCGTTCTTACGAGAAAGTAACGGTAATCTAATTACCGTTTTTGCAATAGTAATCCCTTACTTTACTCGTTACTTGAAAAAAGTAATCGGATTACAGTAACGCGCCCATCTCTGCTACCTACACCCGGTTCCTCTGCTGCACATGTTACTTATCCAAACTGCATTTTAAACAAAAGTTTAAACTACACCTTAAAGCACAGTTAGTGTCAAACATCCAGCCACAAACAATGCAGTAATTTTCAAGATAAACCTTTCTGATTTTATTGCAGGTTTAAGGTTGACAGGACGACATGTTGAGATGTGTTTTCCTACAGTTCCTTTGTTTTCATTGTTACTTTACCTTCGTGCATGTAATGCATGATTTGGTCAGTTCTCAACTGAGTGGGAAGCACAATTCCAAGCTGTTTAGGCTTAAATGTCAGTGTTGATTAATATTCACCGTCTCCCACACAAAGTTAATTGACAGATAAATGTAATAAGCTGTATGATTTGTTAGTTGGTGATGCAGTATGTGGGGCGATCAAAACATTTTATGAACCCACGAATAACAAAAACAAACATTTTTCTTGAATTGGACAGCCAGCCAAAACCTTTAAGAAGTGTGTTCGTGCACGTCAGCACCGCTTTTAGCCACTCACACATTTGAATCTACTGTGTCTACTGTGTCAAAACTCTTTTAAGAGGAGAAACTTGTATGAGGCTAAGACAGAGGCTGTTTTAACGCTGGGAGAGGGTGCATGATGGCATGTGCACAGTTCACATCACTCGTGTCAATTTTTCTGCCTTAAGCCTCAGTTATATTTTCCACGTGCATGAGTCCACTCGGGTCTGCTCGGTCTGAGTGACAAAATGTCGTCATAACACGGGAAGCGCGAAGGTCGGTGCAGATGTCTGTGCGCTTGGCTGTTTTTTTGTGACCGCGCAGACTTGTCAGCAGAGAACTGATATTATGGCTGCCTGGCCGTCGAGTCTCCAGCTGTCCGTGTCCACAACGGAGTATAATCAAGGCTTTAGACACCTCATGGTGCCGACTGAACCCCTGATCTAATTCGCTGTATTAGAGCTTGGACAATGGCCAGTCATTCTAAAACCGAGATTCATTTTTCAGCTAGATGCAATTTTGAGGTCCATGATAAAGTCACAATTGCAAGTGAGAGAGTGCTGGAGGTAGGGCCTAAATTTGTATCAAGGAATCACAAAACGTTTCGATCACACATTGTAAAAGTTTCTGCAAAAGTAATGCACCTCTCTGGTGCGAAGCAACATCGCTATAATACTATAAATTCTCAACATTCCTTTTCCTGGATAAATACAATGGTTGAAAAAAATATATCTGTGAAAAGTACAAGGCAAGAAACAAGAAGGATACCAGCCAAACCCTGAGGTGGCATAAGGGACACTATATCAACAGGCACAAAGAAGAAACATTTCACAGCTTACTGCTAATATCTTGAATCTTCACACATAATCTTAGACACAGTCACATCCCATATCTGTCTCACTAGCAGCACGCCTCATTGTGTGGGCTGGCCAGGTGCCTGCACCGAACGCCTACCCAATCTGCCTGGGCTAAGAGAAGGGAGTGGGGAGAAAGGAGAGAAATCAAGGAGGCGAAGGGGGAGGAGGAGTAAAACTGCTACTCACACTCGCCAAGTGTCTGCAGCTCCAGGGGAGTGCTGTACGCCCCGTAATCAATGGGCGGCGGGGACGAGGATGAGGATGAAGAGGAGGATGATGTAGAAGAGGAAGAGGACGTAGAGGAGGAAGATGAGAGCGGGGAAGAAGACAAGGCTGAGGAAGGAGCTGGTGTCGAGAAGGGGCGGATGAGGAAGACATATGTGGTGCCGGGCTTAAGGTTGTTGACACTGATCCGTGTGGCGGCAGTCTTCACGGTAGAATAACTCTGATCCTTTTGTTCCTGCAGAGATCGAAAGAGAAGTGAGAAAGAGGGAGGAAAAACAACAACAAAAGAGAGAAACAGGAGAGGAAGAGGTGGAGGAGTTAGACGTGTAGGAGGAATTCATTTGTGAGAGGGCTCGTTCATTTCCGAGGCACAGTTTGTAATTCTGGGAGATGTGCAAGACAACTTGGTAACAAAATCAGAGGCTTGGGTAATGTTTCATTTATTGAGACAGTGTTTTAAAGAGTCAGACAGTTTGGCACGCCAAGTTAGGAGTTTTTAACTTGCTTTTAATAAGGGAGCATTACTCATTGCTTTGGGAATAAATTATAAAAATCCCAGAAGACAGTAACAGTGCGACTCCATTTATGTGTAAAGTTTTTAGAAAAGCAAATATGGTGCTCATCTGTTGATGAGAATGAGTGACACCTTTTACAATGCAGAAAAATGGGCTGAGTGAGTAACACATTCAAATAATTGCAACACTTGCTTTGTAATATACTTGTTTTTGCATGTTATTTGCAAAACATCTCCATTTAAAACAGCAAGTATAAGAAGTCTGCCAGGATTGACACGGATTCTGGTTCCCAAACAATGAATTTTAAAGTTTTTTAGCGACTCCCTGACTTTGTGCAGCATTTGCATGAAGTTGATCTGATGGTTTTCATGAAAAATTGAATTTTTCCCAAAAGCGTGTGTGAGTAGGTCATCGTAGTCTAAGGAGCTTGGATTTCTTTAAGTTGCTTGAAGACGTTTCACCTCTCATCCGAGAAGCTTCTTCAGTTCAGTTCCATAGGAGGTCCATTGTGCCTCTTTGGGGGACACTCCTATGGGGCTTAAATCTGGGCCTCTCCATGATTTGACCTTAGAACTGAAGAAGCTTCTTGGATGAGAGGTGAAACGTCTTCAAGCAACTTAAAGAAGTCCAGATGCTTTTCTTTCCAAGCTCCTTAGACTTCCCAAAAGCTTCTTATTAAGCTTAATCTTGGTCAGCAGGTCAGATTTTTATATGGAGCTTATTAAAAAAAAATAGCAATAAAACATATCACATCGTCATCAGCTTTAGCCTAGCTCAGTAGCAAATGTTAGAATGCTACAAAGCCTATCTGAGCGTGATGGGGGAAAAAAAAAATCCCCCAAAGCATCCGTATGTTATGGTATTATTGTGGCATTATGATGTGAATAAAGCAGCCACCGTGCCCACATAGAGAGCTGCTACATCTCTATGTTTTGTTCATTTGTGAACACAGAGGAGGAAATAAAGACAGCGGAAAAGTCAGATGAATGACACACACACACACACACACACTGGAATAAAAAGAGATTAACTGAGAAACAGAACGGTTGCTGCTGCATAATGAGCGTACCCTGCAGAGTGAGCTAAGCTATGTGACAAGAGCTGACAGGAGAGAACTGAAGAGGAAAATTTTGGGAGTCTATGTAGATCTGAAGCGCGAAACAACAACAGCCCTCTGAGCTGACACTTTCCAAAGTCAAGTAATGAATACGCCGAATTAATCATCATTAGTCATTAACAGTGTTAATCGTTCTTATTGTCAATAATGTTTTTTAATTATTATTCATATTAGGAGTTTAAACAGTTCAATTTTTAAAATGTTTAACAAATCATTAAATTAAACAAGTGATTTTAAAACATCAGTAAACACCATGTGGGCTCAGACGATGATTGCACACTGTGGTAAAAGAGACAAAGAAAGAAAGAGGCAACATGCTGACTAAACAAAGCCTTTTCTTTCTTAAACTTTAATCGGGTTTCTGCATTACCTTTTCATTTCATGGCTGTTCAACAATTTTCCTGTCTTACTCTCAGTTATACTCCTTCTATCACTTATATTCTCTTTACTCATCTGTTTCCCACATTCTGCTTTTTTCCCCCTTTTCTATCACTGTCTTACAAGCATATTTCCAACAAGTCATTTCCCCATCTTCCTCTGTCTCAAATACCCTCTTCACCCCTCTCTTTTCTATCTGTTCTATCTGCTCTTTTCATCCCTTCAAAGTACACCACAATATTCCTCTTGTTACCTCTTCTTTACCCCGCATCTTTCCCCACCCACCTCTCTTCTAGATTTGTTCCCGTCTCTCTTTTTTCATATAAAGATCTGGGAGTAGAGCAGCAAGGAGCCTAGCTTTAATAAATATGATGAAGCATAGGGAAGAGAAGAAAATGTGAAAACTGGTGAGAGCTTGCCACAGCCAAACACAAAGACCTGGCATTGCCAGAAAACACAGTGTGTGAAAATAGACAAGTGTGAGTGTGACAGCTGTCATTTTATGTCCACGACAGATTTACTGTAAAGACTAGTCGCAATCTGCTATGCTATGCAAATGAGCGTGACACGGCAGATGAAATTACAGCGGGTGTTCATGAAAGAAAAAAAAATTAATAAAGATATTCATTTATACATTAACTGGGCTATGAATGACTCTGAAAAAATATTCTGGAAACAATAAATGGTTGCATTTGAACATATGGCCTTCTGTGATTCTGCAGGGAGTGCTCCCAAGTGTTAAAATGTAACAATCTCGGCTTTTGTGAGAATCATTTTGACCTCTCAGAGTAGCTCTTTAATGTCCTTTAAAAATTTGGTTAATAAATAAATTTAATCAAGACGCTGGTACTATTATAGTACATGTGAAAAACAAAATTAGTAACTAAAATACAAATAAAATCTAGATTAAAAAAAGCATAAGTGAAATGATTTCAGAACTTGGAAAAATCCTAAAACAAAATAAAAATATAGAGTTTTGATATTTGTAGGTTTGGTGTAAATTTTATTACAACTTGCCTGATGAGGCATTGATGGAGGTGTTTATTATTGTAATACCTGTACTGATTTTTCATATATACCTCCAGCTCAAACAGCTGAAACAAGAAAATCTCTGAAAACTGAAACTAAACTAGTTAAAAAAATAAAAAGTCAAACATGAAATAATAACAAAAACTAATAAAAAAATAGAAGACGTGAACATGAAACATAAGCCTGTCAGAGCCGTGTGGTACACGTCTATTATAGTGGCACGGCCTCCCTGTTTATCTGCACTCTGTTCTGTACAGCAGGTTCTGTACTGCTTGTTCTTCCTATTAATATTGATAAACCTGTTATAGAAGTAAATTTGATCTTTAATATCAGCCACGAACATATCTCACTTCATTCTAATGGCAAAGAAAGAACCTCCAGAGTGCTGAACTTTTCCTCCAGTGAGTTGCTGAATGCTATTTATATCAAGCAAACACGAGAGAAATTAAAGTTTACTGCAGCTTTACTGCAGTGAGGAGTGGGTGTAGAAAATTTGGTTGGGCATCAGAAAGTCACCAGTAAACAACGGACTTCTGAGGGACTCCATATGATGCATGTCATTCATTTTGTGAGTTCTTTCCACTATAGTTGGTACCTTTAAGTCGTTCCTCTCTCTCTTTGCACCGATCTGTGCATATCTAATAGTAATCTTATCTGTCTTAGGTTCTCGAGCTGCATGTTCCTGATCTGCAGTTACTGTCCCAACAAACCTGCAGGGCATTTATTATTATATTGCTTGCTGTGTCTCTGTGCACGTCTTTCATGTTTGCTTTTCCCTCGTCCCACGTGGTGAAAGTAGACGGCCAACCTCCCAGAGTATGATTCTGCTGGAGTTTTTCCACTTTCTTCAGTAAAACTTGTGTTTTTTTTCCCCCCTCCTCTACAAATAAGACTGAATTCAACTGATATTTATGATGAAGTAACAGCACATATACCTTTTCATAGTATTTGACTTCATATCCAGTCCGGCTGCTGTTGGGATAAGAGGGCTCTCTCCACACCAAGGTTATGCTCTTCTGTTCGATCTTCTCTGCTCGCAGTTCGCTGATAAGAGATGGCGCTACAGGGGGAAAGGAGGCGAGAAAAAAGAGGAGAAAGCCGAGTTTAGGTATGGTGAAAATACAGCGGCTACAACTATGATGTCTACCTTGACTCAATGAGCAAAGGTTAAAGGAGTACCATCAACTCTCTTAGAGAGAAGAAGCAGACACTTATATATAGTACACCTGACTGGATTTCCAGATCAAAAGGAAGCGAGGGAAAATGTCTGCATGAGAGGGCTCATAGGAAATTCAGGTATAAAGTATGAGAGGTAAGAGATTAAATACTGAAGCTAAAATGTGTCAAAGCAGGTAGCTGCCCATGAGTAGACAAAGGTTGTCTCCCTCTTTCCATTTGTGTGTGTGTGTGTGAATGAACAGCTCCCAGATCCTTTACATCAGGATTGACAATATATCAATACCAATATGGGTGAGTGACAAGTCTTTATTGACACAAGGCGAACGGACAGAGGCACTCTTAATCTTAACTTTCTATTTCTTCTCCAGGTCTCTTAATTAAACTGACCTCACTTCAGTGTTTTCAGACTCAATCCAGAAAACTGCACTGGAATTTAGCCTGACACATAATTCGGCTCTTATTGATCACGCCAGTGCAATACACGAGGAATGATTCTGTTCAAAGCTCATCCAAATTTAGATGCAGTGCATAATGACAGTTGCTCACAAAGCAAACACTCTCATTACTGATGAAAAACTAGTTCTTTGATTCTGTGTCAACAAATGACAGGCTGCGCATAGTATGATAATCAGCAAACACCACCCACTCTTGCTTAAGTGCTAATTATACGGCTAATTATACCATGTGTAATGAAGTTGCAAAAAGGGTTGCCAGTCAAAAATACTAAGAAAAATAATGTGGTGTATTTAGCTTAAAAGGCCTTTATGTTAGGAAGGAGTGGTGCCATTAAGGCTGGGCGACAGGGTGAAGTGGCAGAGAGGTTTACGAGGGGGATTTCTAGATTTCATTTACTTAAATGCACATCAATATCTTCAATAGCATTCAAAAATATCCAATTAAGTTCCATATTTTCTGCGGTTTATTTTACTTCCCTTTTTTAGTGCTTGCTCTTTTTTTTTTTAACCTTAATTCATTCCGACAATAGTTACCCCATCAGTTCTTTCCAGGTCCATTTCTTCCTCATCTCATCCTTGACCTTTAGCCATCAGTTTGTCTCATTGCTCCTCGAAAAAGGCTACGCTAATGAATATGTTCTGTCTGTCACTCACACGTGAACACATGAAATACTGCACACATACACACATATACGCATGCACGACCTCCTCTCAAACAGCAGGATAATAGTCATTTTAGGCAGCAGATCAAAGGCAATCTGTCAGCATTGCTCTCTCTCAGTGTCCACCTCCATCTGTCATTTTTTTATGTCGCTGCAAACACAGGTATAATGCATTTTTCGTGATAACTATGTGACTTTTTGTTTCATGTTGGAAGTAAGGATGTATATCCATATGTGTGTCTAGGCTGATGTCAAGTTTGCCAATGGCCACTGCAATCACAGATGCGTTTTATTTTTGCCCAATCAAGCTGAAAGAGGAAAATCCAGGCCATATGGAGACTATTAGTGTGAAAAAAGGATTAAAAAATTGATTTTTTTTCTTTTTAATACAAAAGAATCATTTACTTGGATTCAGTGATATTAACACTAGTTATCACCAACACACCAAATAAATCCAGACATTCCTCAACAGCTGTCTCAGAAGGATTCTCCACATTTGCTGGGCAGACACAATCAGTAACATCAAACTATGAGAAAGAACTTGTCAACTCCCAGTAGAGGAAGAAATGAGGAAGAGAAGATGGTACTGGGTAGGGCGCGCTTTACGCACATCGCCAACCAACATCACCGGGCAAGCTCTCAGGTGGAACCCCCAAGAGAGGCCACCCAAGAAACTCCTGGAGAGGACACCTCGAGGCAGAACCAAAAATGATGGGCTACACCTGGACCCATCTAAGAACGGCCCAGGACAGAAATCTCTGGAGATCTACCTTTGGCCGCCCATACCCTGGGAGGTGTGACAGGCAGTAGCAGTAATAGTAGTATCACCAAGACATTAATACTCACCGAACACTGTATTAGTTAAACCTTGCTAGAACCTGATAGGAGGATCTTTTGCTTTGAGTACTGCCTTAATTCTTCAAACCATAGTTTGGATTAAACAAAATGCTGAAAACACTCTTCAGAAATTTTGGTCTCTGGTGACATGACAGCATCACATAGATTTGATGCAAATTTGTCAGCCGACTCTCCTTTTCCAACACATCCCAGAAAGCTCTACTGGAAATATGATGACTGTGGAGGCTATTTAAGTATCGGGAACTCATTGTCATTTTCGGGAAACTAGCTGGAAATGATTTGATTTTTGTGACATGGTGTTTTCTCCTGGCCTAGCCTCAGCTTCTTCTTGTTCTTCTCTCTTCTGCTGCTTTAAGGTTTGATGTGTCAGACATGGATTTAAAGATACTCTTCTGTATATCCTGGATGTAATGTAAAGAACCCTGGTCATTCTCCTCCGACCTCTGATATCAACAAGGTATTTTCACCCAGATAATGTGTGCTTATTGGATATTTTCTCTTTTTCGGGCTACTCTCCATAAACTCCAGAGAAGGTTGATCACCTTCATTCTGATGCTCAACTTCAGCAGGTCACCTTGACCATGTCTTCAGTTGCTGCCATATGTGTAATCAGTTTATTCTAATAAGTATTAAGAGTGAGCAGAAGTTTTAAAAATAGATATACATATTAAGAGCAGTTAGAGATCTTTTGAAAATATCATCATTACTTTAAGTCCTCAAGGTATTCTGAAGGATATTCCTGCATAATGTGAACACGGCACATTGTACAGATGCATACACAGTAGGGGGAGAGCAGTCGGGGAAACCATAGGCGCTCTAAAAGTTGTTATGATGTTAATGAACACGACACACGAATGTAAACAGACATAAGCAAAGAAATTATTTGCGGTGATTAATGAATATGCATGGGCATTAATTAAGTGGGAAATAGAATAAAGGATGTAGATGGTATAGTTAGGAGAAAATAAAGGGATTACCTCCACGATAAATGAAAGGACTAGACAAACAGAAATGGAAATAGCAAAGGTATTGGGAGGAAAGAAGAAAGCGAAAACTGTTAGCAACACTTGAAAAGGTATTTAGGTCCAAATTAAATTTTTACCATTAAAAAAAAGCATTAAGCTTAATGTGTTTAAATTACAGAAAATAATTACCTTCTATGTTTATGTGTTTAAAAACTGCTGACCTAATGAACACTATTACTTCATTTTTGATACAGATGGCTCACACATATTTTCTCTATTATTTATTTCTCTGTTAAAAACATGCACCCTAAATAGATGGAAAATTTATAGGAATCTAAAATACGTAATCCTAATCTTATTAGAGCTCAACTATTTTGAGTGAATGCTTGAACAGACAGTCCCTACTTTCTCAAAGCTTCTGACACTCAAATACAAGAAGAAAGGTAGCTTAACATACTAAAGCAAGAACACAGTGTCAGCCTGCTCTGGAGGCTATTGTTTGCTATTCTTTCCTTCCTTCTATGCTGAATTATGCATAAGACTATTCCCTTCCTCCAAACCGTGGATCACATCACAGCTCAATCTGACACACAATAAACAAGTGTGCACTACAATGCAAAAGTAATACAAAGGTTAAAGTGGTGCTTCCACCTCAGCAAAGAAGCGCTGTAACTTGTTCGCCAGACAAACTAGCATCAAATTCGCCCGTATTTGAAGTGCTTTAGCACATAGGTGTGCAGACTGTACTATTACTTTTTTTCTGCGCTGCTATTTACCAAATGTTCCTTTGAGAACAGAGTAGGGTTCATCTCTACTTTCAGCAGATTTACACATTTTGAGGTTATATTTTTACAACAACCATAAATACAAAAAAGTTAGGACGCTCTGTAAAATGTCAAACAGAATGTAATGATTTGGAAATGTCACAAACCCATATTATATTCACATTAGAAGACTGAAAACATATCAAAGGTTTAAACCAAGACACTTTTGCTTGTTTTAGTATTTTTGATGGCAGCAAGACGGCTCAAAAAAAGTTGGGATGTGGGCTTCAAAAATTCAGTGGTACTAAACAGAAAGAGCTGGAGTCGAATTTTGCAATTAAATGTGTTAATTGGCAACAGGTCAGTAACAAGCGACAGGCAGAGTTTCTCAGAAGTTAAGATGGGCAGAGATTCACTAATTTGCAACAAACTGTGTCTACAAGTTGTGGAATAATTTCAAAATAATGTACCGCAATGTAGAATTGTCAAGATCTTTGAAATGTAATCATCTACAGTACATAGTATGTATTAAAAACACAGTTCACCCTGCTATCACACAAATGCAGGTTGAATCATGCAAAGAAAAAGACACCACATGTAAATATGATCCAGACACACCACCTTCTACTCTGGACCAAAGCTCATTGACAATATACTGAGGCAAAAGTGCTCTGTGGCGAATTAAATTGAAATTTGTGCATCTTCTGGACTAAAGAATAACATTCAGCTTGGTATTGGCACACAGTTCAAAAGCCTGCATCTTTGATAGTATGGGATTTGTTAGTATCTGTGTCACTGGCTGCTTGGATGTCTGGAAAGGTGCTGACAGTGCTGAAAGGTGTGTACAAGTTTTAGAGCAACATATGCTCCCACAAACTAGTCAAGACTTTCACAAACGTAAAATAATTTTCTTTGAATGACACATTTTCTCAGTTGAAACATCTGACGTGTTTTCTGTTGTAAATAAAATATGGGTTTATCAGATTAGGGGAAAAAAAGAGCCCCAGCTTTTTTGGAAAAGGTGAAAAAAAAAGAAAAATGGTACTGCACTACCGGTGTGCTTGATCTAGATGGCCTGAATAGTTCACTGACTTTTTCTCTCAACTGACCCACTGAGAAGAGAAGCAGTGTGTTCCAGGACATCCTGATTTATAAACTAAGCACTGAGTAATAAGAAAAAACTAATTGCTGCTCTTTGCCTTTCAGCATCATGTAGAGGAATGAGTAACACACTTTACTGCTGATTTTAGCACGCCCCCAAAAATATAAAACATGACAAATCCAACATAGCGTCACATCATATTTTCAGAGGGCTTTCATCCCTGCTCCCCTGCGGCTTGCAACCTGGCTCCTGGGCAAAAAGCTGGTTGTGCTGGCTCTCTGTGCATTTATCATTTGCAAGGATTAAACAAAACATGAGCTCTAATTAATTAAAAAGGGGAACAAATTAATCAGAACAAGAGCATAAATTAATCAAAACGTGAAAAACGAATGAATCAAAATGTGTGCGCACATTTATTATGCACAAGATAGCATTTTGTGTACTCAATATAGTAAACTATAGCCTCAGAAGATTTTCTTTTCAGTGTCTACTGACAGGCTTAGAAGATTTAGCCATTTATGAAGGCAAGTAGATGTGAAAATACTGTCCATTCCCCACTTCAACACACACGAGCATATGGGAGGGAATGGTGGGTAGCACTGCATTTGGCTTTGTGTTTTAAAAGAAAGAATTGGTGCAGACTTCTCTTTGAAATGTGTTTTTGACACACATTTACACAACTACACTCACATGAAAACATATACAACTGCATGATGATTTTCAAAAGCAATATAGAAGAGGTGATGGCTATGCAATAGAAGTGCACGCCAGACATTTCCAGTCCCTCATCTTGCAGCAGAAATCGCACATCAGACATGCTCATAGGTGCCCATCACAAAGATGAATGGCTTCTGATAAGGTCCTATATGAATGCCTTGCAGTACATATACCAATCACTAACACAAGTATAGGTCTGTAGACTCTAAAAGGGACACTATGAATTTTATAAAAGTGATGCATGTACTAGTATAGTAGGTATATTTTGTGACGAAATAGTAACCAGGCTACAATTAATACAACTTTGTTATCATATCAAATCAGGTTGTGGCTCTCTGTCAGTCATTTTAAATAAGAAAGACTCCCAGCAGGGAACTTTAAATACTGGAAGTTCTTAGAAAGTTGCTGGATCATCATGAGCTTGTGAATGCCCTGGACATGCAACACATGAAAAGGAGAGCTGATACAGCCACACTACATGCCCCAGTGTGAGCAGCAGTGATCTTCTTGGGGAATCTAGAAAACTCCACCTGTTGATGTTGGTTTGACTATTTGCTCTTCCTGCCACATGCAAGCATGTATGACAGAATTCTACGTATAAATATTATGGACACATATCTGTCATATAGTCCATGGCTTTAGGGTAGAGAATGGAGAGTGTCAGGTTTGGTGGTGTATGAAGCAGTTGGGATGAGAACTAACATCTCCAAATCAGAGGCCATAGTTCTCAGCTAGAAAAGGACAGAGTGTCCACTCAGGGTCAAGAACCAATTGCTGCCCCAAGTGGAAGCAGGAGAGGGGAGCGGGAGACTGACAGACAGATTGGTGCAGCACGTACCATAACAGGGATGCTGTACCAGTCTACTGTGGTGAGGAAAGAGCTGGGCGTGAAAGTGAAGCTGTCAGTTTACAAGGTTGATCTACATTCCTACCCTCACCTGTGGTTATGAGCTGTGAGTAGTGACCAAAGAAATGAGATTGCAGATACAAGTGGCAGAAATTAGATTCCCCTCAAGGGCATCTGGGCTCAGCCTTCAAGGCAGAATGAGAAGCTCAGCCATTTGGGAGGGGCTGAGAGTAGAAGTACTACTACTCCACATCAAAAGAAACCGACTGAGGTGGTTTGGGCATGTGACTAGGATGCGTTCAAGGTGAGGTGTTTTGGGCACATCCTAGGAGGCTGTGTATTTAATTCAAAGGGACTCGGATTGGTTTTAATCTTCTAAATACCACAAATGCTTATTTGAAATAACTGAAAACTAAGTGATAACAGAGTCAAAGAACAGCAAATAAGCTGACAATTAATCACATGGATTGTGCTTGTGGCTCACATACAATTGGCAAGAACACAACCGATTTATATTTTACAAAATATTTAGAGTAATTGTAATTTTTTTTTTTAAATAATGTGTGTTTTTCTTTAGATGACGAATGAAATAACTAATGATGATTTTAAAAGAAATGTAGTTTGCAAATATTTATTTATTTATGATTGCTTCTTAAGGTCAATCGATCTTGGGATCACCAGAGACTCCAGTTGTTAGTCCATGTATGTTAAATATGTTGGCGCTGAAACTAAACTCTTAAATCAATATATGTAAAGTGGAGGTTCTGACCCTGGTATCATTATTTAAATTCAAAAACTGTTGAATTTAAAATACTGTTTACACTACTATAAACAGGAACATGACATGGTATCTTAGATTTGTTTCTTGGTTTGGTCTCTGATTTGCCAAATACCAGCAGAGCAGTTAACCTCCTAAGACCCGAACTCTTCCGCTGCATGAATTCTTAATTTCTCTTTGCTGTTTGGGCTGATTGGGACCTGATGAATGTAAAAACAAAGAATTACCTGATTTTTGTTTCTGATAAAAATGAGATTCAAATATGAGAACATTCGTTTAAAATTTCGATAGAACAGTGGCAGCATAATGTCCTTGTAAGTGGATATCAGGCACTTGTAGAGCAAAATTTAGTATTTTAGTCTAGACAACCCAAAATGTGATATCCACATATGTGGACGGCAGGTCCTAGAAGGCTGTGTTTTACATTGTATGTACAGTTAAATGATTCTCACAAGTAAATCTTTTTTATTAGGATGGACTTAATACGTTGTATCAAATGATCTTTCAGGATTTTGCTCCTTAGAGGAGTTAAATACAGAAGTGCAGGAAGCGATAACTTACTTTTAGAATTGTGTGGGGTTAAAGAACTGAAAAGACTTTAACAAAAACCCAGGTTCTCATAAGTTCATCTTCAGATCCACTCAATAGCCACTGCTTTCATTGCCGAGACTCTGGAGGTTACATGGCAGCTCTGTCCTCGCTGTGGCAAGTAGATGTGTGAATAGACTTTGGCAAGAAATGGCACCCGCTGCTGTAGGCTCTTGCATCCAGGTGTACCGAGGCAGCTGAGGTGCAACTGGCATCTCCTTTTTGTTATCAAAGGAGACAGGCGGAGGAGCTTCTCTCCCCAGGGGGGACAGCACAAACAGGGCCGAACATCTCGCAGTCATTCTTACTTTTTACTTCTTCCTCACATCTGTGGATCCTCTCCCTGGGAATTCTCTCTTGCAGTCTCTCCATCTCCTTATCTCCTTTTCCCCAACACAGCCTTGTCTCCGTCTTTGTTCTTAGGGGAATCTGTTGTTCCCTCCAGGTTTGTGCCTCCGCTGAGATGGCATCCATTTTCAGAAGGTGATTTCATTGTTCTACTTCTCACTAACGTGTGCTACCCCATGTGTCAACGCATATTAAAGACAGCGAATGATTGCATGCGAATCTATAATGAAAAGATATGTACAATGGTAGAAAATGTGTAAAAGTTGTAGACAGGAGTGATTGAGAGAGCCGTATCTGTCACGCATGCGCTCGGTAAAAGGGTCAAGAGGAAGCAACAGTGATGATCCCTCTGGGCATAGCACCACTTACGTCTGCCTGGAGTTAAAGGGATAGTGCAACAATGAGCCTGACAGCAGAGGACTGGGAAGCAAGCGCCACTCTCTGGGATGGAAAAATGGAGCCAACACATAAGTGCCAAAAGCTCCTGTTTCTTAAATGGCCTTTTGAGCTTGGCTTCAAAAGCAAATCAGTCCCTGTAGACCAGTATGTTAAAAAGCCCAACTTTACAGGAAAAATAAACATGTTTACATGTCTGGTCTCCTGCAACTTGTCTCCTGGCTCACCAATCACTGCCTAATTTGTTTTATTTGCCACTTGGACACCTAATCCCAAATTGCAAATACAATTATTCTGCCCAGTGCATCATAAGAGTGAAGAAGAGCAAGTGTGGAACAGGAGAAAAGGAAAGATGAAGATTAATAGTAAGACCCTGCTTCAGAGCAGGGTGAGGAGATGCAGTCAGACACAGCTATTATCTGCAGTGTTTTTTATTCATATCTGTACAGGAAGAAAAGAGAAGCAGAGGTGTTTGGAGGGAATGAGTCTTGTCTAGGTGTAACGCACACACACAGACACACAAACCCGGCTGTGAGTGGGAGGAATGATGCAGGGAAGGCACCTGGATGAAGCACATTTTCATCTCAGCTACTAAATTATACGTTGCAAGGACACAAATCCACACACCTTGGTGAATAGGTGTGTGGATTTGTGTCTAAATTTGTGTCTATGTAGGAGACCAGAATTTGTGTGCGCAACACGGGAGAGAGTCTTAGGGCTGGCCTGATTGAATGTGTCAGTCAGTAGGTGGTTGGGTGAGAGACAGACCAGAAGAGCGAGCGAGACACAGAGGCTTTTTTGCATGACATATTCAAAAAGGCTCGATCAACATAATCCAGCTGTGCCAAAACACCATGCCCTGAAAATAGGCTACCAATAAACTGGTGATTTTTTTTTTCCTGCGCATACATGTGATCAAATCTGGAAAAGAAAACACCCTTAACCTGTTTACATTGCCTTTGCATAGCGTACAAATCTGGCATGAGACGCCCTCTCCAGGGGAGAGAGGCTGGGGCCAACTTCTTTAAACTGCTTTTGACAGCTGCACACTGACTGATTCTGAACACTCTCCGGGCCCAGCATGCTTTAGCCTAAAGGCTGAGGCATGGTCTGATCATGACACGTCCGTTAAGCCAGACAGCCTCTGCCCGAAGCCTCCACCAAATAAAAAACACAGGCCGCGCACAAACCCTCGCAAAAACACAAACATACAGATAGAGTGGCTGACCCAAGTCTGCTGCAGGAGGTTGGCTAAGAAGGTAAATAAAGCTCTATCTGCCTTGGCAGACTTGAATAAAGGGGCAATGCATATACACAAACAAACGCTGCATCTTTACAGCCTCCATCCTTTAGCATGACACAGCAATCCGAGCATAGTCTAACTTGTTTGATGACAGGATCTGATTTGGAGTGTGATGATATTAGGATCTTTTGGATCTTCTTAAATGTAAAAATAACAGATGATGTACTACAGGTTGTTATAGAAGGTTGTTGTAAGCAGCATTTTTCTATTGTAGTTCGTCTGGGAGCCAGTTTTAACTGGACAGCGGGGGAGAAAAAACTAGAATGACACAAACTTGCATCGACAAATGAATACAGATATTTTGAAAGTGTGCTTAAGTGCACTTGACTAAGAGCTGATATTACTTGAGGGATGTGAGACAGACAGCAGCTATAATATAACCTATAATAAAGAGTAAAACATGAGCTCTTTTAAAGATGTATGACAAAAGCTGCAAAAACACATCCACAGTCTTCCATTTGAAATGTAGTCTTTATTAAGTTAATAGTTTAATTATGATCAAGTGATCGTGGCTGTGGAAGTTTTTCCCCTTCTTTCATCCTGTTTATCCCCCTTCATGAAAAAACAACAACTTCCAAACAAGCATTCACACAAACACAAAACCGTGTCTTGAAAATTAAGGGATGGATTGACATACTAAGCATTTGGCACATTGTTAAACCTCTGCTGGATAAACTGTACTGTAACCCCTCCCCCTGGAATTTTCTGCATGAAATTGTATAAAAAGATGCACGGCGAATGAGAAAAGAGGTGTCTGTGTGCGTGCAATGTTGGTCTGATGAGCTGAACTGTCTGTCACCCACCTACCGCTGTATCAGAGAGGAGTGTACTGTCATTCAGAAAGACAGCTGCATCTCCACACAACTTGCTCTCTCTCTATTTCGCACAGCAGGACGCAGCCGCCTTCCCCTCCCCTCCAGCGACTAACCCCACAAGAAACCCAGACGGCGTGCACACACACAAACGCCGCCACGCTCTCCACAGAGGCACGATAAAGACGTCACAGAGTATTAGAGAAAGTGAGACATGAAAAGCATTTTGGAAGTTTGAACTTTTCTCTCTAGTCTGCTTGCAACCTTAAGCGTTTTCACCCGTCTACCCTCTCCCGGCAGGGGTTTCGACAAAAGATGTGCATCAAAGATAGGCTTCATGATAATATGATTATGAGGAATACGCTGTGTCTTCATGTCATCAGCTATCTCCGAGCTTTGCTTTCATTCCTACGCATTCCTCTACAATTCCCTGAACAACAAGGAACAGCCTGTAAATCCACATACAGAGTACACACACTGAACACTGAGAGTGCCTCTTCATAGACTCCAATTATAAGCCAAGAGGTAGGCAATTAAAATTCCCATCACAGGGTGACAAAGCGTCTTAAGTGGCTGGGCTATAGTCCTGAAAAGTAGCTTGATGACTCTATTCATTTGGTGCCTGCTGAAGCCTCACCTTCCCATCACTTCTAATTAAGGAGGCAGAAAGGATCCAAATGCCTTCATGCAAAGGGCTGAAGGGGGGAAAAGGCTGAGAAGTGTGAAAGTGAAAAAATAAAAACGGCAATTGGAAACTAAATGACAAAGAAACAATGTTTCATACCTTGGTATTTGAAGTGTCTCTTTCGTTCACTGAGTGAATGGAAAAAACAATATTCAACACCCCCCCCCCTCCCCTTATAATGCAAGAAAAGTCTGATCCCAAGTTAATTCAGACTTAAACTTTAGTTCAAATCTTCAAATGCAAACATGAGTACCATAGTTTTTTAAGGTACCCATTTGATTCAGAGAATCAGAGACAACCCCACCTTCAATTAGCTTCCATTCATTTTTTTATCTTTCTGCCATAGTAGGCAATATAAATAAGTACATGCATGTACTGCATGTAACGTTCTTGTACTTCATTTAAAAACATTTTTCTATTTCGTTCTACAACCCTGCTTTAATTTTAAAGGAAAAATATTACATTACTTTATTTCATTTATCTGAAAGTTTGAGTGACTTTTCATTTTAATATTTAATAGTACTTTTGTAATAAGTTACGTCTCCTGTATATTTGGCTTGTACCCCCATAAGCAATATTTGGTTGGGCTCCCTTTTCTCATATTATGATTTTATCAGTTTTTCTTATATACATATATTATGGATATTTTGTGTAGGAATTGCAGCAAATTTGAACTTCTTTCATAAGTATTGCAAGGTCTCCATCACACTTTTTTCAGTTTGTGTTGCCTTCAGTTTTAAACATTTTATTCTACTGCTATGCACCCTGTGCTACTTTACTTGCTTTAAGTCATCTTTCATGCTTTATGCTTCCAAACTTTTATCTCAAAACCATCTCACCCTAACGTTTGTCCACACACAACTTTAAAAATGTATTAAGCAGTTTCGATATGTACGTCTTTAAAAATATGGTTTCAGATCGTTGTTTCTTGTTTTAAGTCTTCTTGCTTTTGCTCTTCACCCCTGCTCCCTTTTCTCCACATCCAGGTGTTCTCCTCACAATGCCACACCGCTCTCTTCTCTATCCCTCTACTTCTATATTCATTCCCCTCTCCTCTCCTCCCTTTATGCATCCATCTCTAAGGCCTATGTATCTCCGCGGGGACCAGCCATCTCAAAGCACGGCCAGTAATCCTCTCAGGATATTGAAATGCCAATCCTTCCTCCCTGACCCGCACCTCCACCCCATCTCTACAGCTACCCTGCATCCCTGTCTTCTTCCCTGCCTTAGCTAAAGGGCTTTGGATGTATCACTGGGGGCCAAGACATTCATCCAGAGACCAGTTGGATCACACACACACACACACACACACACACACACACCATACAACAATTCTGAAGCAAGATATCATCTTTTCTTAAGAAAAGAAATGAAGCATGGACCAATGTACAGAAATTATGTCATGCAAGCACAGCAAAGTATGGCCATAGACGCATGGTCTGGTGCACTCTTTCGCTTATACATGCACCCCTAATCCACCTCGATATGGCGCCCCATGAGCCTTAGGGAAAATTGATCTCCCGTTTACCCAGCTCATGTCCCATCCCCTCCAGTTTCAATCCCCTACTCTTCCTTTTCCCTATTATCCACCCTTGATACGCCATGCAAAACTCCCCTTTCCCCCTGGTGGCCTGGAGAGTCCTGATAAAACCCCCATCTGCATGGGAGGATGTGCATGTGCAAGCATCCAGTTCAACTGCATATTTTCAAAGAATTCAATTTGTATATCGTTTTTTGTAAGGTTTAAAGACCGACAGTGTCTAAACTGCTGTTTCTAATGATTTGCATAAGATTCTGATTTTCCAATGAAAGCGGGCGAGGGTGAGAGAAGCTCGTGTTTGCATTTTAGAGATGAAAATTGTCCCTGGTGTATCTTGCATGTGCGGCTGGGGCGGCGGGTTATCATGGTATAATATCCAGCAGCACTTTCTCTCAGCAGCTCGGTTCAGATTGTGCCCTTAAGTTGTCAGGCTTTCTCCACCCTCAGCTGCCAGTCAAAAAATGCCACCCACTGCTAACAAGCTTACTCTGCACCGAAAAACAAATGTGGCGCAATCAGAAAAGGTGGGAGAAAATAGTCCTAAGAGAGAGAAGCAGAGAGATGGGGGAAAAGAGGGCAGTGGTGATCATGTCAGGACAGGTGATGAAAAAGGAGAAGATAGCGGAAAGAGTGGCAGTGAGTAGGAGAGAAATTACCATCTAAGAATAGTGAGCTTATGGGGAGAGCAGGGAAGGATGTGGGGAGGGAAATGAGGGAGGAAATAGAGGGTAAAAAAAGAAGAGATCAGTTTACAAAGGAAGGGAGGAGGTTAAGAAAAAGAACAAAGTAATAAAGAGATGATGAGGTGGCTAGAGGAAAAAAAAAGGCCAGAGTGTGAGTCTGCTGATATGTGCTAGCTTTGTTCCAAATCCCTACTGCAGTATTTATAAAGGTCAGCGAGTTTTGATATGTAAAGTCTCGGTGGGGAGGTGCACACACAGGTGCGGACACAAAGCTAAGGTCCGTACAGAAATGCTCTTTGCAATTCTGGACCTGACCTGGCTTTACAGAACTTCAGACGATATCCCGCAGATACATAAAAATCAGATGAACAAGAAAATGAAAACCGGACTGATCATGCAGCGACAGTAAGACCAAGTGAACCATTATTGAATTTGTTTGCAGGCTTTGTATGTCAAGTTTTAATATTGTGTCATTTTAATGATCACTTCCGCTTCTATCTGATAAAACTGAGCAGATCTTTTATTGACCTTGAGGTAAACCTCTCCCAGAGGACTTTCAACAGAGGGCAGCTCTCCTAGAAAATGCAGGAATTATTCTGTGGCACATTTCACATACTTTTTTTTTCTTCCAAAGGTCTGTCTGTCTCACACCACACATACAGACAGTATTAAACACCACACACTAAATGTCAGCCGAAATCCTCCCTGTCACAGAAAGTCTTCTAAAACCCCTGCAAAACACTCTCTCCTAACCCTTGTCCAATCCTCCTGGACGACACGGTTAGCCGCACAACTTATACCTTAATACCCCGTAATAACCAGAAATCAGTGCCATGGTAACTGCTGACAAGACAGACAGACAGAGGAGATAAAAGTGAGAAAGGTTTAAAGAAATGTGACAATGAGGGAAAAAATGCTCACCATAGGTTTGTACTGATAGAGTATCCCAAACCCTGGAATTCGGGATTTTACGCAGGAAGCTGAAGAAGGCCAAGTTGTCACTTGCTAGTCACGTTCACAGATTTTAGCTGTCTGAGGGATTTTTTTTGGTGGGTGTTGTTTAATTTGAGGGATCAACAGCTCTGCGCTGCTTATAACTTCTTTAACTTTCATTTACTAACCGGTTTGCTTTTCAATAACTGTATAAAAACATGAGCAGATGTTTCCAGCAAACAAACTCAAAGAGACAGTATGCTGCCTCACCGCTATACCTCTTCAAATTAGACTTGTAACCTGTGAGAAAAGTCAACATCTGGCAAATGCGTGCAGATATTTTTCCACAGGATTTGGTGGAACATGGAGAACGACTTCACTTCAGTGACAATAATAATGAGAAAAATATAGGGTTTTTGAGCTCCCGCTTTGTGGGGAATAAATAATTTAAACAACTAGGTGGTACTTGAGCAATTACTCTTATGTCAATGCAGTGGTAGTTTAGGGACCTGATAAAGCTGCCAACTTGGCACCTATAGAGGTTTTCTGGCACTGTATAACTGATAGGAAACTCTAAGCCAGTATTGCCCAACCACTGTGCCACAGCACATATAGGTGTGCCGTGAGAAATGATCAGGTGTGCCGTGGAAGATTATCTGCTTTTATTTTTTTTGTATTTATACGCGACACCTCAAAGGCCGGTCCGTCAAAATATTGTTGGACATAAACCGGTCTGTGGCGCAAAAAAGGTTGGGTTGCTCTAAGCCAGCAGTCCCCAACCCCCGGGCCTCGGACCGGTACCAGTCCGTGAGTCGTTTGGTACCAGGCCGCGAGAGTTGAGGCTCAGGTCTGAAATGTATGGTTTTTTAGGGTTTTTAGCGTTATTTTGTTATTGTTTTTATCGTTAACTCGGTTTTCCTGGGTCTTTTCACGTGTGTTATGAATAAATCTTTTTTTTGGTACCGGTACTAGTTTTATTTTGTTGTATTTATCCGCGAGACCTTAAAGGCCGGTCCGTGAAAATATTGTCGGGCATAAACCGGTCCGTGGCTCAAAAAAGGTTGGGGACCGCTGCTCTAAGCGACTGGTGTGAGTAAGGTGCAGAACAATTACATTCTCTTCCACTAGAGGGCAGTACAACTACCTGCTCTAATGAAATTGGTTGGCAACTGCCAGTAAAACAGAAGAAGACGAAGAAGAAATGACATAATAGTCATGCCGTGAGACGATGCAGCGCGTAATAGCAATAGATAAATCTTTGAAAAGAAAAAGTAGTCAATCTGACCTGGGTCCTAGAGAAAATTCCGACCCAGATTAGGCCCTAGCATGAGTAGTGGTTGGGATAAACCAAATCAACTCCACTATGCCTGGTGAAAAATTATCAATATGCTTTTTGTGACATTTTTGTTTGGTGATGTGCCACGTGATTTTTCTAATGTGAAATATGTTTTGTGGCTCCAACGGTTGGCAAACCCTGATCTAAGATAATCCCAATACATGAAGGTGCGATTATATAGAATCTCGTCCGGGTTGGGGAGGCCCTAAAATCCTGTCAGGCCCCGAGAAAACTGTTTCCAGGAGTGGAACATTAGGACTACAATGTCCACTCTTCTGCCAAGATAACTGGCTCCAAGTGCAGAGTAACAACTTCATGGATGGAGAAATCAGGTAAACACAGACTGAACAATGGATTTAGATTTATAGGGAACCTAAAATGTGATGTCTAGATTGTTCTGTGTCTGCTAGATTTGTTTGCTGAATGAGTCTGAGCCTGTCTGAGCCTTAATGCTGAAGCATAGCTCAACTATAAAGTGAATATGAGAAAACAGTAGAATGCAAGCTCTTTAATGAAGAAGAATTAACTACAACCTTCACTAAATACAAATTTATCCCAAGCTCCCAAATCAAGTAAGTGATGTCAGTGCTTTGTTCTCATACACATAACTGTGCTTCAGCCCATCACTCGTGTTATATACAAGTTTAAGCTGGTCTGAAAAAGAAGATCCTGAGAAACATAAATCTCCTTAAGCTCCTAGGACCTGGCATCCACATATGTGGACATCACATTTTGGGTTGTCTAGACCAAAATACTACATTTTGCACTACAAGGGCCTAATATCCACTTACGAGGACATGACACTGCCACTGTTCTATCGAAATTTTTAACAAATGTCCTCATATGTGGATCTCATTTTTCTCAGAAACAAAATCCCCCAAAATTCATTGTTTTTACATTCATCAGGTCCCAACATGCCCAGATATCAAACAGAATATAAAAATGCATGCCGTGAAAGAGTTTGGGTCTTAGGAGGTTAAATGTGCTCTCTTTTTTATTCTTAGATGCATGCCTCAGTCAAAATCCACACTTTCAATATAACAACTATCCAAAAGTTTAACCCACTTTCCCACGATAAAGTCTTACAGTATATATCCTGAACTTAATACCTGGAAATTCATAGCGAGTCCTGCAGCCTTCACAGATGCTGCACAGCATTCATCATTCAGCCTTTTTCTCTAAGCTAATTTCCAATTAATGGCAAAAGCACACTCTGCTATTCTCACTCTCATTGTTTCTCCATCAGATACTTTGTTGTACAGCACCTTTCATTCCATCTTCCACCTATGTTTCATTTGCATCATTATGTTCATCATTCATATTTCCTTCAGCTTTCGCAAACAAAGATGTCAAACATTTTCAAAGATATGCGCGGCGGTATAACACGCACAGTCATGTGTACGTTTGTTTACAAAAGAATGTTTGTCAGCATTCAAGCCAGAAAGTAGGCTTGTACATCTTTAGTGTGTGTATGCGTGTGTTTTGGTCTTTTCACACTTGAGCTCCTCCAAATAGCGAGTGCTATTGCGGTGCAGGGTGACAAGGCTACTTGGTAAAGTGCTTTTCAAGCCTCTGGCTAATGGCCCGCTGAAAACTTCTGCTGATGAAAATGAGATCTCCTCTACCAATGAGAATTTCTGCCCTGTCTGCAGCAACAGACATGTTGTCAGTGTAAGGGTGTATGATTGAAGTTTGTGCTTTTTTCAAAGAATACACAGAAATTCAAATCACTACAGAATACACATTGCTTCTGAATGTCATGTCAGTAAATCTGCATTTTGCTGTAGGCAAAAGGTCACAGTGGGTTTTACAGAGTACAAAGTGCACATAAATATGATCAGTGTGTATGTCTTTTTTTGTTGTGTGCAGAAGTAAAAGCGGATTGCGGTGATATCATAAAAAATGCATGCGTTATCTCCAAACAAAACATTCAAACTTTTCAAATAGGGGTCAAAAGGATTTTTTAGAGGACTTTCTTATGTCGAAAATATGAATAAAGTAGTAGAATTTGTCTGACCAGATGAAATGATGACATAAAAGTTTTTGTAAAACCACTAAAAATTCAGTCAAAATCAAGTGGAGTTAAAAAGTATTCAAAACTGGAAACGCATGTAGTGCAAGTTTATTTAAAGTTCATCTATTTTTCACGCATAATGTTGCCTGATGTCAGACGTGTCCTTGTTGGTCCCTACTTAGTACAAATGCAATATCTTTTAAAAGGTGCATTCTTTGTCGTTTGTTTTTTTGGTTTCGGAGTGTGCCACGTTTAAGTGCAATTTAAATGTTTTCCATTTACATGTTTGTGTTTGTTTTTGAAGGTTGAAATGGAACTTACCAGGCAGGCTTGTTGACACGTTGACTTGTGTGTAGAACCTCTTGTTGGGCAGCAGCTCTGACACTCCATTCAAGGCTTCTACAGTAAATGTGTAATTGGTGTTGGGAAGAAGATTGACCACAGTCACAGTCCTTTCTGTCAGGCCAACCTGCTGAGGCACAAATCCAACGCTAGCCCCACATGGCTCACACTGCCTCCCGATGCACTTCCGGCATCCCACACTGTAGGTCAAATCCACCCTGCCCCCTGTGTCCGACGGAGCATCCCAGTCCAAGATCAGCGTGGACTGCTTCAGAGTATAGGTCAAGTCTCTGGGAGGGGATGGGGGACCTATGAAAGAAAAAACAAATAAGATAATTATTTAGATTTATTATTTATCCCAGGTCGCTCATGAGCAGTTTGTAAGAAAATACAATGCGTACTCAATTTGAATGAACTGTCATGCAATTTGATATACAACAGTCCAGAGGCTTTATGGTGGGTATAGAAGCATTTATACAAACAATATCATCATAATCAAGCGCTGGTGTTGGAAGGTTACTTTTAAAATGTATTCCACTACAGATTACATGCCCCAAAATGTATTTTGTAACGTATTCCGTTACGTTACTCAAGCAGAGTAACGTATTCTGAATACTTTGGATTACTTAATATATTATCAAGCTTTTTACAACTACATGAATGTACTATTGCAGTGTGATTTATTGCCATTACTGAAAGATACTCGCCATACCAATACCAACAAGATTTTTAAATCTTAATATAAAATGAGTAACAGTAGGGTGGACATTAGGTAAGGCTGCACTTTTTGCAGCGATCTCGTATAGAAAACTATTTTGCGCGTATATAAAACAGGTCCGCGGCTCCGAACCGTAGTAAAGGGACCTCTGGCTAATACGGGCTCGTAGCTGAAAACTAGCTTTACTTTGTCGTCTGGGTCAACTTTGCTAGCGAGAGACAGAGAGAGGCGTTGAAAGGCTGCTCCAACTGAACTTGGAGTGTACAGTCGAGTCTTAATAGCTTACTTAGAACTGGGGCTACATTCTTTAGGGCTATGCCTCTAACACTCTGCCTATTGCCTTCATATTAAATAATATTTTGAATAATAATTTTAAATTTAAAAAAACATTTAAAAAATAAGTTATTTCTTTTAATGTTAACAAGCAGGTAATTTGATTTTAATAATGTGATATGACCCATTTTACATAAATAGGTGAGGGAAAATCTGAGGGACTTGTTGTGAAATAATAGTGTATGTAGCATTATTATTATACTTTGACAGTTTGAAAATATATTTTAAGAAGATGTATTGGACTGAGACGGAGGAGGGATTATTGTTCATATAGGAAGGAAAATATTTGGGGTAAGGAGTAGAATAACATTCCCTTTTGTCTGAAAGATTAGCGTTTTTTTCCATTATGTACTGGTGTCATCTGCTGTGTGGAACAGACCCTCCATTTACTCTTAGTAAATAAAGATGACTTGCCATGGAAAGTGTTTTATCTCTCCCGGAACACGAGTCTGATTTTATATGAGGGGCAGTGATGTGAGCTGCCTATTGAAAGGCTTGTGTGTGTCAAAAGTTCAGCATTATACAGTACATGACAGAGGTAACAAAAAACTGTGTAAACATGTCATTTAAAGCTAAACCACTTCTAAATGAAACCTGCAACAGCTAAAAAATAAAATATACGATCCAGTAGAAGGCTGTAAAAAGCCAGACCAGAGGACTCCATCCTATCACTAAGTCAGCATTCAGTGTCTTTTGGTTCATATCCTCTTCTCACTGAAAGTACAGGTCCATTAAAGGTCATGAATTTTACATACATCCTTGTATGTGTGTGCATGTGCGTGTAATGAAGAAGTGAAGGTTTGCTGCACTGTGCGTGCCATCAAACACGTCACACACCACAGCTGCGTCCCGCTTCCAAACACACGTGGTGCCCGGGGTTACATAAGCCCAGAAAACATTCACATTATGAACACACACACACACACACACACACACACACACACACACACACACACACACACACACACACACACACACACAGTAGATGCAGACACAGCTGGGCCTCTTTCTCACATCTCTGTCCACTTTCATGCTTTCTTAGCCTTGCAGTGCCTCACTCTCTTAAGGTTTCTCTTTTCTTTCCGTCTTACATTGCGAGTGCCTCTTGTTAAAACGTCACCTCCACAACTCTTTCCCACTCTTTTACTCTCAACCTGTCCCAACCTTCTAACTCCCTTTTCCCTATAGCCCATCCACATCACTATTCAACTCAATCTCTACTCCTCCAAAAATATGATACAATACAGAAAATCTTGCATTTCCCCTTAAACCATTGTCATTAAACTGCAAGTGTTATCTTTATATGCTACCCCCTCTCAGTTAATCTCATCAAATGAGATCAGGGACATCTATGCCAGAGATAACATAGTCTGCCAGGCATGAGAGTATTTTTGCACCAACAAGGTGATTCCCAAAGCACTTTTAGTTGAAAACGTGACATATCTCAGCATGCTATATAGCACATTCTTGAAAAATGTGAGAAAACTGGACAAATGGAGGACAAAAAGAAGTGACAGACCTATCCACATCAGATCTAAAAGCCATGTCCCCAAGAAATAGGAAAAAAATCCAACAGAGACCTGACACGCAACCTGAGAGTTACATCAGGCTCTTTAGTTGATCTGTCTAGTGTTCACTAAAGCCTCATCGGGATTGTTATAAGTGGAAATGTGGATGTCAAGAACCAATTCTTAAAGAAGGGAAACAGGACAAAAAGGCTGGCGTATAGAAACACACAGTGGAACACTGGAAGTCATGGATTGGCCACTCTGAAACACTAACCTCAACATTGTTGAAGCAGTGTGGGATCATCTTGGCATGTTGAAGAATAAAGGTAGTGATACCAACTATTAACTTCAAAGCTCATTAGAACTCTGTTTTTGCCAGATATACTCTGTTTCTATTCAATCAATCAATCAATAAACATCAATAAATCACTGCACCCATTTCATATTTTAACTAGCAAAATATAAAGAAATGAGGAGTAGCTCAAGACTTTTGCATAACACTGCACATTTATGGTAAACAAGTTTAGTTTTTTATGTTTTCAGAGAAAATTGAAATTGTGCAGTCTTCAAAATCAGAAATAATTATTATGCAGCAACATCATTTTGCAGTTATTCTCAAACAACGATTTTGCTGATTTATTTGCAGAAACATCTGATGACAAATGGTATGCATCTCGTCTCCAGTTTTTTTTTTTTCCTCCAAATAGTTATTGTGTTACGACTGGAGCTGTTAGCAGAAGTTCTCCTCTGGCAAAACTTACAAGAATTTAGAGACTAATTTTAATTAACTATTTCTAAAGTTCTACTTTTCATCTCCATAGCTGCCAAGGGAAATGCAGCAGTGTGCTCTAATGGAAAAAACTCAATCGTCACCATTAACAATGGCAGTCAGTTGAGTCAGTAACAGATGAAGCTTAATCTTATAATTAAAGCTCTGTGCTCCTTCAACTTTTTCAAAAATGAATTCTTAAAGCAACTATGAGGTGCACAGTCTCTGGTAAACACATTAGGGTCGTGATACTACACTGGCATTAAAAAGGGAGAAGAATAAAATCAGTTGTTCTTTAATCACTGGCGTAATAATGCGCACATATCAAACACTTCATCTTTGAAAATCAGAATTTTTTCTCTTACTCATATGAGGCTAGATTCATCAAACTCTTTCTCTAAATGTACAGTGTGGTGGATTAGTAGAATCCGGGGATTATCATAATTACAGAATCTATAGTGTAATTAATGTGGTCATTAGGCTGCTATGAATATTATCACACAGGATCAGTGAGCTCAGCAATCAATATTATAATTAAACCCCTCCACTGCACTTACCATTAAAGCTAGCATGACCACACACTTTCATTCATGTGTGTACGCACCAACGCACAAGTCAATGTGAATACATATATAAACACACATGCACTAACTTAGAGACCCTATGGATTTATGTCCTGAATACTTTCAGGATATATACCCTATTATTCCTCCATCTAATTACTAAGCTAATCACAGCAGAATTAAGATAATCAATAGGCTGTTTTCCATGCTGAAATCAATAGGGCCAACCTGTACGGCTCTGTTTGGCCTCATAGTGAAGAAGTATCAGTACGGGAGAAGGACCGAGAAAGGGTCAGAAAAAGTAAAAGGTGAGGAATGAACAAATAATGTGTGGCGAAAAGGGATGAGGATATAGAGTGTCGCTCGAGGATAGAGGGATGAGATTTTGGTTTGACAGAGAGAAGAAAAATGGGATGATAACACGCATGGATGGAACAGATGAAAGGATAAAGAGTAAGGAAAATGCGAGGAGGCGGTGGCTAAAAAGAAGAGTGATGAGTGGTCAAGTTAAGAAGACAGAGAGATGGGAATGGAAGAAGGTGTCGAGGCATCAAAAAGGAGGGGGTAGAAAAAGAAGGGGGGGAGGGGGGTCCAGCGGAAATGTAGATAATGGAAGTATAGCAGAAAATGGATCTGTAATGTCAGGAGAAAAGGTTGAAGAATATGGAGAGAATGCAAAAGGTTAAGCAAAGAGATGGCAAAATGGGGTGATGGGTTTTTTGAAAGATGGATGGGAGATAAAAAAGGGATCAATGTTAAGAGGCAAAGAAAATGGCGAAGAGGCGCTTTCATATATAGCTTTGGATACTAATAGATAAAGGTTGGAAGTGGTTACATTTACAGAAAACCCTCAAACATACTATGATACAGACGTCCCAGAGGAAAAGTCTTCCTTAGAAAATTAACTTTAAATACTATGTCAAACAAAGACTGGATTTATTCTTTATTCCAGATCAAAGAGGAATTGTCCAACGAGGCGACCGATGTTATTAACCAGTTATAGACCAAGATATTTGCTTATGTATTCTCATCCTTTAAGCTTGCAGTTATACAAACACTTCACAACGTTTTCATCAAGGCATGCATCCTGTGTTGTGAGAGACTTACTTCTAGCCAACAATCTGGGATAGGTTACAAAAACATGGAATGCAATACAAAGAAGGGTATATGGTGAAGGAGAGGTGAAGGGTGCAAGGAATGAGACATGGAGATGGGGTTGATGAGGACAAGATGATGAAACATGACTTGAGGGGGGAGGAGGCAGGTCAGACCAAGAGGTAATAGCATGAAAACAGGAAAGGTGGATGAAAGGGTACGGGGTGAAGGACAGGTTGTTTTAAGACATAAAGAAAATGGATCTTTATTGTTAAAATGGATAAATGGCAATTGCAGCTATATGAAAAGCTGAATGGGAGGTTGAGATATTGATTGGCTTACAGAGATAAAAATCTATACTTTATGCAAAATTTCAATATCATATCTTATATGAGTTATATGGTGCGACTGGAACTAGTATATAAGCATAATTGTATATATATATATATATATATATATATATAGTATATATGTATAATTTAAGAAGATATAGACATAAATAAATGCAAGTATATTATTATTATTACGTGTGCATGGCGCTGAGGGATTGTCCAAAGGAGTCCTGAAGTGATCCTCCTCACACAAGCACACCATGGATCCTTCGTCTTCTGCGACGCTGTTGGCTGGGCAGGGGAAACACTCCTGCTGTCTGGACGACATCTTGTAAGAGCCAGGTGGACACGCTGGAAAAGAAAAGCAGTTTGTTAGATATGTCCAAATTACGTGATATATCACATTACATACATTTTAAAAAAATATATGTAATATCCTTTTGGGAAATGAACACATGAAACACATATTGCTATATCAAGGAACTGCACGTTCACAAGATAATTCTGCAGATATGCTAACAGTTTAGAGCCTTTTTTAAATCACATAAGCGCCTCTATTTCACTAAGCACGTTAAAGCCTTTGGAAAAAAACGAGAGGGAAAATTAAAAATGAGTGTAGAAAAATGAGAAAAGCCAGTGAGACCTCAGTGAAGTATAGATGAGATAAAAGATAGGATTAGAGCAGAAAAGTAGAGGAGACTTTGGCTAAATCCATCTGACAAACACAATTTTCACATTACATGTGATCAGTGGACATGTGCAAATGGCATCAAAGTCTGCTACTCGAATGAACCAGCTATGCAAATGTAAGAAAACCAATGGATCGTGCAGGCACAAAGCTCCGAAGCCCAAAATCTTTTATTTCATTGTGCTTTTCCTCCCCTTGTTTCGCGTTATTTGGAAGTTATCCCAGAGCATGCATGAACCAAAATACAAAAGGTGAGAACGTGGACAAAGGTGATAAGTACTCATGACCTTACATGTGTAAGAGTACACACCATGTAACAGAAGCTTATCAGTGCAAGTGTGACAATGGGCGTGCATAAACACACACACTCAAACTCACTGAGAACAGCTTATTTTACACTCTCCCTGTATGCAGTTTCATTTTCCACTTGCCGTGCTTTTGTAGCAGGTGATAATGGGTGTGAAATCAGGCAGCCAGCTACCGCTCCACGCTCTGGTCTCCTCTCTTCTGAGACTGTATTCTAAACAGCGGGTCTACATTTACAGCTCTAGTGAGCTTTCTACCTCTCTCTCCCAGTCTTCTGCTCGTTTTCCATTCTCCTGACACTTTATTCTTTCTAATTCCTTTCATACCTTTCTTTGTCCTTCTCATTTTTTATTTCATCATCGTCAGTCTTGTTAGGTTCCAACTTTGGAGGCATGTTCATTTTCACCCAGAGTGAGAAACTAGTGATTGACATAACCAGTTAGTGTACATTAAATTAGTTTACAGATGGTAGATACTGGTTTTGAGAATATTTATGGACAAACTACTTGGTAACAAAGGCCTTAGCCATGCAAGTCTAGGGACTGGTTGTTAACCCCCTGGCAACCCTCCAGTTGCTAGGGAAAAATGTGAATTCCACACCCAGATCACAAGTGGTTGCTAGGTGTTTATCTCCAGGTGAAATCGCCTATAAAGAGGCTCCTTGTAATTGCTTTGGTCACTAGCAGTTTGCTGTGGTCGCCTGCAGTTTGCATGGTACAAGTTTACTCGTATAGAAATAATCACCATTTACTCTTCGAGCTGTAGTGAAACTTGAAAAAGTGCGAGATAACCCAGGAATGGAGAATGTTAGCTTTAACGTGAAAGTTGTGTTTGGAGAGTAAACGGCAAGTCTTTGCTTTGTTGGCATCTTCCATGCAAACTCAGGCTTCTTTGCAACCAGTTTCACACTAGTGGCTGCCAGCAATGTCGTCAACCACTCATCAACCAGCTGCAGAAAGTGAATAGGGAGCTTTAGCAATCAGTTTCAGAAGAATTACCAGCAACCTGTACCAGCTACTTGCAGCTAGTCTGGGAATATACATTTTACCCTCAGAACCAGTGGTTGCCACATGGTAGCTGACAAGCTTCTACACCTGTGTCATCGAGGCCTACATTTTAAATCAAAAGAAGCTATATTGTAACATGAAAATTATGACTCAAAATTATTTATATGACTCAAAATAAGACACAGTTGCTTTACTTACCCTGATACTACACACTTTTAAATACACAAATTTAAAAAAAGGGGGAAACCAACTACCAACAGAAATATTTGAAGCTAACGATACGCTGGCAAGGGTTAGCAAGTCATAATAGTCCATGTGGTACATGGTAAATGGACTGGTACTTATATAGTGCTCTTCTACTCGAACTGAGCACTCTACTACAAGCCTCATTCAGTAAATCATACACACATTTTTTCCAAATCAAAGCACCTTGTCTAACATCGACACACTCACACTTTAATGCATTTATCACTGGCTGCTTGGGATTCTTCATAAAGGACACTTTGACATGCAGAAAGGAGAAACTGGTGATCAAGCCACTATCCTTCCAACCCACTTA
Source organism: Neolamprologus multifasciatus (assembly GCF_963576455.1). Taxonomy (NCBI): domain Eukaryota; kingdom Metazoa; phylum Chordata; class Actinopteri; order Cichliformes; family Cichlidae; genus Neolamprologus; species Neolamprologus multifasciatus. The sequence goes on along the minus strand of NC_140459.1, from coordinate 10,976,192 downwards.
ACCTCCTGAGCCACAGCTGCCCCGGCCCTGAATTTCCAAGAAAAATTCTTAAAAATTAAAAGATGTTCAACTCACATTCTTGGGTATGTTTACTTGAAGAGCTTGAATAGGAATTAAGAGATATCATGAGCCCCTGGAACCATGTTATCAACTGTGATTTAAGGCAACAGTGCCCTGTCTGAATTATGTGATAAAATTTATGGGATTTATGGGAAATTACAGTTAAGAAGACAGCACTTTTCACACCTGCAGTATTGTGTCACATAGTCAGTAATGGTGATATATTTGTATGTGACACAGGCAAGTTGAACACAAAAGCCTTCCCCTGGCACAGACCAGTCTGAGAGTGTGCACGTGCCTGTATACCTTTGTGTATGCATGTGTGTATTACAGCCCTCTGTGTGGCATGTTCGAGGCTGCAAGAACCTCGTAATCGACTTTCTAATGTCTGTCATTACACAGAAAAAAGCCTCTCGCTTTCAGCTCAAAGCACAGCCAAGCATGGGGACATAACAGAAACACACATACACCCTGTCAAGCAGCACTGAAGTAGACTCCCTTTGTTCCTGACTGTGCTGCCACTATCCTTCCCTTCGCCACAGCAAGAACATCAAGTGTGAATAGCACCTAAATCAAGGCAAAATTATGCATAGATCTATGAGGACAGAAATTGGTTTTGCATTTTCTACCTATCATGCTTAAAAGCAGGCTAGACATATGGCTGGCTGCAGTTCTGACTTATCTCTTCAATTCAGCATGGATAGACATTTCGCTGGCCCACGATGGAAATGTGTGTCTAATGATAGGGGTGTATCAAGACAATATGTGCAGCTCAGATAACAAAAGGAGCTGGCTTTGCATGATGCCCGTCATTTTCCAGGGATTCAAAGGGTCGCCAAAAGCAAGTGCCAGAGAAGGTCATGTCAGTCAGCGTGGCCACAAGCCATCTGCCAATTGGAGAAGAGGAGTTAGTTTAAAAGGCATCCAGCGGTGAGAAAACAAAACAAAAAAACTGAACAAAACAATGGAGATACTTGTAATGAAGAGTACTCAAGAGTGCTCATTTGGTTTTTCTCATCTTTAAATTGCAAGTTGTATAAATTTAAGTGGAAATCAGAGTTTCAGTGGAAGTAAAGGAGAGTGGGTGGTTAGAGAACTAGCAAGACAGAAGGAGAGATCTGCCAGGACAGCTGGCAAACCAACTGATCAATTTGTCCTATGTGCTGACTGGGAGCCTCGATTAAATGAAACACGGCGGCACATGTATACACGCGCACACAGAGGCATATTTCTTCAAGGTGTTATGATATAGATATGCAGTGACATGCCAGGTCCTTGGGGTGGGGGGTAGTGGATGACACGGTACGCCAACTGCTGTGAGAGATTGTTCGGAGAGACAGAGACACCAACAGACAAACAGATGGCGTGTGAGAGACAGAAAGACAGTAGGCTATGTACTGTACCGAGAAAGGACATTAAACAGGGAGGGATAATAGTCTCCTTCAGTTTGACTGATAGACAGAACAATAAACACAGGCATGGAATGCATACAGATGAGAAACACACTGAACGAATGAGTGACAGTGTTAGAATAAGGTCATCTATAGTAGGAATATATAACAGCAGAAGTGCTCTGCTTGCCATAGGAGCTTATCGGTAGTTAGAAAAAAAAATATAGGAATATGATTGCAAAACTTGTTATCAATCTTTCTTAGAAAATTCATTATTACTCTGACAGTTTGAGATATGCCAACAGTTTTGCCATCTAATGAATAAAAAGTAAAAGGCCAAAGAATCCACATTTCAATGAGCTTACAAATGACTTTAATAGACTTTTGTCTTTGTGGGAGGAATCAATTCATAGTTTGCCCTTCTCTCTTATTTTCTTTTTCCTTTCTTTTCTCTAACCTTAAACATGCCCATTAATAAGTCATGAAGCACTTAATGCAATACATGTGAGCAATGAATTGTTTCTTTGCCTCTCTGACAGCACACATTAATAAATATTAATAACCCTAAAAGAGGTTTACTTTAGACCTTTGTGCGCACACACAGACACACATTTGCACGCAGCTAAAGCCCAAGAGAGATTACACATAGACATAACGCGACGATTTTTTGCAGAGGTTTTCAAGGAATTGAACAAAGTATGTTAGTCAAAGGGGTAATGGTATCATAGAGAGATGGGGATGTGATTCCAGCAGTTGGAAATCAATAATTGAGAGAGCTTTAATTCAGATGAGTGCTCCCTGTGTAGCTGATGGTGATTTGAATTCTTTAGGCTTCCTTAACATCCAAAAAAATGAATTCTAATTACCATCTTTTACACACACACGGACACGGACCTACGCACGCACACATGTAAATCTGCATCTCCGAATCAGAGAAGTAGGGAGGGAGGTGAGTCAGACTGAATTGGAGTAGTTGAAATTGGACAAAAGTAGATGAGGTCAGTCTCATTCCACATGATAAATTGGCTGAAGAGAATGAGATACGGACCATATTGGATCAGAAAAAAATGTTGAAAAATACTGTTTCAAGCTAAGACGTTGGAGCTTAGGAGGAAAAGGCTTGGAAAGTTACCAGTGCAACTCTCCAGACTGAAAAATATAAAAGACTCTTAATACCCTGGTCAAGGCTCATGAACAGTATGTGTAAATTGTGGGGAATTTACATGTATAGTGCTGTGCAAGTCATTCTTTATTTTTTGCCAGGAAAATGGAAAATAGGTGTAGTAACTTACTGAAAGGAGCCAAACATAAATGTTTACACATACTATGTAAAGCAAAAACCGAGTTTGTACAATTGAAGAGCTTAAAAATCAATATACCCATCTTCAACACAGCCTGAACTCTCTAAGGCTCTCAGGAATAGTTCTCCAGGCTTCCTGAAGGACATTCCAACTTCTTTAGATGTTGCCTGGGGAGACCAATCCATGACTGACAATGTTCTGTTATGTGTTTCAGGAATGCTTTAACTGCACTGGCGCTGTGTTTGGGATCACTGTCATGGTGAAAAGTGAAGCTGTTCCCAATTGGACGAATTTCCTGTTACTTGTTAGCATGTTGGATTACACTGTGTGGCAGGGCGTGGCCTGCGGTGCAGTGCAGGGAAGGCGGACGCACCTGCACGGCATCTGCAATCACGCCCTGCAGACTTAAATATTGTACTGGGTCCTGTGGTTGGGGTTGTTGTGGTAATGTTGAGCGGGCAGCGGGAGAGCTGCAGCTCTGTGTGCATTGTGAAGCAACCGTGTGTGACAATAAAAGGATGCAAAGCATGTTGATGTCACTGGTTCTGCCGTGTATGTTTACACACTGTTAGATTGGATCACAATCTAACAGTGTGTTCTTATTTTCATAATTCGATCAATTTTTAACAAGATGGCCCAACACTCCTAGCTGAAAAGCAGGTTCAAACAATGGCAAAACCTGCTGGACTTTATCTTTATCTTCTGTAAATCATCATTAATGATGATTTGAACCAAAATTTTCAATTTGGATTCATCATTCCAAAAGACCAGTTGTCACTGATTTTCAGCATGGATCTTGTGTAATTTGTGTAAAAAAAGAAGAAGAAAAGAAACATCACTCTGAAATTGGTCACGGATAAGGACTAGACTGAAAATGGGTAAAAGGGCAGCCAGTGTCCGAAGAAAAAGTCTGAAAGCTCTTCAGAAAGCCTTTCTCTTAAGACAAATTTCCAATAATTACAAGAAAGTTTGTTTCCCTGGAAGCAAAATCTAAAGAAATGAGAGGTGATCCAAGACTTGTGAACAGTTCTGTCCTCGTATATTAATAATTAAAAGCTTTAAAACAAATCATAGGGATGAACTATACAGGTTAAGGTAAGACAAACTAAAACAAAAAAACCCAACTTTAAATCAATGCTTCTAATTTAACATCAACAATTTCCTCTCATTATATTTTTAATGTTCTATATTTTTCTCTTTGTTTCAAGTTGGACAAATTAATGTTTTGACTTTTTAAAATGCTCTATTAAAGAGTAAGATAATGGTCTTCTTTGGCAATAAAGGATATAATACTTAGTATAGAAAGCTAAAAATTAATAAACCACTAGAAACTTGTCTGTTGCACAAGGCCCTCTCCAAAAAACCCGCTACCACGTCATCGGATCAAACTGTAGTGTATCATATTCACAGTAAGCAGATTTTCTGATTTTATAGTTTGAAATTAAGTGACTGATGAAAAAAAACCAAACATTTCGTGACACTTTCCATGGCCTGCTCTTTTAGAAGATACAATTTTCTCCTGAACTAACAAGCAGTGTCATAACCTGTCTGCGTGTCTAGCTGCTTTGAAGATATGACCTAGCCTTGAATTACAGCATAAATCCCTGTTATTAGCTCGAAGTAAAGACCTCATTCAAGTCACCCACTGACTGGCTGCTGCTTCACAGTGTAATCGTGGAGAAGGCTCTGAGCCGTGCCATTCAGGTCAACGCTTTATCATTTTATTCTCTGTTCTGCCCTGGTTACCGCAGACTGACATCACACAGAGAACACAGGAGGATAACTAGCGAACAATGCCGCCAGGGGTATTAATGTCAGCCGTGCTCTGTACAAGCTTTGCGCTGAAGACATGTCTAATTCTGCATGTCAAGTGCAGCATGTATACGCGGTGACAGACGCATCACACGCAAACAAAAGCACACAATTACTCACAGTTGTGAATGCAAAACTCCCACGGATCCATTCGTTGGCTTTTTCACACAAGCATCCGCTTCAACACCGAACATTTAACAATATCAAAGTGGCTACATCACAAAATAGACACAACAAAGAGCTGTCATGTTACATCACAGCAACAAAGAGCCAAGCCTGAACAGTTTGGATCAAACAGAAAATTCAGAGAGAATCAGCCAACATAATACAACACTAGGGAATCACAAAAATGTATGCATAGTCATGGAGTTATAAGGTCACGCATCTACTTTTGTGAGACAAATGTTTGTTAACCACATTAATTTTAACTTTTAACAAAAAAAAAAAGTTTCCGTTCTTGTTTTGGGGGCGACACGGTGGTGCAGTGGTTGTCACTGTTGCCTCAATGCAAAAAAGGTCCTTGGTTTGATCCTCATGCCTATGTGGGTTCTCTATGAGCTTCTTTCCACAGTCCAAAAGCAAACATTAGGTTAGCTGGTGATTTTAAATTGTTAAAATTACTGCGATAGGCTTTAAACTGACCCCATAACCCTAAACTGCTTACTGAAAGGCGATGGATGCTAGTTTTTAGTTGCACTTTAATAATAGATTTTGAATGTAAGGCTTCTAATGATGTATGCTCATTCAGTAACTTTTTTTCATTACTAAAAAAAGGTTCCTTATTGCCAGGCTATGACTTTGTTGTACTTGACTTTTAATAATAAAATTACTTAAAATTTGACATTGCTTAATATACCCAGGATTTCTCCTTGTGGCATTGAAAATGGCAAATTATTTTTTTGTGATATTTGAATTAAAGTCAGAAATTTCAGTGTGATGACAACACTAAGCCAGACCACATTTGCAATTGGCATAACATTATGGAAACAAGTGTATGCCAAAATACCATATTTTTTACTGAAATTAATCAAAAGAGGCATTCCCGATTTTTATGGTCTTTTATATAAAAAAGTCATAAAGAAAATTGGATGGCGTGAGTATTTATATCCAGTTTTATTCCATTTTTTGTTGCCAAAATACTTCAATAACTATGAAAGATATCAATCAAATGGTGGCACACAGACAAATAGTGAGGCAACTGCCAAAAACTAGGAAATCATGAATGAAAACAGTGACCCACTACAGCAGAGTTAAATATACTCCTTAAGGTGAAGGGACAGATGCGTTTGGTGTTCTAAAAACAATTGAAAGTCAGTTATTGTGGTTTAACCCGGTGATATTGCACACTTTATTGCAGGAAGCTGTGCTGCTGTGGCAGAGGCTCTGACACAAAGCTCAAGGAAGCAGTTAAGGTCATTTAAAAACACTCCGACTCCCTAAATTGCCACAGTAGCTGTCAAAACTCGATTCCTTCACAAAGTAATTACTTCGTCATAACTCAACACAGACATGATGCACACATTTTACATTCAAATGTAAGCTTTACAGTGATAGAAAGTTTCCGTTTTGAATAAATATCTCAAGAACAGTAATAGATGTTATAAAGTCTATCATTCTTGCTCTACATGTTTATTGAGGGTGGCAATAGCCACATTGTAGAATGACTGCAATAAATCACCAAATCCACTGAGTTTCATCCTATGCTAACAAAATAATGCTGAATATATTTAAATCTGCTTATGTTTAAACCACTTTATCTTTGGGAATATGGGCTGTTAAGTACTTATCTTTCTTTTTAGTGCTATTGTCCATTGCCTTAAACCTTATATGTGTGTATATATATGTGTATATATATATACACACACATACGCATATATATGTGTATATATAATTCATATATATATTAATTTGTAGATTGCATATTATGGCATTCCATTCAATGTTAAAGAGGGCATTAGATTGATATGATACAAAATAAATCAGATATGTTTACATGAATGTGGAAATAAACAGATGCATTTTCTTTTACCCACACAAGTGATTGAAGTAGACAGATGTCCGTAGGGTGCATATCTGTATTTTCTGAACACGTACTGACTCACTTGGCTCATGTGCTGAAATGTACAAAAAACCCACCATACACACATAAACACAGCAGACCATCGCTGACTGTTGACAGATGCTCCTCTTCTTTTCTCGTTTCCGTGTTTTTGCCACTGTCTTTAATACCCGTGCTACTTCGACGTTTACCTTTCTCCCATCTCATCTTCTGAAATAGCTCTTGACTGCTATCAACTCTGCTCCCTGCCAAACTCTGCCCCACACACACACCCATCCCCTCCCCGACTCCCCTCTATCATGTTTGCTACCCTCCCCTTTCTTTTTGTCCATTATTTGCCATCCCTTCTTTTGCTCCAGCAATCATTTTCCACAGGATTTATCAGGGGTTGTGGAACAAAAGACTGAGAAGGAACAATTTCTGGATGTTATTGCCTCCTTCTCTCCTCTCATCTTGTGAACATTTGCACTGTTCATATTTGAGTATTTAGCTCTTGTTCTTAGCCTAAATGACTACCATTAAGTACACTTTTTTTTGTCTCCCGCTCATTTTTGTAAAGCGGATGGTGGGCTTGGTAGTAAGCTAAATATGGATCTTTTATTGCATGGTTCCCAACATTAACCCCCCTGTTTGTTTTCCTTAAATACATAGCTTTTACCCACAATCACACGCACTGGATTTTGACTCTTAAAACCAAAGAAAAAGTCAAATACTCCAAAAATAAAATCTGACTGTTCAGTGCTTTAAGCAACACAAACTGACTTTTATTCACACATTTGATTGGAAGCTTAACTCTTTCTGACAGATGTCTGCATATAAACAACATTATATTTACAGTATGTGGTAAATAAGGAGTGATTTAAATAATGGGGAAAAAAAAAAGACTGACCCTAGTTTCAAGCAGTTGCTATAATATAATCAGCTCCATTTTTGTGTTACATCTCCATGGCTTAATGGGCTGGGATTTAATCTTTTCTCATCTTTTGGTTTCTATGGCGAACACTGAAAAAAAGAGTGTTTTATTAACCTAATATGACATCATCAACTTAACCCGCAAGCTTTGACCCTCAGGTTGACCCTCATCCAACTGACCTTATCCTTTAAAATCTAACTGTAAAACCACTGAACATCATTTCAATCATGAGTTTCTCACCGTTTCATCCTGCCAGGGCCAAGACTTTTGAAGATATCAACTCTATCGAGTGTAGGGATTCGTCTGGCATTGTGATAGATGGTTGAATAATGGTCACATGTCATGGGAGGACTAATGATTAGCCTATCAGTGGCACAGCAGAAGCAACATTGTCAATTGGTGTGCTTCTGAACAACAAATTGATGAAGATAAATTCTTGTTATTTCACCTCGCTCCACTATTAAAATGCTGCCATTACCAACATGTTGGCTGTGCTATGTCTCAGTGATTAAGTTTGATATATTGGTTTGTAGTGACTGATTTAGTCAAATCTCCTCCCCCATGGAAAACAGTTAGACTGAAAAAAATGGAAATAGCTGTAACAAGCTGACAAGCCTGATATGAGGCTATGCTAAATTGTCAGCCTCATCCATTGATTACTGTTATTGGTATACCAAATGTGGGGACTTTTATTTTTCTTATGTGTGAGTTAGAAGCTTAGCCACATCCTTATCTTAGTAACGTGTCACCTGCACACAAGTCCATACTACACACATACTACTGCATGCATACACACAAGCAGGAGTAGGTGTTATTTGAGGAACGGGGTTTTGCGGTGGTCCTACGCACAGCTTTGCAGACAGTCGTATACATGTAGCTGATGTATATGCACTGCCACCACGGGGCAGTATCACAAATATCCAGTCTTTGATAATGATGCTTGTGCTCCTTGCCTGCCAAAATAATTACTATATCATATTATATACAAAGAGCTGAAGTGAAACAGACTGAGCCTTCATACCCACAGATGATTATTACTGTCATGATCACCTTCATACATGGAAAGTCTCCCACACACTTATCCTTCTCACTTAACATATCCATCACATAACCATGGATACAGCTTGCTGCACAAGACGCGCGCAGTTGAAATTTGGTTCCTATATTGTGTGAACATATTTGTTCACATATGTTTTTGAACAATAGAGTTTCCGTATACATTATGTGCATATCAGCTGCGAGTTGGCAAACAGGTGTGCATATGAATGTCAGCCAATTTCAGGTCGATCGCACACAGAACGAGATCCAACGTTCTGCTCACACGCGCGGTTGTGCTGCGTGCTCGTGTGTATTCTGTTCCGCTTGCCTGTCACACTCGGCTAAAACACAATTCCTCCATCAAACTGAGAGTGAGGATAGCAGGTAAGAGAGTAATATTGATTTGTAATGCTCCTGAAGGTTATACACACAGCAGTCTTTCAGACACTTACATCTCTCCCCATTTGCGATGGCAATATGTAATGTCATTCTTCACTACTTCCAATTTTTCATGTATAAAAATGCATTTAAATGCATGTCTTTACTGCGAGTACGCTGTGTATAACAACCACAGGCTCAACCACAGTATGGGATGGAAGAAAAAAAAAGCTGCTGCCAACATGTGTTTGTTTTTGCTATGCACTCAAAAACAAAGAAATCGTCTAAGAGTAAAACGGGAAAAATAAACTATTGCAAACGCTTCCCAACATAATTCACTGTGACACGCGACTACATTTTAAATTTCCTAAACATCTAATCAGATATGCAACTGGAAACTAATCACATGCACTGGTGGAAGCATTAGGGATGATATGGAGAGTAGATGAGAGTTTGTGTTTTCTTGCATGCCACTCATCTTTGTGCGTGCGTGTCTGTATGATTATATGCATGTGTGGGTGTGTGTGTATACCGAGTACGTCCTGTTATGAAAATTACCAAGCGTAATCTCCAGCCAGCAATCTGTTGTGGCACACCAGAGTCATTTGATTTCTTTGAATCAGCTATTCAAATCTGAGATGTGAACTTGAATGAGTCGCGCCTTCTAATGACATTCCATTTTCATTTGCCTCATCAGCCATTTTCATTAATACTGTGACCCAGATATAGACAAATGGGCCTGATAAATTTGATTCCCAAGAGTATAGACGGATGAGCAGTGCTGCATATCTTTAAGTACAGTGGAGGAGAGGAAAACGAGGGGTGGCGTGGGGGGGTTGCTGTAGAGCTTTTTGTTCTATCTAATATCTAGTAGAATTGTTAAAGGAGGATGTCAAGGGTAATCAGATAGGCCCTCGAGCCTGGAAGACACACCTATTAGAGTCACTTAGAGTGAACTCGTAGTAGGTGCGCATATCTGTGTGAGTCTGTGTGTTTTTTACGAGTGCCTATAAGAAAGTGGTGTGCATCTTATGCAGCAATTTATGTTCCTAATATGTGTGAAAGAAAGTGTGCTGTTGCATGCATAAACACAAAGCAGAAAGAAGATTAGATGCATATTCCAGTTACAAACATTAGCCTCAAGACAAAGACTCTACTTGTTTGAAACAAGTGTAAGCCTCCAGCAGACGTGCGTATACAGAGTTGTCTAGTTTAGATTTTTATAATTTTCTATATGGTTTTCATATAGCAACCAAAATATGAGAAACTCCTTCAGTGTAGTCCATCACAAAATGCACCAGTCGACTCAAACTAGTCTCAACAATTTGATAAGATAGTGTTTTGAGATTAACTTTCTTATGCTATCTCCTATGCCAGGGGTGTCAAACTCAAATACACAGTGGGCCAAAATTCAAAACTGGAACAAAGTCGTGGGCTAACATTAATATTTATTGGAAAAAAAATCTTCCTCCAGATATAAGAATGAATCTTTTCTTATGGACTCAAATAGGTTTTGCTGGAAAACTGAATATGGAACAAGCAAAGCTTAATACTAAACAATATACATATTAGCTGTATAATACCAGTAGGCCAGCTCTAATAGTAATTTGGTATGGCTTCGCGGGCCAAATGTAATTAGGCTGCGGGCCAAATTTGGCCCGCGGGCCAGAGTTTGACACCTATGTCCTATGCTATCTTTCTTATGCTTCTCTGTTCTCTGTGTAGATTTGGTAAATGGCCTGTATTTGTATAGCGCTTTTACTAGTCTCTAAGGACCCCAAGCTTTACACAACCAGTCATCCACCCATTCACACACACATTCACACACTGGTGATGGCAAGCTACATTGTAGCCAAAGCCACCCTGGGGCGCACTGACAGAGGCGAGGCTGCCACCGGGACCTCTGACCACCACCAGTAGGCAATGGGTGAAGTGTCTCGCCCAAGGAGACAACGACCGAGACCGTCCAAGCCAGGGCTCGAACCGGCAACCTTCCGGTTCGCCGATTACAAGGCGAACTCCCAACTCTTGAGCCACAATCGCTCCACAATTGTGTGGTCCATGTGATTTCTCTCACATGGATTTATATGCTCAGCGAAAGCCTCAGTGATTCACCTGCCTGCCTCTCATTTGACATGTTACCTGTATGCATTAACAAAGGTTAAGTCTCAGTGGTCTTAATATCCAGGTAAAGCATAAAAAAACATCTATTTGTGTGTACGAATACAAGCCAATTCAGACTGTCCAGTGTAAATGAATTAGATGAACACTCAGGGCGAAATACTAAACAAAAATCCAAAATATTCCAAGTAGCAGTTTGAATGATATAACTCTAATTCAGAGTTCCAAGAACACCAGATTGTTTCTGTCTGATACGAGTTTCAGTAAAGTCAAGACTGCAGTGTTCAGCGGACCATCTAAGACAAACCTAATCCCTTGTCATCACTCATTCTCTGCATCATTTAAGATCAAGCGTCTCCAATCCAAACTTATTAAACGGCTAAACAGGTGCAGCGATGGATGGAGATAATGGTGGGGGGTCACTTGGACGATACGGGTGATTAAGTGTTTTCACCGGTAGGGGAGTCATGGCCAAAGCATACGACAGTTAGAATGTTTTTATACGTGTATGTGTGTGTGCGTACGAGAACAAGACCCCATGTGATGAGGAACAGTTGGTCTATCAGGGAGACGGATGAGGTGAGCTGATCCCCCTGCCCTTCCCAACCCCCGCTGGGTTTAATGGCCGTGCTCCATTTCAGGGATCAAAACACGCATACGTAAACATGGATGAAATGACGATGATTTTCTGAAAAGAGAATCAATTTAAAAAAGATTTTTGCCAAGAATTTATGGATCCCAGCATCCTCCAAATTACTGTTGTTCTTGCTGCAAAGAACACAGTGATCACACCAGCTTATAGTTAACAAGGTCTTCCTGTGACAATTACACCTCAGAAACTGCTTCCAGTAGTAAAAACTGAGCTGAAAAATTCAGGAGGGAGGTTTTTGCAAATCAGCCATTGATTATGCACTGGAGGGCATCCAAGTTAAAGAAAAACAGAAGAGAAAACGCTGTTAAATTGCAGCATGCTTGTATAGTATTTTCAGAAATGTAATTTTTACTAGAATTTCTCTTTTAGTCATGCTCCTATATAATCTATAATAAAAACAAAAACACAGATAAATTGCCAGGTTCCAAAACACAACTCAGATGCATAAAAAGGTAAATATAAGTACATCAACATGCACACAAAACACTTGTTTAACGCGTTAATTATTCTTCAAATTACACTACAAAAAAAGCAAAACACTCACTCATCCAAAAACATACATCAACATGATTGCTCATTAGGGATGGGTACCGGTATCCGGTGCCATGATGGCACCGGTTCTGACATAAACGGTAGTAACCAGACCGAAAAGCAGCGCACATTTCGGTGCTTTATTTCGGTGCTTTTTTTCCTGAGCTGTGATACACTTTCTTCTTCCTTACATTTGTATTGGCGGTTGGCAAACAACTGAAAGGTGCATTACCGCCACCAACTGGTATGGAATGATACACTTTAGATTCTAGCCAATCATTTTAAGTTTCCGAGAATAGTAGGCGGGTCCAGGTACGTACGTTCTTTTAGAGCAGAGCTACAGATTAAAAATGTCCAAGGCGAAGTGGTCAAAAGTCTGGCTGTACTTCACAGCAAAATATGCAAACTCAGCAGTTGCAACAAGTGCTTTAAGCTGATACTGTGATACTGTCAAAGAAGGTAACACCTCAAATCTGATGAAACACCTGGCGATGCATAGTGTTTTTTTTTAAAGCCGAGAAATGCGCCGTATTTGATAGCTTGCTGCGAGACCTCACACCGAGCACATCTACTGCTTGTGGGTTGCCTGTTATCGGACCCGGAATTAGCAACATCCCCCAAAAACCCGAAGAGGAGAGTCCTGGCCCCTAGCCCTGCCAGTGTAGCAGAAATGATGACGGATGATGATGGCAGCAGCAGCCGTTCTTCTCTGCGTGAGTAGCTTAATGTTGTTCGTGTGTAATTTACGTTGAGTAGGCTAACCACGTTATTACATTAATGCATGTAAGGTGAACAGCAAACACCATCATAGCTACATGCAGCTGTCTTCTTGTTTGATGGCAGATACTCCCTTCACCCTGGCCAAAAAGGCTAAAATGACCAAAGAAAAAGTGGAAAACAGTTAAACATGAGAGGTTTTTGGACAAAGTTTGTGTTTTTTTCCATTGTTTAAGCACTGCTTCCAGCCAAGAATGATACCATATATGCCCCATAGCTGCAGAAAAGGCTAACATTGTTATCTTTTTACAAAAAAACAGCTGAACATGAGAGGTTTTTGGACCACTTTTGTGTTTTCCATTCTTTAAGCACCGGTTTGAGCACCGTTTAAGCACCGGCACCGTTTCAAAAGTACCGGTTTGGCACCGGTATCGGATAAAACCTACACGATACCCATCCCTATTGCTCATACATACGCAAATGCAATGTGACAATTAACGCAGCTTAGTGCGCCCGCTGCTTGAATTAAAATTGACGCCTTGCAACGCAATCACAGGGCACAATTAAGCTGTGAAGGTAAAGCGGCCTTGACCTTGCTGTGTAATTAACAAACTCTTCTTTCATTAATCCCCTACTACCCATTCTTTTCCACCCCCTCCAAATCTTCCCCCCTATGTCCCCCATTTCACACAATGTCTTCCTCCTTCTAAGCAGCCGTTTAATTAAGACATGCAACATGGCGTCATGAAGAGTCAGGGGACAGAAGGCGTGCAATTACGGGGACGGAGAAAAGAAGGCATGAAAGGAGGGGAAACAAGTCAACAAAAGATAGAGAATTTGGGACAAAAAACAAGATGTAAAGAACTATACTTCGAACAATGACTGCACTTAGAACATTTGCTGTACTCAGAACACAATTTTCCTTAGAATACTCTGCAAAGCCATGCCTTTGCCAGAAATTATGGTCCAGCCACTGAAGCATGCGGAGACAGACTGAACGAGACAGTGAGTCATCGAGTAAAGTGACTCAAGGAGCATTACACTGGCTGCGTGCGTTTCTGTGAATGCAGCGGTGCACGTCTGTTTAAGTGTGTGTATCCTAGAATATGATGGTCTCGGGCGAGTGCATTGGACACAGCAAGCTATTCATAGTGCAAAAGGATGCTAAAAATCTGCAGATAAAAGAAGCCTTAATGCCTTAAACAAAATGTTGAAGCTAGCCAGGGAGCAACGGAAAAAAAAATCACGGGGCACAAGCAGACATGGCAGACGTTTCGAGACCCACTTTACTGCGCTATTTACTGCTTCACTTACTGCTGTCAACAGCCATTGCCCGATACAGGCAGAGAGTTGTGGTGAGTCAAAGCTTTAAATAGGTAGGAAAATTAGACAAACAGGTGGCTGAGGTGGTGGAGACTCGCTGCGCAGTCTTGTATTTAAAAAAGTAGAAAAAGTCAAAGAGAAACAAGCAAGTCTGTACAAATTAAAACATCAGTTCATTAAGAACATGCTGCACATCAAAGGTCTCTCCTCTCTTTTCTGGACCATGAAAGATAAACTGTATATGCGCAAAACCTCAGGGTGATGTATAATAAGTATAGATAAACACTTTCAGCCATTATCTTTTAATTAAGGCCTACAAATCCTGAATCAATCCAGTTTATACATTTCAGAAACTACAAGCGTCATTACTGACAGTGCAGATGAAGCTGTGCTCCTACAACACGTTGGTAAAACATGAAACCAACTTGCTAAAGAACAGTCAAAATTGCATTGCTGGTAAATCAGACTTGACAGTCAGGCTCTAGGAGTTGGCCAAATCAGCAGACCAGACTACTACACTGCTTGTCATAACATGGGTAGAACAGGGAGACATTCACACCAGTATCTATCAGCACCAGTTACAATCAAGCACTGGCACTAGGAGTTTACCTTTAAAACTGCCCAGTTTTATTCCTTTTCCTTCTTCCACTTCCACACTACTGCTGTTAGCATGCTGGTGAAGTGGTCCTCTGCTACCTCTGCCTCACATCATTATTAAAAATTGTCTCTGTTACGCTGCTCATCATGATGCCGTTAACGCTACATAAATGTATCCTGGGGATCAAATAACACACTGGGAATAAATCTCTCCTGACGTGCAAAGCCTGCACATCAGATTATTCCACTAAACAGTGGAAATCAGTATTTCAGTACATACCAGTGAAGTTTAGCGTTATTAGTTCAAGTTGATTGAGTGACAAACGGTAGTTTAATCCTCTTCTCTTGTGTATACAACAAGGAAACCTATGAATAATCTGCTATTATAATAAACTGCTTTCAAAAAGAAATTGCTCTTGTGAATTTTTTAATTAAACAAAAAGCTTACCTCTCAAGGCCCTTGTAAGAAGATGGTTAGAGCTACAAGAAGCTTCCAAATAAAGTACAAGTTATCTCAACAAAAAGACAAAAGGACGACTCCCAAAATATTTAGCACGCAGCAATGTGGCAAACTCATTTAATGTATTTGATTCGATTACTTTTAACGATACAGTTCATAATTCTGGATTGCTACTGAAATAGTCCACGTCTCTCTTTAAATGCAATGTTAAAGAAAAGCAAATTGTCAATTCAGCAGCAGCTACTGGGCACAACTGGGGCTAAGAGAATAAAATACCAAGATGTGTAAGCCTACATCTTTATGATACACCTGTATTATTCAATTCCCCACATGCTGCAGCACCACTGATGCATTAAACAGACGCTATGATAAAATTTTACTCTTATTTGACTGGGGAACATTTGGTGAAAAACAGATATAATCAAACAGTTGATTGACCCAGACATACTGGAGTGTTAATGGAGCAAATTTTCAGTTATAGCATAACCAAAGTTTTTTCCAAGCAAACTTCAAGCAAAGCAAACACATTGAAAGTGTTGGTCGGCGTCGGAGCCAACAAACTGTGAAACGTGTCCTTCAAGAGAGTTAGAAGCAAATAAAAAAAGCTTTTTAATAGTGAGAATGCACACAGAAGCTGTTTTGTAAATACACTTAGAGAAAGTATGACGGAAAAAAAATGCAGTTTGTGCAAAACAAGAATAAACTTTTCTGCACAGTGCATAAAGATGACAGAGGTCATGGAGGGAGATGGAAAGACAAAGTAGCAGCATTATTTAGCTGCTGCGTGGGAGTGTTATGTGTGCAAGAGTATCGATTTGTCTTTCCCCTGAAGCGTTGTAGCATCATTTCTCCGTTTGCATTTGTTTTGCCTTTTATTTCACTCCCTCGATCCCCGCTTTCCTGTTGGCTGACACCCTCCACACTTGGAGCTCTCTATTGCTGGAAGGCAAGCCCAAATGGACTGCAAGTGTAGGGGTGTATGTGTGTGCGCCTGCGTTTCTGTGTGGAAGCATGGAAGTTCAATAAAAACCTTGCTCTGTATTTTTAACTAAGCCTCGCTGTGGGGGGGGGGGGGGGGGGGGGGCACTGCTGAAATGGCTACAGTGATTACTATACAGTTCGAGTCCTCTTTCTCCATACAACCAAAACTGTATGCAGTATTGATCAAACACCACACTTCCCCATTTACTAAATGTACTAAGTGCAAAAGAACTAGATCATAATGCAATACACTGAGTATTTATTGAGCGTTTCTACTAACTAAATGAAAATCATGCATTTCTCAAGAATTCAGGTAGGAGAAATAAACTTAAGTTTTCCTCAAGTTGTACAGTTGATCAGTTATCCAGTTTGTTATGTGACATTTCCTATTCTAGGAAACATTTTCAAAGCTCACAACATAAGCTTTCTTTTAAAAAAACAACAACAACCTTACATTCTAGTTTCTCATCGCTGTCTGTGGCATCTAATCCCAATACACTGAAAACATCTGGGTCACTAATATAACTTTCCTGAATCTTTCAGAATGTGTTCAATTTGAGCTTTCAACACTAAAAAATGCACATGCATATAGTTTAGTGTTTGTGTGGCCCCAGCTCTAATAAATTCAGACACATAGCACAGATCTCTGCCAAGGGCAATATGCTAATCAAATGTTTATAAAACTGTAACAGCAATATTAGAAGCACAAAGGCGAGGCCAACACTTGGATATAATTATGAAACCGCTGCCTGGCACATCCCCTGTGCCACCTTTAGGGAGTTTTCCTACTAATATGACACTGCAAACAACAAATTAGTTGTTTAAGAGGAAAGTGATACAGCTTCTCAGCACTTGGGGGTACACTGATGCCTTTCCTTCTGTTTTTAAAATGTGCTGATTATTTCGCAGGTCATTTATAAATTAAAAAAAGAAAACAAAGCACACTACATTCAATTTATATTTCAGTTTTAACCTGCTGTTAAACTGAGGTTTCATTGTGTGCTTTTGCACCCTGGTAGAGCTGGGCTGGCTAGACCACATGCTCCTCCAAGTTTAATGAAAATCAGCCTGGTAGCTTTTGCATAACCCTGCTCGCAGACAGACAAAATAATAACAACAACAACCTCTTTGGTACACTCTGTAATCTGCCAGACTAGCTGTAAGGTACCCTTCCAGACCATCAGCATCTTGCTACAAATGCTTACTGTCTCGTTTCTTGGATTGAAAGCCTGAACAATAGGTCCTGAAGTCCTGGTTATGCAGAGTGGAGATTTCAGCCTGACACCCTATATCCCTTTCCCCACCGTAGTCCCTCATATACAGTCATTCTGTCTCTACCAATTGCTTCCTTCTACCCCAACTCACTTGCTCACTGCTGCTGCCTGCCCTCTGCTGCGTTGTCCTTGTTACACTTCTGCCTTTGGCACATGAGCCAGCTGCACACAGGGCTGACTTGGGTACACAACAACTTATGCAGAGGCTACAGACACACAAAGTGTCAGGGCTCTGTGTGCGAGCAGGCGGAGGTGAGGATCCAAACGCAGGACTCGGAGACTGAATGCAACTCAAAACCCACAGCTTTATTGCTGGCAGAAAACAAAACAGAAACCAAACCAGGAAAACCACAAACTGGAACACACAGGCAAAATCGCGACACTGACACAAAGAAACACGGGGCTTAAATACACTGAGGGAGTCATCGAGGAATTAGAGACAGAAGGGGAACCCAGCTGGGAGGAATGAGACCTAATGAGACAGAGGAAGCGGAACTAGAAAAACTGACATGAGACATAGCCCTTCAAAATAAAACAGGAAACAAGAGACAATTCACAAGACACAGACTTGACACTGGACTAAAAGGGACACCTAAGAACAAGAAATCACATGAGAACTCGAGCACTAGAAATACAGAGAAAGCTTAAACACTAGTAGTGATAACAATGATGAAAACCAAATATCAGATCAGAACAGGAGTCACTTACAGCAAAGAAATTACACAACAATAATAATAATAAACAAAACACTGGGTCATCGACCCAGGACCGTGATACAAAGGGCAAGTGATTTTTCAGGATGCAGCTGCTTCATTTCCACATTTCTTTTTCTGGTTCATGTGTGGTATGAATATTTGGCCAGAGCCACAGCTTAAATGGGAAAAACAAAACAAAACCACCAATCATGGTTAGACGAGAGACCAAAAGAGAAAACTATTTTAAACTAGGAAACGGGCAACATGGCAAGACCCAGTGAGTAATTTATTAGGAGGTAAGACTATGATTATTTTCTGGTTGGGTTGGGCAGATTGTTGCTGGTAGTAGTTGGCCAGTTGTAAAGTTGCTTGTCAAAATACCTTCCCATCTGGATTTGAGGCTCTGCATCCTTCCATCTCATCTGCTCTTCTCCTTGGCCTCTATTGATCTGCACTGCCCCTTTTTGCTGACCTCCTCTGATCACCCTCCTCTTTTCCAACCGTCTTGCACTTTCACCTCTGTTCACCCATCTCCCGCTCACTCGAACACTTGTACGCTTTTTTTTCTTTTCCTCCCACCGCTCTCTCTATTAAAACCTCTTACTATCTGCACGCCCTGAGGAAAGAGCAGAGAGTGAGTGGGATCGCTCCAACTTTGTGAGAAGCGGCCACGATCCAAGTGTAAAACGAAAACATTCGTCCACACACACACACACACACACACACACACACACACACACACATACACACAAAGTTGGGACCTAATGCACACACAAACACACGATCATCCAGAAACCCAGAAGCAGAAACACCCACCACTATTTCCATCTCCAACTTAATAATCTGCTAACTTTCTCCAAATATGCTTCCAGCTTTCTTGTTGGCAACAGGAAATTAACAGAGCTAGCAGTATGCTTAATGTAATTTCCCTTTTCCAGTGTGCAGCCGGTGTCTTTCTATAGTTTAGAATAAAGTATGCATGGCGGGATTTTGGTGTCATAAGAAATATCTAGGCTATTCTTTCTCCCACAATTTCCAGTCATATGTTCATAGTTTCACAAATGTTGGAAATTATAATCAATGTTGAACCTTTGAGGATTGTATACAGAGTTCATTGAGCAGTTGCCATGGTTATAATGGGATAAGACTGCGGTGTTGCACCCTAAGCAGCAATAAATTAATAAATAAAGCTGTAAGCTGATGGGACCATCATAAAAAGAGCTGTGCTTACGGGTTCTGAAAGGGCTTTTAACCCCCCCGAGCACAATGATTAACAGCATCACTTAACCCTTTGCAGAGTAAACTGTTTTCCTTTGGTTTCCACGCTACTCCACATCTATATGTGCCGGTTTATCAGTGCCTCAAGGATATGTGATTAACATGCCTTGACACTAACATCACCTCTAGTGAAAGATCTCTGTATAGATACTAAAACATTCGCTGAAGTACAGATGATTTCCCAGTTCCCATTGCATATGAGATTATATGTGCTGTACACCAACGAGACAGAAAATTCAGCCTTTATATGGCAAAATAAAATGTTTAGCTATTTACTTTTTAGACTTTGTTGTGAATTGCAATAGCTATGCCATTTCTATTATTGTAGGGTGTTAACCTTACAACACAAAGCAACTTAAGATGATTGTTATTGTGATTTGGCCCAATATAAATATTGAATTGAGCTGAACTGAATTAAATATTGTCCTTAATAATACCAACATACATTTTTCTGTGATCTAAAAGTGTTAAATCACATAAGAAGTAGATAAATCTGAGTGCAACAGACTGTGGGAAAAGGAAGGCTAGGTAAGAAAAGTGAGAGGTTAAGCTGAGGAGGGAGTCTAAAATAAAAAGGAATTCCCTTTCTCGCTTTGTCAACTGCTTTGATTTGTTGCTCCTCACACTCATAGATACCAATTCAGTTCAGAGATGGAGACAAAAAGCATCCTTCAAGGAGGATGCAAAGTTAAACGTGAAGATTCCCTGTCAAGCGTAAGACAGCATTTATGTCACCATGCATTTCGCTGTGCACTAATAGTACATGACAGATCCACACAGATGCAAAAATGCACAGTGGGTTATGCAGTATTCAGATGGGTTGTAAACAGAAACATTTTTGCAGACATCCAGTTGCGTGTCAGATGACATAGGGAAACCTACCACAGTGATGTGAGAGTGCAAGAAAAAACATGTGCTAGCCTCCAGGAAGAGTTTGTGTGTGTCAAAAATGAGACGCACACATACTCGGTTTCTCTCAGTTTTCTCTTCTTTTTTATTTTATTTCCTCTCTATGACTTCTTTACATACTATTTAACTTTCACTAAAGTAAAATTGTAACACTTGAGAACTCCATGTGAATGAAAAAGTACACTTTTATGACACAAAGAAATGGCATTTCTTGGAAAAGACTTTTAGGACCGAAGCTGTTGCCCATTTATGAAACCACACAAATGCAAACCAAATAATGCTGTCAACTTTAATCTGTGACAGTAATTAGCTAAGTCATATTCAAAATGATAGTGAAGCCAAAACCCTGTTTGCTGTGATTAAGATGAAGAGTGGGTGTTGGGTTTTTGGTTGAATACAATTCTGCTTTCTAAACCTGCACATGTGAAAAACACATTTACACAAACAACCCTATTCAGTCCAGTGAAACCCAAGTACACCCTTAGTTCACCCTGAGGTCAGACCCTGCAACGCTCAGAGAAGATTTTTTAAAACGGAAGCACTGCATCTAAGACGCTACAGGCCTCAGTTAGTATGTTAAATGTTAAAGTTCACGAACAGTTCATTGAACAATTATGGCTTGTTTAACATAACATAACATGATCATTAAATTATTTCAGCACTTCAGGTATTAGGCAATAGTAGTTTGACTCTCACTAACATGCAGCAATTTTATTAGTATTCATCTTGCACAAAAATCAAATCAACTGAAAAAGTAGTAATGGCAAGGTAGAATACTTTTAAAGTCCCAATTTTTCCTTGTAAATTATTGCCCACTATTCACCACGGAACACTAACCCTGACTGAAATATTTATACTGCCTTTTGCTTTTAAAAATCTCTACAACCCAACAATTCCATTCCAAATTCAGGGATTTAAGTATCATTGTTACTCCTCTGAGAAAAAGAAACTCAGTACATCCTCACATGCTAACATCCATGCACACACACGCAAATACAAACACACTCACTATCACTGTTCTCATCATCCAGACACATGCTCTGACAGTACCAGCTGGGCAGATTAGATGGCATGACAGTTTATAAGAGAGGAAGTGAAACGAACAAGGCAGGAAACAGCGCTAAATATCACGTACACAGCCAGGTCCACTTCTGTTCAGTGCACATCCCCACACATACTAAACTCGCCAAAAGATAATAAATGTCAAGTGTGTACGACCAACACAGACACATGAGTTGAACTTCAGAGTTTCCTGCAATATGAGTATGAAGAGGGACTGTACAATAGAGTGCTACATAATAACCAAGAATCGTATTTTGGAGACTCTATCCAGTTATTTTTCTCAGTAAGTAGTTCTGGAACATAATAGTACATTTTTCAAAGTAAAATTACTCAGTTTATGTATTCATTTAAAGAAAAATGGTTAAAATGTGCACATTGTGTGACAGTTACTTTGAAAATAGTCACTTCAATTCTCCAAACTCTGCAGCACTCCTTAGGTCAGTGGAGCATTTCAGTATCTTTTAGCTTATTGTTGTGATTTTCTAGCAGAAAATGCTCTTGTGTTGTTCGATTCCGACTTATTTTAGGCAATAGCAGACAGGCATTTAAGGCAAAAAGCTCTTATATATCCATGTTATGCATACACAGCTACAAAGTTAGTGAATAGCTCGAGAACATAGCAGGGAATTATCAGCTAAAAAGCAGCAGATTCCCTAAGGAGTTGGTGAAAACTAAACTAGATGGAACAGAGAAGAAATATTGGACTGCTTAGGGTGGACAAAAACAGAAATACAAACTCGTGCTTTCTTGGTTTGTGTTTTCTCAATAAACTGAAAAACATTTGTTACCACGCTCAATATAACAACTTATGGAAGTGATATCAGTGTCATTATTGTATGTGCAATAAAAAAAATAAGGCAATACAATGCTATTACCACTGAGCAGCAGAAATGACTAGGTAAAGTAAGACAACGGCTAAAAAAAAGTGTTTCAACTCATGACGGGAAATGAGGATGACCCTGCACTCTCAAAGAGGGAATCAGGGTCAGTCTATTACGGGGTGTCAGCGTATAGGGAACTTAGGCTACGTTCACACTGCAGGTCTTAATGCTCAATTCCGATTTTTTGATCAAATCCGATTTTTTTGTCTGCTCGTTCACACTACAAATAAAATGCGACAGCAAACGCTCAAACGCTCACGTTCTAGTGTGAACGCTCAAAGCAGCCCGCATGCGCAAAAGAAGATGTCACACACAACGCGCTCTGTTTAGACCCAGAGCAAACAGTATTGTTTGACTGATGGCCCTTAAAATAAAGACTTCGGACTTCACGTTTCCCAATTTTTGCTTTAAGTTATTTTGTTATTTACATAATAATGTAGATAACCTAATAATGATACTTATTGCTGTTTTAGAGAAGAGCGGTGCTTCAAAGGATAGTTGCAGATTTCTGTCGGAATCTGCAGATTATACAGTACAAATAGAATGTTAACGTTTCTCCAACGTTGTCTTCCCAGCAGTTTCACCGGATGGCCAGGAAGCGTTCGCGATGTCTTATCGGGCGCTTCTCCGGCGCTGATAATTGGCGTCTGTCTTGTGTCAGTGACGTAAAAGACGGATTTAATGCGACTTGACCGTTCACACAGCAGTCGCTTTCTGAAACATCGGATATGTATCGGATTCAGTACCACATACGAAAGTGACCCAGATCGGATTTGAAAATATCGGATTTGTGCCGTTCACACTGTCATAGCATGATCGGATATGGGTCGCATAGGGTCAAAAAAATCGGATTTGATGCGCTTTCGCCTGCAGTGTGAACGTAGCCTTAGTAGGGCAGCCAAGTAGCTGGAGGAGTCAGAACAGAGATTGAAGGCCAGTGCCCAGGTTTGAACTACTGGCAGCCGGCAAAGGCACAGACAAATGTAAGTGACGCAGGAGAAATGTTTTCCTCAAGCTTCAGGATATTTCACAGTTGTGAACATAAACAGAACCAGCGACAACCACAAGTAATTGGCATGAGTAGCGTTGCTAGTGGAACATGTTACAGCAAATTACTTTAGACAATGCAACTGACGTGAGCCAATTACAGTCAGCATATTCTGCTTATAGTCCAGCCCTTCGAAAATGTCCACAGAGGAGACTATACCCATAAAATGCAAATAATCATCTATGATACACACTAAAACAACTTTTAACAGTTAATATTGTTTGTTGATCTCATTGCTCTTTAACTGGATTAATAATTTCAGCAACTGCTGTCACCATGTGTTGTTAACTGAAGTTGCTAATTAAATACAGTAGCCTTGCCAGACCTGTGCTATGCGTGCAACTCAGTGTACCAAAATGTTCCTCCCTGCTTGGTTGGTTTGCATTAAGGCATGTGTTCGTGAGTGTGTATCCGACTGCGTCTGTGATGAGCCCTTATTAGTATTTCCTCAAGACACTTGTTTTGTTACTATGATATCCACCACTGAGAGTGGATATAATTGGACCAGAATGGGATCTGATGACTTTAAATGAGCCCCATACTCGCAGTTACTGAGCTAAATGGCAACAAAGCCTGCTGGGTAGTCCTCAAAGAAAGGCATCCCTCTCTGTGATTGGATACAACACGCATAGCTCCCTCCGTCTGAATTAGTCTGCTTGTTTTTCAGCTGACACAGAGTCAAGTCCTTCTTAATGCCTATTGCTCACACGCACAGATAACAAAAGCATACACACATAAATCCATGAGCGCATACACAGTTCCAAATGCACACACACAAAAAATAACAATAGAAAAAATAGAAATACAACATAGTATTCAATCACTGCCATAGCCACATAATGCATGACCTTTGCTGTGCTGGAAAGACACACACACATACTCACACAGCTATACAGGCACACATTGCAAGCACACACACAGTGAGACAAAAGAGCAAAACATGCTGAGAGATAACACACAGTGGTCAATAAATGACAAAAACCATTCATTCCCCCATCCATCCTTCCCCTTATTTATACCTGTCTCACACTGAGTGAATGTGATTGGCTGCCGGTGGGGGAAAAAAAAGCAGAGTAGAGTGCTGCTGAGCCAGACAGAGCTCGCCAATTAGATTGATCTTCAAATGACTGAGTAAACAAAGGTTACCAAGACAACAGTTGGCAGGGGATTTGACAGCAACTAATTTATTCTGTCGTTTTGACTTTGGCTCCAGCGCATACTGCCCTAGAGGTATGAGGGCAGCCCACGGTGGAGAACGCATGCACGCATTACACAAACACATGTGCACACAGGATGACTGGTGAATCAATAACAGATTGACATGCAAACCATTCTCATCAATGCACATTTGTGCACATAAAGTGAGAAGCACAGATATAAACTGTTGCAAAAACTAAGAATTTATTTGTCTGCATGGGGCAAAAATAAACTGTATTTTTCACCCTGTTTTGATGTTCCAAAAAAACCCCAAACCTACCCTGTTAAACTACCAACCGTCTGCATTTATATGATCAGTGCAGAATGCTTCAGTGCAGTGTGGTAATGCCTCTAAAGTGTGTGTGAAGTATCTGTGCATCTATTGATTCAGTATGCACACGCAAACACACAGCAGAAGCAGCAGCGGCAGGAGGAGACTTGTCGATATACAATCTGTAGAATTCACACCTAATTGTGTTTGATCGCAGGTCGCTGCAGATCAATAACAGTTGCACACACCAGTTTATACACACATACATTGCAAACCGAAAACACACACACACACACACACACACACACACACACACACACACACACACACAGAGTATATATTGCATTTATTTACATAACATTTGCTACCTTTTTTTTTATCAAGCTGTCAGACATCCAAAGAGGGCTCCTTAAATTTGCTCTCTTGACAAACCAATGGATTCTTATTTCACTCACATACCACAAGTGTCACAAAAATGGTTCTGCTTTATCACCAGCTACTAATTAGTGGACTGTATTTTTGGTTTATAACAAAGCATTTAGTAAGATTTTGTAAGATTCACCACCAAATATATAACCGGAATCTGCATTAAAACTACCTTCTTTAAACTGCTTACATTGTCCTCTGGCAGTTATTGTAGTGCCTAATTTATTATTTATTTGAAATGGCAATGCAAAGCTCATTGTAGAGGAAATAACCTAAACAATGAAACTAGATCAGTAACATAAAACTGTTGTTGTCATATTAATATATTTCCAAAGTAAAAGATGTGGCAAAAACTTTGACTAAGGTTAGTCATGTGTAGGTACTTACAGTTAGATCCATAAATATTTGGACAGAGACAACTTTTTTTCTAATTTTGGTTTGGTACATTCCCACAATGAATTTTAAATGAAACAACTCAGATGTGCCGACTCTCAGCATTAAATGGCTTTCAGTGGGTTGAACAAAGCAATTGCATAAAAATGTGAGGAACTAAAACATTTTTTAAAACAATCCCTTCATTTCCGGGTCTCAAAAGTAACTGGACAAGTTAAATAACTGAAAATATAATGTTCATGTCTAATACTTGGTTGAAAAGTCCCAGGCCTTTACTACAGTAGCTTTCAGTTGCTGTTTGTTTGTAGCCTTTCTTTCCTAAGTTTAGTCTTGAGCAAGTGAAATGCATGCTCAGTTGGGTTGAGATCAGGCGACTGACTTGGCCATTCAAGAATATTCCACTTCTTTGCTTTAATAAACTCCTGTGTTTCTTTGGCTGTATGATTTGGGTCATTGTCCATCTGTATTATGAAACAATTAAGTTGACTGGATTTAGCTGGATTTGAGCAGTATGTCTCTCAAAACCTCAGATTTAATTCTGCTGCTTCTGTCCTGTATCACATCATCAATAAACACTAGTGTTCCAGTGCCACTGGCAGCCATGCACCCCCAAGACATCAAGATGCCTCTACCATGTTTTACAGATGATGTGGTATGCTTTGGATCATGAGCTGTTCCACGCCTTCTCCATACTTTTTTCTTACCATCTTTCTGGTAGAGGTTGATCTTGGTTTCTTCTGTCCAAAGAATGTTTTTCCAGAACAGTGCTGGCTTTTTTTAGATGGTCTTTTAGCAAAGCAATTTAGCCTTTCTATTCTTGAGGCTTATGAGTATCTGGCACCTCGCAGTGAACCCTCTGTATCTACTACACACAGTCTTCTCTTTATGGTAAACTTCGATATTGACAAGCCAACCTCCTGGAGACTGTTGTTCACTTGGTTGGCTGTTGTGAAGGGATTTCTAATCACTGTGGAAATAATTCTGCGATCATCCACCACTGTTGTCTTCTGTAAATGTCCAGCTCTTTTTGCGTTGCCGAGTTCACAGTGCTTCCTTTCTTTTTCAGGATGTACCAAACTGTAAATTTTGCCACTCCTAATATTGTGACAATTTCTCTGATGATTTTTTTCTTTTTTTGCAGCTTAAGGATGGCTTTTTTCACCTGCATGGAGAGCTCCTTTGGCCGCATGTTTTCTGTTCACAACAAGATCCAAAATGCAAGCGCCACACTTCAAATCAACTCCAGGCATTTTTTTCTGCTCAATCATTAATGACATAATGAAGGAATTGTCCACACCTGCCCATGAAATAGTCTTTTAGTCAATAGTCCAATTACTTTTGGTCCCATTGAAAACAGGGCGGCACATGTTAAGAAGCTCAAACTCGTAAACTCATCATCCAATTTTGATGTGGATACTCGCAAATGAAAGTTGAGAGTCTACACCTTATTTCCATGTCCAATATATACTATAATTGGAATATGTTTCAGTAAACAGGTAAAAAGTGTCCAAATATATATGGACCTAACTGTATCTACTTGATTACTTTGCCTTGACTCTGCTCAGAACAGCTGGTTATTGTGTTTGTATTGTTCCAGACGTGAATGTTGCCAAAAGGAAAGTTGCAGAGTGGCTCTTTGTGAACAAGCTGTGTGACATGAATACTGTCTGTAATGCCAAAATGCCATATGGATCGTTCGACAAAGCTAATATCAGCCGATAATATTGGCTGGTCTCTAATTTTTACTTTAAAATTATTTATCTGACTAGGTTTCCTGGGATGCTTGAGCTTATCCAAGCTAACATCAGGCAATAGGCAGTATACAGTCTGGAATGATCCCCAGTGCCTCTCGGCTCTAAGAGAAAGAGAGCCAACCAACTGTTTATGCTCACACACAGGCATCCCTACAGCCAATTTAGAATCACTTACTTAACCTAACATGCATGTCTTTGGACTTTAGGAAACAAAAGCATTTGGGGCAATCTCATAAAGGTCCCAGAACCTTCTAGCTGTGACGTGACAGTGCTAACCGCTAAAACACTACGCCACCCTGTGCTATTCACTTAAACAAATTCATTCATGAGAACAAATGATAAAGATTTCTTTATTTAAATGTCCCCATGTAGATCTTTTTTTTTTTTTGCACTGCACAGATGGCATGTATAGAATATGATGTGCACATGAAACAAGCAATCATGTTTCACAGTGTCAATGCATGCTGACATTTCATGAGACTGAATGTCAGTTAGCACCCAGCAGCAGGGTCAGAGAAGGACGGGGTGAATGAACACTGAGGAGAACTGAGGGGTGGTGGGAGCAGTCATGTAAAGTGGCAAATGAGAGAGAACACGAGTAAAGCAGAAGGAATAAACATGCTTCATGAATAATTCAATCCAGGCCATAGCCCTAGAGACACTGACTTTAACACAAGCGTGCACAAATACACACTCTGGGCCGGTCACTTGTAATGGAGGGATTACTGTGCTCATATGACAAGTCAGATCTGATCCAGAGGAAGTGCCTCAGGCAGACAGCCGAGACAGAATGAGGGAAAAGAAGGTAAAGGGATGGATAGAAGGAAAACCGTGTTAGCAGAGCAAGTGGTTTGCATTTCTCATCATCAGCACCAGCCACTACTGGCTTTTATTTATTTATTTCAGTTTGAAGGTGTTAATTTGCAGCTTTTCCGCCCTCTAAATTTCACTCTGATGTCAAGTGGTTTTCTTTTTAACATTAGAAAGACAGATGCGAAAGAAGAGAGGCACTGTGTGATTTTTTTGATGGTGTGCAACAGGCTTTTGTCTGAACTTAAGGGTATTACTTGTAAGAGGCTGAACATCAGTCATAGAGGATGTGAGTGCTCTACTGAAGTTGTGTTGTCCATCACTAACTGCCAGAAAATGTGGTATTATGGTAATACGAAGGGCTCAAATGCAAAAACAATCTTTCATCTTCTTTCAGCCCACATGACAGCAAGTGACCCTGGTTCGGTCAGATGCTCTCAGATCTGCTCGGACAGATATTTCATAGTCTGACAGCTACTTAAAAGTCTTATGTGACTTCCAAGGCATTACTCCTTTACTGTTCCCCCTGCTTATGCCCTTCATCTCAGAGTGTTAGGCGAATATTCATGTTTTTTCTCTTTCATCTGTCTGTTTTCTCGTAGCTAGTGGAAAATAAAGAGTTTATTTCAAGTTCTGTTTCGGCACAAACAGGTGCATATGTATGAAGAAAGTATAAAAAGGGAAAGATCATACAATTAAAGGGTTGATTCACACAGGAGCAGCAGGGAGCTTGCCTCTTTAAACTTTGCTTCAGTCTAACAGACAGAACTCCTAGAGAAACATTTGTACCCAGACAGAAAGCATATGTTATTACTCCGAAACAAGTGGATTCTATGCCACCCACATGTACACACACACACACACACACACACACACAAGCCCATTCAACTATCTTAGTGAGGACCTTCATTGATATAATGGTTTCCCGAGCCCCTTACCATAACCATAACCATTAAAAATGAATGCCTAACCCTAACCTAATTGTAACCCTGACACTTAAACCACATTTTGAGCCTCAAAAAGGTCTTCAGACTTGTGAGGACCGGTGTGTGTGTCCTCACAGGTGACTGTTGGTTCTCCCAAGTATAGTAGAATGCAGATTTTGGTCCTCGCAAAGATAGCTAGACAGGAACACACACACACACACACGTGTGTATTTATATCCTTGTGGGGACATCTCATTGACATAATGCTTTCCCTAGCCGCTTACCTTAACCATCAAAAATGAATGCCTAACCCTGACCCTTATCCTAAACCTAACCATAACCTAATTGTAACCCTGACACTAAAACCACATTTTGAGTCTCAAAAATGCCTTCAAACTCGTGGGGACCGGGATTTTGGTCCCCACAAGGGCTGTCGGTCCGCAGAAGTATAGTAAACTTCCAATTTTTTGTCCCCACAAAGATGTTAATACCCGTCCACACACACACACACATATACAGTGTTTTTCCGTTGATTCATTTGTGACAAACATACCTGTAGAAATTGTAGAATTGGTAAGACTGATTCATGCAAGTATGTGATAAGTGGTGTGTCTTTATCAGTTCTCAGAATATGGGAGCGCCATAACAAAGATTAGGGCTTAAAAGAAAAGGATCAAGCCAAAACAAATCAAAATATGAGCACAATAAAATAAAGGACTTATATTTGGAGAGGTGAGGGATGAAGAGAGAAGGTGAGAAGATGACATACAGAAGAAGAGAATTTTATACGGGAGGAGAAAGATACAAAGAAAGATGAGTGTGTCCTTGACTAATGCTACTGTTATCTTCATGCTTTATCAGTGCTGTGCTGATCTGTGCTGCAGAGAGCAGACAGACAGAGGCCATACGACATGGCTCACATCCCAGGGACATTTAGCATGGTCTATAAACCTTGAGCTCACACTCACACATACACACAGCCAAGCTCATTCATGTACAGAGCCAACGCTAATGGCACCGCTGTCATTATGAAAGCCTGATGCAATCGCCAACGCGCTCCTTGATTACTGATAAAATGCTAAGTTAGTCATGGGTGTAAAATAAATTACAAAGAAGATGGGAATTCTTTTATTGTCTCATAGTTAGGAATGAAAGATCAGGGGGAAAATAATGATATCATTTTTTAATCAATTGAGTGAAAATCAGCGAGTTATAAGACTAGAATAAAGCCCTCGAGCCACAACTTGAGCCCAGTGATAAGCTGTGATGGTTGTTTCATTACTCAAATTGAGTGGAATAGGAATTCCAGCTCGACCACTGTCTAACAAATGTAAACCCCCGGCTTATTTTTCCCACAGACAGATCCCTTGAGGAGGACTTAATGATGTTTTTTTTTCCTGGGAAGATTTCACTGACACTGAGGTGAAGAGATTGTGACAGGCACCATGCACAGCTCTGTGGAGGCTTCAGCTGAGATAAAGACCGCATGACAACCCTGCGAACACTCAGTGACTGGCAGGGGAATACATGCGTGAAACTGAGATGTGTGTCTTCTTCAAAGCATGAGTGAGTGCTTGGGTATGGCTGGGTAATTGGAATATCTAGGCTGTATGCGGATGATGTGAGGTGATTCCCCATGCTTGCGTGGATGCTAATCTGTAGCATGTGGAGTACATATAGCACAAACCAGAATATGCGCATGTGTGCGACGACAACGCAGACTCTTTATTGCTTCTTAAATTTGTATGCTGGATGTATGTTCAATACAGTCTTCGCATATTTTAAATACTATTGACGTATGATAATGATGGGAATGAATGCCAGACAGTCAGACAGACAGATGGGGAGGCAGATAGATAGAAAAGTGTTAACATCACAAAGGCAGATATTCAACTAACACTGCTGCACCGACGTGGAAGGAAAACAAAAACGGCGAAATGAGAAGAGCGGGTTTTAGCGCAGGAGGCTTATTTAGATGGAGGACAAGAAAGGGAGTATATGAGGTGTGGGTCCATTCCTTAAATTTGGATAAATTATCTCCACTAGTCAATCACCTGGCATTGGAAAAAAGCTCCAACTACTGGTTGATAGAGCAGTAATCCAGTACTCTAAGACCAGGCAGACCAATAAGTACCACCTGGACTGACCACAGGAAAGCTTATGACTCAATGCCTCACACATGGATACTGGACTGCTTGTGACTCTACATGCCTAATAGTGGGGTAACAACATTCATCAAGAATTCAGTGGGACTATGGAAGATAATACTGGATAAGTGTGGTAAATGGATGCAAAAAGCGGAAGAGTAATCTAGACGGAAGGGGTGGAGTTGGCAAAAGTCAGGACGGTGGACATAAAGGACAACTACAAGCTCCTGGTTATAGGTCATAGGTCAATGGAAACTCAGTGAAGATGTATGAAGGTCAGCCACAGTCAAATACCTCCAATGGGTAAGACAGGTGCTGAAAAGCCAGCTAAATGGTGGTAATAAGAGCCAAGGCATCAATATACACATTACTTGGCAACAGATAAACATCTGGAATCATAAGATGGTCACAGGAGGACCTTGATGCCATTGATGTCAAAAAAACTCCTCACAATACATGGAAGCTTCCACCCTAAGTCCATTACCCTAAAGCGCACCCCAACCCCTACTGCCTCCAACCATCCATCCATCAATGCGCACGCACGCACATACGCAAGCATATGTGTGCACATGAATTACATAGTTCCTCTATTCTATTCTGTTCCTCTATTCTGTTGGAGGCAGAAGGAAAACAATTAGTGGAGCCCAAACCCCAGATCAGAGTAAAACAAAGAAAAGGAAACACAAAGAACAGCCTTTCAGTGTGTATGAGTGTGTGTTATTTCATTTATATATAAGAACATTTGGCAATTTTGCCTTCAATAGTTGATTTCTGTAAAAATGATCTTGCTATTAATAGCCACCAGAACATAGCTCTACCTAAAAGTTGACCTGACATTGCAAGCTCAAAATGACAATGGCTCTGAAATGACCACATATAATGGACACTAAATAGTTTGGCTCTATCATCACTAAAAGCTGAAGAGGCACTCAACATTAATTTTCTGATCCGTAGAGGAAGAATGCAATGTAATTCTGATTATTATCTGGGTGTATTTAATGAGACCCATGATGCGAATGAAAAAGACCAAGAAAAGAAAATTGTGATTTATTTTTTTCATACAGGGTATTGTGTATATACAGAATTCCCCATCCAATTGTTCTTTTATTTTTTTATTTTTTTGTCTTTTCTACTTTGGAATTCTTTGCATTATACTCCTTGCTGAAAACCCCTGGGACTACCTAGGAAACTGAATATGAGTCAGCTATAGATCTGAATAAAAGAAAAAGAGTTTGGCATGATTTTGAGCACAAAAAAAGCTTGAGAAGAAAGCCATATTTATTGTACATGCCATGATTCTCACACACACAGAAATACACACACACACACACACACACACACACATATATATATATATATATATATATATATATATATATATATTGCAGTGAAAGGGATATTTGGAGAGGTGGAAAGGTATAGATGGAGCCTGGGGAGATGGCAATCATGTGAAGTTGGTAGCAGAGGAGTGAAGTGTGAAGTAATGAGGAAAGAATGAGGGCTGCAGCTGTGTTGTGTCCAGCGGAACACACATAAGCAGAGACTCAGAGACGCCCGACGCACATACACAAACTGAAGCCAGTCAGCCATGGGGACTCCAGAATGACAAATGACAAAATGACAAATGTGTCTTTAGGGAGCAGGGCAGCAGGAATTGAGTTCTGCGGGGTTAGATGAAAACACAACCCCCAAAACACACACATACACACATACACACACACACAAGGAAAGTTGACAGAGTGTATGAAGACACAGAAAGAGTGATGTAAGAGCCAAGTGATCGATTACGGATACTCCATAAATATCCTGTTATCTATCTGTACCGCGTGTGCCTGCGTTTATGCTTGATCTATATTTGTCATTGTTGCATATGTCAGTGTGATAAAGAGCTGACAGGACGTTCACTTTATATGCATAGAATTGTCATCTCCGTGAGACTGACCACGCCAAATAAATCAGTTAACATCTCTCTTTTTATCTCTGCCTCACATTGTTTTGGCCGCTTTACTGAGGGTGTTAACAGTGTTTGATTTATTTGATTTAAATCTATGATGAGGAAGGTGATCTAGACTATGCCATAATAAAGAAATGTAACTCATTGCTGCAGTGACAAAGACCTACCTTGCTCATTATGCGAGTGCAATAACTCGTACTCGTGCAAGTGTTGATGTATGCCGTTTTTCTAATTTTCATAGCTGTGACAATTCATGCACAGACACAGAGGTGGCTCTGAATTTTTCTGTTTCCTGTGTTTTCTAAAAAACAAAAACAAAAACTAATGTTCAAGAGTTATCAGCTCTAAACCCCAAATTAACAGCTCAGTTTAGCTTATCGCAGCAAAGCGATGGACACACACGAGTGCGCACGTATAAATGCAAACAATGACATCGGCGGGGATTTAATGCAGTACTATAGATTACACTTAAGGGTTCCTGTGAGTCAATGACACATGAATGGAAAAACAGACAGTGCCACACAGAGCAACAGAAAGACAGAAAGACGGGAAGAGAGATAAAGAGGGGAAGGAGAGACGAGAGATAAGAGGTTTGCCACCGGGGGTTATTGCCTTTCTCACACTGGGTATTGACTCACCCTATTAGGGGGTGGACTTCTCTAGGTTGCTGTGTAGAATACATACTCACACACACCCGCACACTAATCCTTCCTAACTTTCGTGTTTGTACGGTTGTTGTAGTTTACATTGAGGAACTGATGAAACAGAAACACAGTCATATGGAGCAGGAGCTGAAATATCCTGGGCCTTTGCACTAATTGGCACCTTCCTCCTGTGAGTTGTAGGGAGGGTCTCCGACTAACATACACACATAACAGCTGAAGGACACGGGGGCATGGGAGAAGACAAGACAAGCAGGGAGAAAAGTGGAGAGGAAGCAAAGGTATCGATCAAAAAGGGGGAGCGGCATAAATGAAGGAGAGGAAGACAGAGTGTTTCAGGCATTAGAGGAATGGAGGAGCGATAGGGTAGCTGAAGAAAACAAGTCAAGGGGAATACGGAGAGGAATGAACCGTAATCCCCCCATGCAGAGTTTAATGGTTGGGCCCAGTGGTTTAGGACGCTAGTAGGAGGTCCCAAGGATGGATTGATCCAATCCCACAGACAGGGGTACAAAACTTTTTGTCTTTGAAAAAGAACAGTTGAAGGGTGAAGAAAAGTGGTGAGGACAAAGGCAAAAGTAGAGGCGAGGGTGAGCTCAAAAAAGAAAAAAAAGAGGGAAAGGAAGCTGAAAGGAGATTCAAGGGGTTGAGAAGCTAGCGTGGTAGGAGTTATAGGAATTATCTCTGTAATGCTGTTTGACCATGCAGAAGGTCTGGGCAATGGATGGTGGAAAACATGCTGAGCACTTCACCCAGAGTGCCAGTCAAACTTTAATTAGAACTAAAGAACACATTAATGCATGGATACCTTCTGGGTAGAAATATCTGACTTATCAAAAATAAATAAAAGTAAATGAAGAGCTACATATCAGACTCTACAGGCCTCAGTTAGCATGTTACATGTTAAAGTTTATGAAAGTGCAATTAGAAAAAGACTGAACAAGTACAGCTTGTTTGGTTTGCAAAGTTGCATCCAAACAACCGATCTTACGATAGCTGTGCATAAGCAAATGCCTACAACTCTCAATGAACTAATACCACCATTAATGCAGTTAATGTCATTCTGGGACATTGTCCTTTGGACGAACAATACAAAGTGCAGATGGTTAGCATTTATGCACACCTCGATATATCTCTTCTCAAGAATAAGAAGCCTGAACTGACTAAAATGACTTTTATCTGAAATAACAAGAATATGCAAGATGCCCAGATGTCCTAGTACAAACATATGTTTGTGGATCAGCATGAAGAATTCCTCAAAACACCATGTGCATATGTGATCTTTGCATATCAGATGATCTGTGCATTCAAATTTTACTCTTAGTAATCACAAAGAATGCCACAAATAATTTTAAACATTTAAATGCCAACACAAAAACTTGATTTCATTTGACACTGAGAAAACAAATGTCTATGGCGTATGATCTTAAGTGATTTTGGGACAGATATTTTTATTTTTGTCAAGGGCATTTCAGTAACTGCTTTAACTTGAAGTAATAAGGTGCATTTTTGCTGATGTATAGAGACAGATGATGATCCCACAGAACACTGCATGTCATTTCACATCACCACATATAAAAAAACAGCTTAAAAAGAAAAAAAAGCCAAAAATGTACAATTATGTGGTAGTCTCTCCTAGTGGATTTTTGAAACCCCTTAATCTTTCATTTGCAGACCTTTTCCTTTATGTCCACAGCCTTTTCAAAGACCGATAACATTTTCCCACATCCTATCCATCTCCCATCATTCACTTTTACCACCATCCCTTCATCCCTTTCCTCCCCCTCCTGGTGTAAATCACATCAGTGAGCGGAGCAGAGCAGCAAAATCCCTTCTTTCTGAGGGAGGAGATTAGGAGTGAGCACAGACAACTGGATTTAAATAAAGATCACCTTCCCTACAGTGCGCATCCTGAAACTGAGCAGGGATGGATTCGCTGTGGGCATTTAGTATGTGTGGGTGTGCGTGTAGGGACAGTCGAGACAGAGGTAAGCAGAGAATGACAGAACCATTTTTTTAAAAGCCTGTATATGCACAAGTATGTCTTTCTCTATGTTTGTGTGTCTGTGCAAATTTATGCGAATACACTGTACGCCCCCAGCTTCAGGATCACACAGGCATTTCTGTTGTACATGATTATCACCTGGCTTGTTTTATAGAAATGTTTTAGAGAAACATTAAGCTCTCAGAGCTTTTGTACAAACATGATGTGTAGATAAAGCCTTCTCATATAATTCTGACAGCACATGCTTTTTGCTGTGCAGGTTACCAAGCAGTTTATTTATTTTTTTAAATATAAAACCGAAGAAAAGGACTGAAAAAGCATGTTAGCTGAGGAATCTTGTAACATAATCAATATATGTGTTACAAAACCATAACCTATTTATTTGTGTAATAATATTCACAATTTCCATTTTTGTTTTTTTTTCCCTTTAGAATAAGAAAAGTTTAATTGGAGTTCTGCTGGATGGTATTTAGAGGATGTTTGATATATGGTGTAATACGACTCCAAGACATAAAAAATTAACACAGAACATGTTCGCTCTCAAAGGAATAGTGATCAACAGCAAGGAGAAAAAGTTTTTAACTTAAAAATAAAAAAAAACAAGAGCCTGCTGGACTTTAAAAATGTCACCTTAGGGTTTGGGAAATTTTTTTTTTGAAATCCCACAAGGAACCCAACGGCTATTGTCTACTGACATAGCCTCTGGAGACATGGGCAAATATTTTGAGTGCTCCAGCGCAGACAGCAGATATATCCGGTGAAAATGTCTTTTTCTGTGTGCCTGCTGCTGTTCATGAATGCATCGAATTTCAGCAAATGTGTTTCCTATTTTCCCATTAATGTGGATTATTTACCTGCAAATACCAAGCATACTTAAACGTGATGGCCTGGCACTACTTGCACTACAAATGGAAGCCAGAAAGCCCCCCATACTTAAAATCTGGTCCCTTGTACAAATTCTTGCGCGGTGCACATATTTAGACTTTGCATATTCATATATCAATCAACACAGGGCAAATTAAATGATAGTAACACACAGAAATAAACCTAAGAAACCTAAGACTAAGAAAACCGCACACTGCAGGTAAAAATCAAACTACCAGCTTGGTTAAACACTACAGCACGGTAACACGATCCTCTGGACATACAATAAATATACACGACTACAAACCTGATACAAATACCAAACACACAACAAGTTCACACGAACAAAGAAAACCGATGCAAGCAAACTTTGCACTCAGGGAAAGAACAAAGGAACAAACCACAGCTAAAATCAGAGCACTTAACATACATTATTAATAGCGTACACTAGGTTTCTATGAATTACAGGCAAGGACTCAAAATAAGTCAGAGGCCTGTTTCTGTAAGATTGAATTCAAAAAGACAAGAGCCCCGGTATGTTTTCAGCATACTTCTAAGGGAAACAGTAATACCTCCTCAGCATGGATGACAATGTATTAGATTATTCACAGTTTATCCTCAATTTATATATAATCGTCTCGCAGTGTAATCAGAGGCAGTTTATGCATTAATTTAGAGTGTTAAGGCATGCTTTTCTCAATGCCACCCCATTTATTTTACTCAGTTTACATTCCCTTAATGAGCAAAAGAGGCAATTTTTCATCTCACAGTTTACTCTGTGGTCTTAGGCAGAAATTTGATCTGTTCTAAAAGAATGCAGTCAGCACACTCAAATTGCATAAATGAAAAATTTCTCAAATCCATCAATTTGTGACTTACAAGCTCCTGTGCTTGGGGTTTTAAAAATTCTTATATCTAATTCGGTTTCCTGTCCTCGAGCAAAGCCTGCCTTTCAGCAGGGGCAATGGCATGACACCACTTGTGCCGGCTAAAGTGATGCATGTTAAAATTGGATGAGGCCTTTTTTGGGGATCTGAAATGGACCTAAAATGTTAAGGTCCTGGCCTCAATCAAAATGAGCCAGGTAAGAGGTGGACAGCAGTTTACTGGGGCTAAAATATTTGTACTGACATAAACAGCAGCAGAGCAGGAGACTGAAGAAGAAGAAAGAAAGGAGGAAAAAGCGAATCTATAGAGGGGAGAAAGGCAAAGAAGGCAGTGATTATTAACCACTGCCCTCTTTGCCTTTGTCACACTTAGTTTGTTCTCTTGAACAGCAGGCAGCCAGAAAACAAAAGGGTTTTTTTTAGCCTCACAACTCAGGAAAGGGTAAAATGGTTCATGTGCCATGCAACTGAAAGAGGGTGTAAAGTATTTGAAGTAGCAAAGACAGAAAGAAAGACGAAGAAGGGGACAGATATGAGGAGAAGTGTTGTTCTACTTGCTGGCCAGGTCCTACTCTGGCCCATGATTCATTGCAAATGAAATGTCACCCTGGCAGGCAGTAATGCAGACCGGCCCACTCCCCTGCAGCCTAATTGAATTTTACAGCCATATAAACAACAGTCAGCCAGCAGAGAGAGAGGGAGAGAGAAAGAGACAAAGAGAGTGAGAACGAGGGGTGTAAGTTATTGATGCTGGTGTTTATAGGTGGGAGCTTCTGATGTGCCATCAGAGAGTGTGTAAGGGCCTCAAGGGAACTATAACACAAAGCACACAGATGGAGGGAACGCCAAAGCAGGATTGCCACGAACATGACTCCCTGAACACACACAGATGCACATATAATCACGACACCAAATGTGCTTTGAGATACATATTTGCTAAATACTCCGAGATGCTTTGACCAGAAGAACACAATTGACTGGATTTCAATAGAAAACACCTGGTGTAAAGTTTAGGAAAAAACAGTTATGACATAACATATGACAAAACTTAATGTAAAGAGCTGAGAAGTCAGCAAATTCTGTTTTTCAGTGTCTTATAATGCTGTCCCTATTTTTCAAGGATTTCATTTTCAGTTAGATACAATAAGATATATAAATACTTCATAATTTCTTTGGAAATAAAAAAGTGCTTGCAGAATACTCGAGTGTGTTCTCCCCTGTTGGATAAGTAAGATGTGCTGGCAGAGCTTTTTTCTGCAGATGACAGCCTCTGAGGACAGTATAGAAACAATCAGCAGTGTCCCCTCAGGCTGCCCTGAGGTCCAGGTCAATTTGTCCTATGCTAACAGAGGACATCACCTCCATGACAGCCAGGCCGTTTGGCAGATAGACAAAAAGGTATCTGCTGCACCTGCACAGAGTGTTTCTTTAAAATCAACAAATCAAAAGATCAGATCGAGTGGATGAAACCATTTTTCTTTAACACAAGACATTATAAAAAGATAAATTCTGTTTTATTAATTAATTATGTTTTATTACTCCTATAATTGTCTACCTTATTTGACCAAGATGAACTTTTCACTTTGTCCATGTGTAAAAAAAAAGTACAATTCTATGAGCAGAACATTTTATGAGATGATGATTACGCAAATGAAAATGGCAAATTTAACTGGCAACGTGTCACTTTCTTCATTTTTATAAGACTTTTCTAACAGTAGATCAACAAAGCACACTGAAAAATGTACTCCAGCATCAGCTTCATCCCTGTACAGATGGACAGCTCGAGGGTTAAGAAAATATAAAGGGGAGACAGTAGGAGCTCTTGCTTCATTTATTATCACTTTTACAGGTCTTCCTGACAAGTGCAGTTACCACATGCAGAGAGCCATCTTTATGGAGAAAACTGTAAAGCTAGGCAGGTATGCTCTGTGGAAAATCACGGCGAAATATTGCCTTTAGCAACTGACAGCTAGAACAGGATTTGACTTTGGACTCCAACACCTTACTGTATGACTTGCAAACAACAGAACTTTTGGTTATGGCAATGTAGGTTTTAATTCCTCATTCACTAAAATTGAAGAAAATTGAAGCTTTATTTGAAACAAATTAATTTATAAATATTTAGCATGTTGTATATTATCATTCAATATTTTTTATAATATTTACATGTATTTAGTTTTGCTTTATTAATTTTGATATCACATTAATTAAGATATTTGGTTTTATTGTATTGTATTTTTTTTTTTGATATACACAATTCTACTCATTTAACCTATTGTTTTGTTGTTATTTTATATTTTTGTCATGTATTTCACATAATAGTGGTAACAAAAGAATCTTCCAAATCAGGGCATATCTTAATTTTTTTAGTAAATTTAGTAAAGAAAAAGTGTTTTATTTGTATAACTGCATCCAAAATGAATTAAAAATTTTTTTTATAGAAACTGTATTACTTTTCCCGGAAACGTAATAGTACACATACAAACTACTTGCATATTAAGTAGTTTTATTTGTAATCTCACTTATATATTTGAAATGAATTAATATAGTAATAACAATCTTTCAGTCCACTATAGTCAAAAGATTTTGTTATTTAAATTTAGCAGAATTTAAATGTAAAGAATGTAAAAATAATTTAAATTCGAATCATGTTTGGGATTTCTTCTTACCTTCCACAGAGTGTAGCAGGAAGATACTGTATAAAGCAGGCAGGAAAGCTGGTGTGGAGATGGGCAACAACTGTAAGCAGGTTAAAACAGCATAAATGAAACTCCTTATATAACGCGGCTGGTTGGATGTGTAGAACAGCATGGGCTTGGACATAAGCTGAAATTGGCTGGCATTGAGAACCACCGATCTGCTGGTGCTGTGGTCGAGCTTGACTTTGTGGCTGAGGTTGACTTTGTGGCCAAGTTTGACTTTGTGTCCTGCTTGAACACTTTGTTTGCATTTTATTTACCGTTTCTGCAAGATTTTCTTAATCTTTCAAATATACCATTATTAAGCTCAAAATTCTGGAGCCCAACAGATTGATACTGTAATTGCAAAGTCAAGGCCCACGACTGAGTCCATTTTTGTTTAATGTTACCCACTCCCACAACTCTCCTCAATTTTTAGCTACTTTATATATCCTATCAAATAACAGAAACAAGTTTCAAAGGGTTCTTGGATCATCAGCTAAAACAACAATATCTAAGGCTCTAAATCTACTGTACTTCTGATATGCTTGTGAATTCAAAATTCCAGTATTTCCATTCTGTCTCCAATGTGTCAACATGTCCTGCAAACTGTTTTTTCTTTGATTTAACAGCTACCAAACGTGTCTGTCAGTCTTCCTGCCTGCTTATTCATATAA
Source organism: Neolamprologus multifasciatus (assembly GCF_963576455.1). Taxonomy (NCBI): domain Eukaryota; kingdom Metazoa; phylum Chordata; class Actinopteri; order Cichliformes; family Cichlidae; genus Neolamprologus; species Neolamprologus multifasciatus. The sequence goes on along the minus strand of NC_140459.1, from coordinate 10,935,060 downwards.
ACACTTAACAGCTAGTCTGCTTGTTTTTGCTGTCCATCCCTCCTCTGGCCATCTGTCTTTCTGTCTAATAGTTTACTGTCTACCTCTATCTGGCTTACAACTGCTGCCTCATAAACTGGGATGAGATTTATCCTCGTGCCAAATGAGAATAACGACACAGAATAGATGAAGCTGGCTGGGTGAGACGAAACCAGAGACGAATAAAAAACGATAAGAAGCGAGGCTGCTTTTGCACACAAGTGGATGTGTATGCAAGCATGTGCATGCATTAGGATGGTAAAGACTGAATGTGCTACGAAGTGTATTGTTGAGACAATAAATATCTGTCACATTAATGTATCTTTATAACAAGCTGACTCGTTGTGTTATCCAATGTTTAACTGATGCATCTTTCACGAATTTTGGAAACTAACAAATGTCAGTTGGTGACTGAGGATTCGGGACCTTTTTTTTCCCCAATTTGATAAAGAGAAATTGCACTTGTATGTGTGTGTTTGTGCGACATGTTCCCAGCTCAGCAGGACTCCAGTACTCCCTGCTGACTATGACCTTCCCATCAAGCAGGCAGTCCTGTTTTTCTCCTTCCCCGTCCCCTTCGCCCCTCCAAAATCCCTCCATTCTGCTGTCTCCCTTTCTCTTCAGTCATACATCCTTACTCCTTCCCTCTATCCTTGCCTCTGTCATCCCTTGATCCACCCATCCCGCTCTCTCCGTCAGACTGGATGATTCTTTGAGTCCTTGATCCAGAGCACGGAAAGGGGCTTCATAAATACACCATCCATCACCGTCGGCAGGGCCAGTTAAAACCACATGACATACAAACCGTTGACTTTAGGTGTGTGTGTGTGTGTGTGCGCCTTGTGGTTTCTCAGTGTCAAAATAGCATATACAGATGACATATAAAGCACAGTCAAAAAAACTAAAGGTAAAGTGTATGCTCAGTCAACTGTGATGTGTACACACATCTTGTGGATAAGCTTCCATGTGTAACGGCCAAGAGCATTGAAATTCTGCAGAAAACATTAAAGACACAGAAAAACAGTCCACTGCATCAAGCACGTTTAAATAGCCCTAACCTTGGAAAAAAAAAAAAAAAAACACAAAACGAAGACAACGCCAGATACACAAAACGCTACAATGTACAATTTCTGAGTACGTGTGTATATTCTGCATGAGATGGTCAACCAAAGATGTATTTCACAAGATGCAAGTCTGTATTTGTCTTTGTGTGTCTGTGTGCTGCATGGCAAAAAAAACCCAACAACAACAAAAAAAAACCCCCCACTAAACATGAACACACATGTTTGAACTTGTGTTTTCCCCGGGTCTGATTTTTCAATCTGTGTAAACATGGCGATGGTTCGTTGCACCACGCAGTCTCTCACTGTTGCGCACTCCGCCCTCTCAGTGTGTCGTGTGTGATGGATGATAGGGAGGGAAAATAACTAATTCAACAGTAGATTTACATTGTTCTGGATGGTGGGTAGCACAACACAAAGAGACACGGAGAGAAAGCAAGGGGGGGAAAAAAAAGTCAAATGCACCCTGAAAGCAGGTGAAAACTCCACTGCTGTTTGTAAATATTGTTTAAATGTATTCTTGTCACACACAGCTTTCTATATGAAGCCTGGATTTACGGTTTTCCAGGAGAGCACATCTTAGCCACAGTGTAAGTGAGGTAAGTGGACAGTCATTACCTCATTAAGGGGTGGTCATTTAATCTCCCTGAAGGGAAATATTAAGTGTGTTTCAGGTTTAAAAATGGCAATAAAATTCTACATTAAGAGGCAGGCGAGGAAGTGGAGACATATTCTGCAAGACTCTCAGCCATATAGGAGTTCAAGACCTATACTTAACAACTTCACTTTTGTTCAGCTTTAACTTTCATTGTTAAGAGCTACCCTAATCTACTATCATTTTTGCACACTGTTTGGTTAGGTTTGGACATGAAAAGTACTTACAGTGGGGCAAAAAAGTATTTAGTCAGCCACCGATTGTGCAAGTTCCCCCACTTAAAATGATGACAGAGGTCAGTAATTTGCACCAGAGGTACACTTCAACTGTGAGAGACAGAATGTGAAAAAAAAATCCATGAATTCACATGGTAGGATTTGTAAAGAATTTATTCGTAAATCAGGGTGGAAAATAAGTATTTGGTCAATAACAAAAATACAACTCAATACTTTGTAACATAACCTTTGTTGGCAATAACAGAGGTCAAACGTTTACTATAGGTCTTTACCAGGTTTGCACACACAGTAGCTGGTATTTTGGCCCATTCCTCCATGCAGATCTTCTCAAGAGCAGTGATGTTTTGGGGCTGTCGCCGAGCAACACGGACTTTCAACTCCCGCCACAGATTTTCTATGGGGTTGAGGTCTGGAGACTGGCTAGGCCACTCCAGGACTTTCAAATGCTTCTTACGGAGCCACTCCTTTGTTGCCCGGGCGGTGTGTTTTGGATCATTGTCATGTTGGAAGACCCAGCCTCGTTTCATCTTCAAAGTTCTCACTGATGGAAGAAGGTTTTGGCACAAAATCTCACGATACTTGGCCCCATTCATTCTGTCCTTAACACGGATCAGTCGTCCTGTCCCCTTGGCAGAAAAACAGCCCCATAGCATGATGTTTCCACCCCCATGCTTCACAGTAGGTATGGTGTTCTTGGGATGCAACTCAGTATTCTTCTTCCTCCAAACACGACCAGTTGAGTTTATACCAAAAAGTTCTACTTTGGTTTCATCTGACCACATGACATTCTCCCAATCCTCTGCTGTATCATCCATGTGCTCTCTGGCAAACTTCAGACGGGCCTGGACATGCACTGGCTTCAGCAGCGGAACACGTCTGGCACTGCGGGATTTGATTCCCTGCCGTTGTAGTGTGTTACTGATGGTGACCTTTGTTACTTTGGTCCCAGCTCTCTGCAGGTCATTCACCAGGTCCCCCCGTGTGGTTCTGGGATCTTTGCTCACCGTTCTCATGATCATTTTGACCCCACGGGATGAGATCTTGCGTGGAGCCCCAGATCGAGGGAGATTATCAGTGGTCTTGTATGTCTTCCATTTTCTGATGATTGCTCCCACAGTTGATTTTTTCACACCAAGCTGCTTGCCTATTGTAGATTCACTCTTCCCAGTCTGGTGCAGGTCTACAATTCTTTTCCTGGTGTCCTTCGAAAGCTCTTTGGTCTTGGCCATGGCGGAGTTTGGAGTCTGACTGGTTGAGGCTGTGGACAGGTGTATTTTATACAGATGATGAGGTCAAACAGGTGCCATTCATACAGGTAACGAGTGGGGGACAGAAAAGCTTCTTACAGAAGACGTTACAGGTCTGTGAGAGCCAGGGATTTTCCTTGTTTGAGGTGACCAAATACTTATTTTCCACCCTGATTTACGAATAAATTCTTTACAAATCCTACCATGTGAATTCATGGATTTTTTTTCCACATTCTGTCTCTCACAGTTGAAGTGTACCTCTGGTGCAAATTACTGACCTCTGACATCATTTTAAGTGGGGGAACTTGCACAATCTGTGGCTGACTAAATACTTTTTTGCCCCACTGTAGATGGGGTGAGCAAAAGATCACTAGTGGGTTGAAAAAGTTCACTTACAAAAGTACGCTATATTCCCAAATGTATTTGCTTGTCTGCTTTCATACAACTTGAGTGACATCCCAATCTTAGTCCATAGGATTTAACATGATGTTGGGCCACCCTTTGCAGCTATAACAGCTTCAACTCTTCTGGGAAGGCTTTGCACAGGTTTAAGAGTGTGTTTTATTTTTTCAACTATTCTTCCAGAAGCACATTTGTGAGGTCTGACACTGATGTTGGACAGGAAGTCCTGACTCACACTCTCCACTCCAATTCCTCCGAAAGGTTTCTACCAGGCTGAGGTCATGACTCTGTACAGGTCAGTCAAGTTCTTTAACACCAAACTCGCTCATCCATGTATTTATGGACCTTGCTTTGTGCACTAGTGCGCAGTCATGTTGAAAAAGGAATGGGCCATAAACTGTTCCCACAGAGTTGGGAGGATCAAATTGTCCAAAAGTTCTTGGTATGCTGAAGCTTTAAGACTTCCTTTCACTGGAACTAAAGAACTCAGCCGAAATCCTGAAAAACAATTGCACACCATTATCTTAGTTCCACCAAACTTCGCACAGGGCAGTCAAACTGTTACCTGGCAACCACCAAACCCAGACTCGTCCATCAGATTTTCAAACAGAGAAGCACTCCAGAGAGCACGCTTCTACTGCTGTAGAGTCCAGTGGTGGCGTGCTTTACACCAGCGGTCCCCAACCTTTTTTGCACCACGGACCGGTTTATGCCCGACAATATTTTCACGGACCGGCCTTTAAGGTGTCGCGGATAAATACAACAAAATAAAACTAGTACCGGCACCGAAAAAAAGAAGATTTATTCATATCATACGTGAAAAGACCCAGGAAAATCGAGTTAAAGATAAAAACGATGACAAAATAACGCTGAAAACTGATAAAAACCCTGAAAACCATACATTTCACACCTGAGCCTCAACTCTCGCGGCCTGGTACCAAACGACTCACGGACCGGTACCGGTCCGAGGCCCGGGGGTTGGGGACCGCTGCTTTACACCACAGCATCTGACACTTTACATTGCACTTGTAAAGGCTTGGTTGCAGCTGTTTGGCCATGTAAAACCAGGAAGCACTGTTCTTGAGCTAATCTGAAGGCCACATTTGGAAAGTCTGCAGAAAGTTGAGGACCTCTTTTCAATACACGTATTAGCACTTGCTGATCCAGCTGAGTTGATGTTGTTCCCAATCACTTTGACTTTGTTATAATCAGTGTTGGGTAAGTTACTTTAAAATAGTAACTTAGTTACATTACTAGTTACTTCTATCAAAAGTAACTCAGTTACTTCAAGTTACTCGTTACTTTCAAAGTAACTAGTTACTAGGGAAAGTAACTTTGGTTTTACTCAGCATTCTCTTGTTAATGTGTTGCTTCCACAACTTTGCCAGTCTTCTAGCTTGCTTACTTGCCACAAGTGCACTGTGCCACCTACCAATAGAAAGGAAAAGATAATGTGCATATTTCCACGAGAGAAATCCCACGCCTGGACCATCATTGACTGCTGCCATGATTCTAGCCTACATCACAGCGTCATGTGCGCCTTTCACATCCAACACAAAAACTGCAGTCGTGGTGCTTTGATTGTACTCAGAACTCTGAAATTCTGCCTTCTGAATAGGAAGATGTAGGTAACACCAGACTGCAGATGAGCTGCATACAGGGCTGGACTGGGACAAAAAATCGGCCCGGGCATTAAAACTAGAGACCGGCCCGCCATTATAGGAAAACTCATAAAGCCTTTGAATGAAAACAAACGCTGTTGTGACAGTGATGTATACTGTTTTGATGGTATATATGCATCAATCTATCAATCCTTTGTTGTAAGATTCAGATAATTATTTTTTAAAAGCTAGACATTTTAAATGAGAATAAGAAAGAAAATTATTTCTTTGTGCCCACCTCTCCCTGTTAATGCCCTACTTGGCCCCCCTGGCAAAACTTTGCTAGATCCGCACCTGCACAGTTACCAGCTGTCAGCTACATAAAAAAGGATCCTGGGGTTATCTGTCTCTCAGAAACAGTTCATAACTTCCCTTCAACTCATTCATGTCACCTAAAAGGTAAACCTGTTTCTCCATCACCTGTTCAGCTCTGATGATTCAGTAAGGACATCTCCTGGTTTCATCTTCATGTTTCCCTCTCACCACATAACCAAACCGATATCATGACCAGCAGCTTTTTTTGCAGCTGTGGCTCCAGCAAACATCAGCTGATACTAGAAATTAATATTAAATAAATTCTAACAACAGCTGATCAAGCTTAAACTTGCTGCTGTTGTTTAAGGCGACATCGGCTGGTTTCCTCTTTCTGGCGCAAAGTGGGCGATAAACAAACAAGAGAGCCGATCAGCTGATCATTGATCAGTTTTCATGATTGAAGTAGAAACGGGAGAGGGAGGGGAATGAAAGAAGAAGAGGCAGCTGTGCAGCAAAGACACAGAATAACTCCAGCTTTGTGTCTTTTTCATTGTAGCTGAAGTCCGGGACAAACTGTTCCTTTTCACCTCAATAAGAAACGCGTAATATTTTCTCTGAATACCAGACGGGAAGGTTGGCAACTCTTAACTTATGAACAAAATAAAGTTCAACATGATTAACTTCATAGCACCCACCCAGCTGTATAGAAACTCCGTCATGCTAGCTAGTACACAGTATGGAAAAGTCAGAATAACGAAAATAAACTCCACCTAAACTTGGTTTATATCTGACCCAGATAGACTGCGGGTCATAACTTCTTACCTGAAGTTCAGTTCACACTTGGACCGGCGGCCGCCTCGGGTCTCTTTTCCTCCTGCCTCCCCTTTCTCTCCTCCACCTGCTGCCTCCACCACTTGCTAATGTTACAGAATCTGTGGAAGCTCCGCGATAGCCACCACACGAAGTAACGAGTAACGACCCTATCTAAATCCCAGTAACGACTAACGCGTTCCTGATTTTGGCATAATAACTAGTTACCGTGCTCGTTACCACAATAATAACGTAGTTACTGTAACGCGTTACTTAATAACGCGTTAGTCCCAACACTGGTTATAATACCATTAACAGTTGCCTCTGGAACCTCCTGTTATAAAGCCCTATTGTCTATATTACCGCAATTTTTACAACCAGAGGTTTAAGTGTCTCCTACATAATTGGGTTACTTTCTGTTGATCACTGATTACAGTGGATGATTACTTTCTACTCAGCCTGCTGAGAGATGGAGGAGGGCCCCTGCTGGCCATATCTATGGGACTGATTACAAGTGATAATTCCCATTATATATGCTGGTTAATGGTGGAATTTTCTTTCTGTTTACAGACAATGTTAAGATTCCTATCAGCCCAATCAGATCATCTTCAGCTAGATGAAATGACCACCGAATAAAGTTGAAAAAGATAACTGCAGAGGAATGTAGGAACTTACATTTTCCTGAGAAAGATTAAATTATGATAAAAAACTCTGTTAGATTCACCTTCTTATTTGATGGAAAGGGAGATAAAAAGGAAAAAAAAGGTTGAAAAAAGTAACACGCAAGAACAGGGATGACTGTGAACAAATGGCATGAGATAAAGCTAAAGAAACAGCAGAGAGCGAGATGGAGTTTTGTTTGCTTCAATGATTTAGAGACACTCCTGAAAAGACTCGACTTAATCTATTCAGACTGTGTGACCAGTTTTCCTCTTTGTTCCTCGTGGGTTCTAGGACATCATAGAAATGTAAACCCCATCAACCCAAAAGTTTTACATTTTTAGAGTGTCATCTATCAGCTTCTGTTTATATCTGTGGGCAGCTGTGGTTTACAGTTTATAAGGGAAAATATTTGAGCTTCAGTACAGAATCAACCAGGGCTTGTTTATGGTGGTTATCATCAAACATAAATTTCAAGTTGCAAATAGCTTTAGGCTAAAAATGAAATGTGATTAACCCTTTAAGACCTACCATAGAACCAAGTCCGCCAGAGCTTATATTATATTTTTACATGCTGTAGTGCCATTTTTGGGAGCATTTCAAGTTGCTATACATCAATACAACCATTATAGCCCAAATTTTAATAATATGTATGCATTAAGTGCATAGTAATTACATAAATTGCAAAAAAGTGCAATAAACTACAAAAAAATTTAAAATCGTTTTTGTTTTTTAACATATATTTCTAGTTAGAGAAATTTAAGAGGCTTATCCCTCAAAATTGTAAATACAAAAGAGTTGCACAAAATAGTTTCCCACTAGGGCTGGGTATCGTCACTGATTTCTAGAATCGATTCAATTCCGATTCACAGGGTCCCGAATCGATTCGATCCACGATTCGATTTAATTCGATTCGATTCGATTTAATTCGATTCGATTCACTTTGATTTGAATCTGGGAAATTTTGACAGTCAGAAATAATATAATTCAGATCAGTACATTTACATATTTTTGTATCTATAAAAAGGAAGCTGACACACCAGGACTTTATCAAAGGTGTGAGCATCACAGCAGAGGCCTTTGTGTCAAAGTAGCTGAGGATAAAACAGAAAAACATGAAGGAGATTTTCCTGTTCTGGGATTTTATAAAAATTTTCTGCAGTAGATCAAAAACGAAAGAAAACCATTAATCAACACATGAACATTACCTCTGAAGTTACAGCGGTTTTATTAGAGACAAGGCTGAGCGTTTTGCATTTTGCATAATTTTAAAAAGTTTAAATTTGTTCGGTATTGAACGGCAGAAATTAGGTTTTATTTTCGGAAGTATATAAAACGAGCGCTGTAAACAACGGTAGACTTGTGCGTAACAAGCAAGCGAATAATGCAGAAAACAGTACAGAGAGAGAGAGGGAGAGAGAGCACGCAAGAGAGCGAGCATGCGAGAGAGAGCTGTGCATCGTGGTCTAAGCAAAACAATAAAAGTCAGAGTGAATTCATGACGTTGTTTATGTGAAGCCTAGTTTGGATCTTCTTTTGCTGCTGGTTCAGTCAATATTGTTTGGAGAGAGATAAAACTAACAGCTTTAGAATCAGCGCATAAAGGGCGTGAGCACAAAGCGCGGACCGCCGACAGATCAGAATCAGCGCGCTGTCGGCTTTCAGCCCCGACTGTGAGAAAGGCAACATCTCACTGATTCTGATCCGCGGTTGGGCTGTGTGTTTAAGTCTTTGTGCAGAATCCATGTTCCTGCTCTCATTTACTGTCTTAGCTGTTTGGTGGTTGTTGAAATTTTGTGAGATTTCACCAGAGATTCTGGCATTTCGGGCAAAATAAATTTATATTAAAAAATCGATTCAGGATTTTAATGAATCGATTTTACGTTATCCAAGCCAGAATCGATTTTAATCGATAAATCGATTATAAAAACCCACCCCTATTTCCCACCACAGGAAATTTCTTTTAAGTGTCTTCATAGTTTTATTTTTGAAATACACCAATATTTATATACTGCAGGAAAAACGAAAATAAATATTATAATGCAAATTTACAAAAAAAAGCAGCATATGCATCAAAATAAACTATTTCCAGCAGTGCAATATGAGTCCTAAGCATCCCAGAAACGACACAGAAAGTCATAAAGTCAAACATAACTTTTAAAAACACCAGTATAGGCTCATAAGGCCCTGATGGTAAAAAACTACATTTCCGCAAAATGACGTCACTTCTGGTTTTGGCCAGGACATGGCAGACATGCGATAGTTCGCACTGATGGACGTAGGAAGTGTTACAAACAGCTGATCGGATCGGCAAAGCGTGTTTCTGGAATATTATGTTTTTGTTGCTGCAAGTGCTTTTTATGCAACTTTTGCAAAGCCATATATGGAAGGAAACTGTGACTTAGGACAAGCTGATGGCATAAGATACAACTCCTCCAGTTTCATATGCAAAAAAATTTATTGCGCTAGCTCACATGGTTGCAGTGCTACCGGGATTTAAAGGGTTAAGCACCATTTCCCTTTTGTTGATTAGTGTCCTCTTGATAGGAAGACTTCAGTTTGTTATTATTTTGATTATCTTTGGAAAACTACAGGTATAAACTTATCCAAAGTCATTTTTTTCTAACTCATTTACAGAGCCCAAGCTTGATATTAGGATCCAGTGGAGCTGTAGTAACCCTGTGTCTTTCTCTCTCTCTTTCTCCCTCAGTAGCCCCTCTCTCTCTGGAACCTCCACCCACCTAACGCCCTCAATCTCTCAATGTGCCAATTGGACCAGAGGCCCTGCAGGAGACCTCAATACCACTACACAGTGGAAATGTCACCCATAACACTCTACTCAGGATGCCAATCACTTCACACTGTTCCCCACTGTGAGCATTTGTGTGCGTGTGTCGGGGAGAGAAAGCAATGATCAGGGGGCATGTCCATGTGTGTAAAGAGAGCATGAAACAATTATTGCCAGTGTGACAAAATCCCTCATAACTCTACCAGAATATAAAATTAGATTTCGCCAAAGTGTACGTCTAGATTTATGGCTTTTGCTCAGTGATGTGTGAGCATCTGAGTGTAATGAGCCTGTCCATCCGAGAGGATTATGGGTTGTCTGGTTAATATAAGGACTACAGGTGTTTGTGGAACTGCACATGATTACACATCAAAACAATGAGAGTGTGCGTGCGTGAGTGAGTGTGCCGAGTGATAAACAGGCCTTAGTTAGGCGTGAAGGCAGAAACAGATGGAGTGGGTTACGGACAAATAACACACATGAGCCTGTGAGGGAGTGGGAGTAAGCCCATGTCTGAGCATGGATATGCAAATGCACGTGCCCAAGAAATCTTAATGTACACGTGGATATGTGTGGGCGTGTGCATTTACGTGTGTTATATTCGGAGCGCAGTGGCGCAGGTGTCTCTGGAAAAGCCGTCCATTTCAGTGGAATGTGGGTTGAGTTGTGTGAACGCGTATCAGTTTGCACAAGAGGGTGCATGAAAGGGAGGGTGATGACGAATGACAGGAAAACAAGGAAGGCAGGGGGATGGAGAGCTAAGCTGGCAAAGGCTGGCACGCCAGGCGCACTGTGGAGCCAGGGGGGGCGGGCACTCTGTCCTCATGGCAGGCCCCTCTGTCGAGCTGTGAATACAGAGACAACAGCCGGCATACACAGACATAGATACGCAGGGTAGATTCAAACAGGGATGGCTGCACAGCTCATCACATACACAAACTCACAATGTAAACGTTTGCCTTGAAACATAATTAAGCAGTGCAGGTTATTGAAGATTTACTTTTATTTAAAAAATGCAGTGAACTGAATTTTAAAAATAATTGTACATCAAGGTTTTTAGTCATACTTTAAGTTAAAAGGCAACTCACTTTTCAGTCTTACAGATGTTTTGCAATTTGTTTTAATGACTAACAAAAACACATTTTCTTTTTAAGTGCTGATGACATATTACAGTCACATTATTAGCATTTTCTCTATGTGGGTTTTCTCTTGGTGCTCCTGTTTCCGCCCACAGACATGCATTAACTCTATGGGCACAGATGTGGGTGTGAATGGCTGTCTATCTCCGTGTGTTAGCATTGATGGACTCGATGGGCTCCATTACAGAGATACACCCCTGTGCTGAACAAGCCCTGCCTCACATCTTGTGTCATGGCATATGTCAGCACTGACAGGCTCCAGCCCAAAACCATTAAATAAATGAATAAATAAAACAAATAAAAATACAAATCAACTTGTAACTGATAACCAATTAATCACCACATACCACTGGACAGAACACGCAGATCTACTAGAGTGAGTGACAAACTGTCTTTAACACTAATTGTGTAAATCCAGTTACCTTTGACTTAACAGTTCTCAACACACTTTGACTATTTTATTTTTCATTTCACTCCTCCTGACTTCAATGAGACCTGTAGTACTAAAAATAATAGCGGCTTCCTCTTAAGACTTTGTTTCCAATAAGCACACGTGTGTGTGTGTGTGTGTGCGTTCGCCATCTTTCAAGTGTTTTGACAGAATAAGTACATTTCACTGAGGTTAAGTGGGGGCAGACAGATCTATACACTGATCCCACATCAATTTGGAACAGATGGAAAGTTATTAGTGGAGCTTGAATAGGGATGGAACGAGGAGACTGTGGGACAGCAGGGCATTTCTGAACACTGCCTTTCCATTAACATTATAATTTTTTTCATATTTTACTATGAGGAGGTGGGGTGTGCAGCCAGGTAGCATACATGCATGGATCTGTGCACATTTCTTGTAAAATAACGATTTTTTTCCCCGATTTTTTTCTATGGAGCCCAAGAAAAAGAACTCTTAGACGCAAACACAAGCGTCGTAAATCATCTAGCACATCCAAAATTCTTCTGCTGGGTCACTTCAGGACACCAGGAATTACACAGCCTTACATAATGAGACTTAGCATTAATCTTTAATCTAAGATGCAGCTTGTCGTCAGCAAGCCTTTCATGTGCCAGAGTGGTTCAACTGGGATGGCATAGCACGAGCCTAAAGGGCCAGCATCTGTGGAAGAAAATCGCTAGCTTGAGCCTGCCTCTGTTGTTTTTATATTTAAGTTTTCCTGTTTAGTCTGACAGAATATAATTGAGCTTTAATGTGTATTCTTGCTTTCATTAGCACCAGAAATTATCACAGCGGAGAAATGTCCTTGCCATTTTTCAAAACTAGGCATATTTTTTTCGATTCAGGAAGTGCAAGACGCCTCCCATAAAAGGAGCCTTTAATCAGTGAATTTAGAGATACTTGGTTTTACTGGGTGGTGATTTGTTAAAACATGCAAAACATAGCTGAGTGAATATAACATGCTTCTCAAACCATAAGTCAACTTAATATGTTCCCCGTGGAGAGAAAAATGGTGCTACGCTTATCGGCTGTGCTGTTAATCTTCCCCCATTGTTTCACTTTGATTTATATTCTATTTGCTGCTGAGTAACGCGGTTTCTCCACAGTGATATTTAAAATTCTTACTAAGTCAGGTTTACATTTTAAACGTATACCGTATGATTTAATTATAATCACCAAAAATGAGTGTAACTAATCTCAAGTCTTATGGCGAGCAATATTTTATGCAACTGAATATTGTATCACACCTCAGCGATACTGTAGTGGCTAGAAAATAATTACTGAAAGAGGAGGAAAGGTGTAATAAAGCAAAGAGGAAACTGGTATTCCAGGGTATAAAGCTGCCAGTTTATTTTGTTCTAATGTCTTTTTATGTCTTATGAACACCAAAATTTTCATGTACTTAATAAGCAGGAGCTGCTCTTACAGGATAGTTCCATGTTTTACTGAATATTTGATGCGGCTCAGTGGTCATGGGCGAGAGAAATGAGGCTGTCATGTCGGGTGAGTTAGCAACCTGATTAAGCTGGATGCCAACCTTTTCTAACTTTGATGCATTCATGTTGGCTGTATTTAATTCATGAGACTGGTGCGGAAGACTGAAAGTTGTTAAAAAAAGGGGGGAAAGAGAGAAAAGGATGAAGGTAACACATTGCAATTTCACTCTGCCTAGTTCTCACCTTTTCACGCTTTGTTTTTTCTTTCTCTTCAACTTACCATTATCTCCCTCTGACATCCACTTTTTTCCTTTACTTACAGGTCAAGTTGGGGTTTTTTTTACTTGTTTTTTTAGCCTTTAACCTCTAAAACTCATCACCTTTACTCCCACTGTCATCTCCCTTTCAAGTCTACATCATCTCCCATTGTCATTTTTCTTAGCGTCATCTCTCTGCACCAGCATTGTGTGCGTCTCTGAAATCATCCCCAGCTTTTACAACTCATATTTTATGCATTCCGCTTTTACGCAGAGTGACTAACAAACAGTGAAACGACGAGGAATTTGTGACAGCTCTTTTTTTCCTTTTTTTTTTTTTGCAATGCTATGCATTCCCTTCCCAATTTTTCTTCCTCCTCCTCAACCCCCCCGAAATACATTTTCACCTCCATCTATAATGCCCCCCTCCCCAACTTAATTCCTTCCTTCCTCATTCTCCCTAGGTGAAGTAAGGCAGGGGAAAAATGAATAGCGAGTGCTTGGCCTCCCTCCAGCACATATTTTCAATATCCAAGGGACATTTTTATGGTACTTTTGTAAACAAGCACACACATAGATGCCTGTATGTCTATGTGGGAATGCTCTCTATTAGTGTGTGAATGTTTGACGGGTGTGTATTTGTGCTCTTTGCCCACTTGTTGTATGGGTGTCCAGCAAAATAAATACATCAGATGGTTGGCTCAAAAGAACACATTTGTCTTTCTCCCTGGAGAATGTGAATTATTTAAAATGAAAGCTGGGGAAGAGAAATGACTAACAGTAGCGGGTGACGTGGCTGGAAAGGAGAAAGATGGAGAAGGATAGCGAGGGGAGACCAGATGGGCAGGGGTGGCACCTAGCCAAAAAGAGCTAGTATAAAGATAACAAAATGTAAGATAATGAATGAGAGAATGAATGATGAGTCAAAAACATGAATATGGAAAGTGGGAAAGATGCTCCATCATAAAGGTTAGGATGTGGTTACAAATCACTGGCGAAGGACTGGAAAGCTACGCAAATAGAAGTAAAAGAAAGAGAATACAATAAGACTTCTGTCTGAGACAAAAAGAAATAGGGAAGGCTGATAAGGACATGACAAGAAGTGACAACAGACAGAGCGGAAGATGAGTGCAACAGAGGGAGCGACTTTGGAAACATATGATTGGCTACTAGTGCCAAATTTGAGCACGCAAACACACACACACATACACACACTTTCTCGCTCACCGCCCTGTATAAACGCATCGGATAAATCTCCAAGCTTCACCAGCAGATTTCAGCCTGTTAACCTGCCTCGCCCTGCTTCACCCCATCTTACCCTGCCACATGGTTGCCCCAGGGGGGCATGAAACAAGAGCTGGAGAGAGAAAAAGCAGAATGTTGATGGGAAATATTGAAAAGAGACACGATATAAAACAGAAAGTCAAAGAGGAAGAAAAAAAAGGAAAAAGGTAGAGGAGGAGAGAGAACGCAAACAGTTTCTTCGGAGGAATTCGTGAAGTGTTGCTCTGATCAGTGAGATAGAAATTAAGTATACACTTCTTTGGCAGCACAGGGAGCGCGTGGGGGGTAAATAGGAGAAGGAAATAAAGGTGCATAAGGGGAGAAAGGGGAGGAGAAGGATGGCGTGTAGTAAATTACGGAAGGAAGGAGAGCAATAGGAAGGAATAGCAGGGTGGTGAATGTGATGGAGCTGGATTGTGAAGCATCAAACAAAGATAATAAGAGAATCCGCTGAAGGCATGAGGCAAACTCAGTAATTATATAGAAAGAGCAGCCTGCCTTAATTAGAACAGGATGGAGCTCATGAGTGTGAGAGAGACACACGCAGAAAAAAAAAAACACCCACACAAATACACATGTACATCAAACACACCATTTCTGAGGTAATATATTACGTAATTTTTTTGCCCCCTGGTCTGTTCCTGTTGACGGCTATTCATAATGAGACCGAAGACCATATGTGTGCTCCTCACAACGCGTGCATGACTTGTGAATGCGCACGGGGTCAAGATGTACACATCCAAGTCGTCCTACCGCTCTGGTTTTTAAACTCGCTCTCCTTTTTTGACCTTTCATGTATTTCATGAGAAAGCTAAGTGGACATAAGCTCTAAGTTCTTCGTATTTACACTCCTCTTCACAAGCAGCAGCAGTCTTGCGGTCCTCTGAGCAACAGCGGATTAGTTGCATGACCTAAATCTTAAACACCAGGATCTCCTCTTTTCATCCTAGAGATACTTGGTAGTAATTCAGTTGTAAGAGACAACTTCAACACCACACACATTTTTGTCTTTTTTAGGTTTTCTATAATTACACATTCATTCAGTTTTGATGCAGTAGTCGAACTGGAGAGATAAAAGCCAGGCGAGAGCCACCGCATGGCTGGACACATAACAAATTTGCTCTTTTGCTGAGTTTTTTTGTTGTTGTTAAATTAAGTTAAATGTCCTTTAATACCTACACTTCCTAGGTAAAAACTTTATAAAAAGAATTATGACAGCAGTTGCCATAATCCGAAGTAATCCAGCATTCCTTAAATCTTCTGTGACCCTCGCAGAGGATGCGGTAATAATCCTCTTCCCTACTGCACTGCACTGCACTGCACTGCATCTGTTTACACCATTATCAGTAGCTTCTCACTGGCTCTTCAATATTATTGACCAGGACTGAGACACTTAGTGCATTTTCACTCACTCAGTTAAACAATTACGCTCAGGAGTAAATAAGACATAGAACCTGTGAACACTGTATGCAAACGTACACGGGAATCGGTTGAACATCACAGCTTTGTTGTGTTTGTTGCGATTTACTGCTTTGCATTCTTTTTTTTTTATATTGTACTTCACAGCAGCTACTCATTCATATTCTTGAAGGACATGTGCATGAGGATGATTGCGACACATATATAAACTCAAATGTCCTTGCGCACGAAACGTTTCTGTAATCTCGCTATCCATTTTTATGAGGTGCACACAGAGACCCGATGTCTTTCTCCGACACACAAAATGAAATTTAAAAAAAAAAAAAAGTGTGTGTGCGTGTGTGTCTGCTGTGAGATGTGTCCTTAGTATAAGTGTGTATGAGCAGTCCCAGCGCAATTCCTCAGTTTAGTGGAGCATTACAGCTGATCAATAGCTCTGGTGCAGTGGGAGATGTCTGGGCTTTGGCTGCATATTCATACCATTACAGCTGAAGTGAGGAAAGAGGCACTGCAGGGAACGTGTGTGTGTGTGTGTGTGTCAGCAGACCACTCTCATGGATAATGACATTCTCTATCACCTAGTGGACCACACAGTTACTTGCTAAACTGCACCCAGTCAAGGTTGAGCACCAATAGAAGCAGTCTAAAACGTCTCTCTCTCTCTGAGTCTCTGTGGACTCGCTGGCTTTTCTGTGCCATCACTGAGACTCACTGTCCTTGTCTACTTGCTCTTTTGGCAAGATGCCTGACATGTTCTATTCTCCCTTTACTCCTTATTTTCTTTTAAAATGTTACTTTTTTTTTTTGTTGGTTTCCTGTCACTGCTTTCTCTCTTCATCCATCTGCGCGGTGCTTCCCCATACCACATTGTTATTCTCCTCCCGGTTTCTCTGTTGGTTTGTACATCAGTCAGATTCTTCTGTCCGCGCCGAAGATTTTATTGTCGAAAACGCATTGTCAGTAATTACAAAAAGCAGGACAAGCAACACATACTTTATTTGCACACGGCCCAACTGCCAATATCATTAAACAATTCTCAGCTCCAACTGTCAAACCGTTACTGCAGAACCAGAAAATGTGCAACGCAGCCAAAGTTCTGCACGACTTATCACCAACTTTGCTATTAATACTATTTCTACTGGATTGTTTTCCTTAACTATTGATTTCTCTCAACAGCTAGGTGTTTTACACAACTATTGTTGGCAGAAACTTCATAAAGTTAATATTGTTACGGCCCATCATTTACAATGACAGACAAGATATGTGATTGAATCACCATATCGGTTGTTAAATCCCACTAAATGAAAGCATTCCAAAAGCGGCACATGGTACAATCATGCCAAAAAATGTTACGGTTAAGAAAATGTTATGTCCCTGCTATGACTTAGATGAGAAAACAGCAGTCTTCACTGGAAGATCATGCGATGTACAAGTCCACAGGTAACGCACAAGGTCATCGACATCCCGAGGTGTCTGAGGGAGAACACTTACTGCAAACGACCCCGAACGTAATGGGTTTCATGGCCGCGGCAACAGCAAATTGTTGCTCACCTGACTTCTTCCCCAAAATGAAAGTATAGTTAAAGGCATGCTGCTTTGACACAGCAAAGAAGACGTGCAGAGGGAAGTGGTCAGAATGAGACTTCAAGGAAATGACCTGAAAACAGCAGGAGTGCTGAGAGCTGTGCAGAGCTTCAGACAGAGACAACCTTGAAGTGGACAGCAGGCAAACTGAATCCAAGTAAGGTTTTGACTTTTTATGGATAGACTCACTGAGCCTTTTAGCTATGTTGCTGTTTCTTATATATTTTAGTTAGTAGCACAATAAGCTTCACTTTGGAATACAAACACGCTGGTGTAAATTACTATTGTGAATCAAATACACAGAATCAATACATTTTTAATAAAAAACCACTGCGGGGATCAATATGAGATCACCGCACCGAGTTCAACAGTCTAAATTACTGTCCCATTACTGCACATTATAGTCTAGTCAAGTGACTCCAACACCCACATCGCATTGCACAATAATTCAAGATGGGGTGTGAAAACTAACAGCGAGAGTCAGGCGTTCAAACTGCTGCTATTATATGAGCAATTGTGACAAAAGATCGCAATACTGTCCGTTTCAGTTTACGTCAGAAAGCAACACATCAAACCACCCGCGAGCTTTCTAATGGCAGCACTTCCTGTAGGTGTGTCTGTGTGTTAATCGGGACATTTATGCCTCATGAAAGAAAGATGTGTTGTCAAGCTTGGGACACAGGCTTCTGAAGAAACAGTACACAAAGTCATTGTGTTCACATTCACACACACCAGGCTCTTCACACTTCTCATACTCACGGTACACACACACCATGCCTCACATGCCAATATGTGT
Source organism: Neolamprologus multifasciatus (assembly GCF_963576455.1). Lineage (NCBI taxonomy): Eukaryota > Metazoa > Chordata > Actinopteri > Cichliformes > Cichlidae > Neolamprologus > Neolamprologus multifasciatus. The sequence continues at coordinate 10,916,901 of NC_140459.1, read as the reverse complement.
GACAACGTTTGGACATAAATACGAAATATTTTAACATCTCTGACAAGTCAAGATCCTCGCAATCGATGGCACTGTCGGTATAGAACAAAAGGAGGCACAGTTTGAAAATGAATGAGAAAGGTGTCTTTGTACTTCTATTGTCTGCCCTCTAAAAACATGACCACTGCGGATCGTTCTTCTTGTCTAAACACTCGTTAACATTGATTTCTCCTTTCTGTCCTTGCTCACCTGCGCTTATTCCCTTTCCCTCGTTCACTCTTACAGTATCTGCTGTATCTCTGTGTGTGTCTCAATACAGATCAGCCTTGCTTTTCTCATCTTCTAATGCCATTAATCTCTTCTTTTATTCTGCCCAACTTCATCGCCCTCACAAACTCCTCTTCTTTTTTCTTCTTTTCACTGCAAAAATCCTCATTCTGTTAACTCACTTCAAGTCTCTTGTTGAATATTACTTCCTCTAAAGGTAATGTCAAGTTCACAGTCTTTTTAACTGAATATATCTTCAACAGAACTATACGGCTTTATAATATTTGTAGCTGCTAGCAATATCTGCCTGAACCTCCAATGTAATTTGGAATTTGGATTGGCTCTAATGCAAGTGGCACTGCCATTTAACACATGAAAAAAATGCCAATTTCACTTAGTTTGCATACAAATCATCAGTTTTGATTGCAATACAATTATTTGCTGTATTTTGTATGTGCTATTAAATACACTGACACCGGTTTCTAGCAAAACTTCAAACCAAGTTGTGTTTAAAAAAGATATATAAAAAATAAAAAAAAAATCACACAGTTTTTGTTTTTTTCCTGTTGTGTTCCTGCTCGCTGTTAGTCCAGAGCATTCTATCAAAGAGCTAAAACACATGAAAACATTGCTAATTCTTTCTTTATTCAGTATTCTGGATTTGTTGCTTTAGTTCATTTCCGACACAATTCCTTTCTCGTTGCTTGTATTTGCTGCATTCGTATTCATGTATCCACACATCCCACTATCTGATTTTCCATTCCCTACCTTCACAGCTGCTGTGTCCCTCCTCATAGCCAGCGCTGCAGCTGCACTTCCCAATAGGCACCAGCCATTCACCTTCGGCACTACAATGCATCCTGGGAGGGCTGTCTGTGTCAACTTCAGAGTTGTTAACACAGGTGCCGCGCACCTCTACAAGCGTGGCAAACGCTGCCTCGGCCACTGTATCGGGGAACACTGCCAGGTTCTGGACGGTTGCGAGACAGCGTTTGTAGTAAACCCGCACAGCCACCAGTGCCACGCAGGCACCGACATCCTGGAATGCCAGGTGGAACCCTTTACGATTGAGGTGGCCGATCTCGCGCACCTCTGTGTTCAGCTTCATCTTCCTCTCACCAAGATCACCCTGCGTGAAGCTCTCATCAGCAGCAATGGTATCTATCTTGGTATAGCGGTCCTCTCGCGTCACACCTCCAAGGTCCCTGTCTGACTCGACATACAGGAGGTTGAAGGTCTCCTTGCAGGTGCCTGCTACACCAGGGATGCTGTTGCAGTCACGCAGAGTGAACTGGAGCTCCACAAAAATGCGCTGTCCACCTCGACGTGCCACCCAGCCCGTCTGCAGCCAGTTGTTCTGCTGCAAGGGCTCCATCACATTGCACACCTGGTATGTCCGAATGGGCTTATACTTCTCATCTACGCCGCTTATTTCCTCCCACTGTAGGGATAAAGATTTGGGCAGGGGGGAAAAAAGACACAAAATCCTTAAATGTGAGGTATAGAAAAAAGAAAATCAAGAAAAGGAATATGGGAATGGAAAGAGACATACTGTATTTTACAAACCATGAATAAGCAGCAAGGAGCTTAGTAATAACATGAAGGACTGACAAGAAGCAAAAAACAGCAAGAAACAGATGATAAAAATGTTACATGACAGCAGAAAGAATAGATATGCAAACAGGAGTGAGTAAGTTCAGGTTAACAGTGTAATGACATAATCTGATGAGTGGGTGTTTGAAATAAAAATCATTGGTTCTCAGATTGTCTAATAGCGTCACACAATGACATAATGAACAGGCTCAGTCATCGTGAGTCTTAAGTGGTGTTTCTGCAACTGTGGGTCAGACCTTAGTCACTTTCTCTCAATCTCAGCCTGTTTGACACTTAAACTAATGGCATTTGTGTTAAATGTTTGTATAAACCAGGAGTCGGCAACCCTAGGCACGCGTGCCACAGTTGGCACGCGAAGGGTTAACTGATGGCACGACCATAGCTGGACTGGCCATCGGGCATACTGGGCATTTGACTTTTTTTTTCTTTGTATAAACAATGAAAGGTGGTGGATTGGCCAGATGCTGGTCGGTGTGTAAAAATAACTCAGTTGCTTGGTGGTGGCTGTGGCGGTGCTTCCTCAGATTTAGTAACATTAGCAAGTGATGGAGGCCAGCAGGTGGATCAGAGAAAGGGGAGGCAAGAGTCGAGACCTGAGGCGGCTGCCGGTCTGAGTGTCAGGTGAACTGAACTTCAGGTAAGAAGTTATGACCTGCAGTCTATCTGGGTCAGATATAAACCAAGTTTAGGTGTATTTTCGTTGTGCTGACTTTTTACAGTCAGTTACAATAACTCGTACTGCGTGCTAGCTAGCATGACGGAGTTTCTATACAGCTGGGTGGATGCTTTGATGTTACTGATAGTGAACTTTATTTTATTCATAAGGTTAGTAGAGTTGCCAACCGTCCCGTAAAAAGACAGACTCGTCCTGTATTGAGAGAAAATATTACTCGTTTCGTGTTGAGGTGAAAAGGAACAGTTTGTCCCGTACTTCAGCTAGAATGGAAAAAGACACAAAGCTGGAGTTATTCTATGTCTTTGCTGCACAGCTGCTTCTTCTTCTCTCATTCTCTCCCCCTCTCTCGCCTGTTGCTACTTCAATCATGAAACGGATCAATGATCAGCTTTTCTCGTTTGTTTGTTTATCGCCGACTTTGCACCAGAAAGAGGAAACCGCTGAATGTCGCACTAAACAACAGCAGCACGTTTAAGCTTGATCAGCTGTTGTTAGAATTTATTTAATATTAATTTCTAGTATCAGCTGATGTTTGCTGGAGCCACAGCTGTAAAAGCTGCTGGTCATGATATCGGTTTGTATATCTGGTGAGAGGGAAACATGAAGATGAAACCAGGAGATGTCCTTACTGAATCATCAGAGCTGAACAGGTGATGGAGAAACAGGTTTACCTTTTAGGTGACATGAATGAGTTGAAGGGAAGTTATGAACTGTTTCTGAGAGACAAATAACACCAGGATCCTTTTTTTATGTAGTTGACAGCTGGTAACTGTGCAGGGGCGGGTCTAGCAAAGTTTTGCCAGGGGGCTAGGTAGGGCATTAACAGGGAAAGGGGGGCACAAAGAAATACTTTCTTAGTCTCATTTAAAATGTCTAGCTTTTAATAAATAATTATCTGAAGCTTACAACCAAAGTTTTTATCTGACGTAAAATGTATAGAAATCATACATATAACATCAAAGCAGCTGGAACCCACAGCTGTGTGTGTTCATGGAGCTTGCATTTTCACCTGCTGGACATCACTACCTGACAAGTTTAACAGTCTTCAGAACATTGCAGAGGCCTTATTGACAGTATTTGGCTCTACATATCTGTGTGAGCAGATTTTCTCTCACATGAGTGTCCTCGGGTAGCCGTCTGAATGCTGGACACTCGGAGACCTGTGTCTCTGAGTGGGAAACCAGAGATCACATTAACATGTGTGTCTCTGTATTAACAGACATGCCATATTGGCCCAGTTTATTTTTCTTATCACTGTTGTGAGGAGACCATAAATAGCATTTGCATTTTCTGTTGTACAGTTCATTTGCTGTCATGGAGTTCTTGTTATGGATAAAAAGTGTCACTATTCGCTGATAGCTGCCAACATCTGCAAACAAATATAATTCTATAAAGTGGTTCTATATATTGTGTAACTGTTAATATAGAGCGTTATTACATTTATTGCTAATGCAATCATATGGCACACTGACTTCTAAGGAAATTTTAAATGGCACTCGTCACCAGAAAGGCTGCCTACCCCTGGTATAAACGCTTCACAGTCTTGTGATTTATTCACAAGAAACGAATTCAGAAAAAAAGACACAGCAAGCTCAATTAAAGGGCTTTGTTAGTTGGCCTTCAGCCTACAGATAGTTTTTATTTATTTATTTATTTTTTGCAGCTTTGGTGTAGCCTAAAATATTGATACGATATCGGTACTGACAGAGATTCTCTGTTCTAAAGAACTCTCTGCACCTTGCTGAATAGATTAAGGGTGTTTTTTTTTTGTCTAAATATTGACCCAAATAATTGATAATTACTGGCCTGTTTGCTAACAAAAGATTATTATTATTAGTTGTTGTTTTTGAAGAAGTGGTAGTAGTAAAAAAAAAAAATCTGGTGTATGTGCACACCCTATTTCAGCCATTGGGAGGGAGTCACAAGTATTCTCTTTAAGGTGAGGAACCACTGAATAATATAGCATTTTATTTATCTTTTAAATTTATTTTATTTTATTTTTAAGGAATTAAAAGTTTAAACTCCTCTGAGCACTCTAAGAATGCTTTTTATAGTTTCCTAATATTTGCCGCAGGGCAGAGTTTGTTTTTCTGATTTACTTTCAGTCTGGAAGAGCGAGAAAAACTTAATCAAATATATAATTTATCCATCAGATGAATGATTATGACTCCATGTCACTATTTGAATTACCGAGGCGCTCTTGACAGAATTGAAAGTGAACTGAGCAGCAAATATGAACTGCTCTCCCTCTCTCATAAATACACAAACGTGCACAAAGCAAAAGAGGAGAAATGGATTATCTCCAATGGTAATGTGATCAGCCCCTCTCCTGTCAAGGTGACTATATCAAAGTGGGTGCAGTGTGTTCTCTATCACTTCTACTGGGACATGTAGGTGAATCACACAGTCACATTAATCTTATGCATAGTGGAGCACGTAGTGCAGCAGTCATCTCAAACACAAGTGCTTCAGCAACCTCTATCCTAAACAACGCACATTTAAAAGCAGTGATGTTATTCATATAATAGACTTATCAAGTGTGTGTGCATGGAAAGGCCAACTTGCAGGTGACACGTGGGTGACAAACTGCTCTGGCAAAAGTGCTCCTGCATTTATCTTGCAGTCATAACTTAGCGCAAAGGGTTTTACGGACCAAATCGATCGTCACAAAAGGCCATTTATCTGTGGCAGCTCATCTGTGTAGCTGCTTTGGACACTGCTATATAGTAGCCTGGATTAGTCCCAATGATTAATGATAATGATGAGCTCAGCACTGGGGACAAATTGAAGAAAAGGTGTGGAAAAGTAAAGTAACAAGCTGTGTGGAGGCTGGCAAGTAAACACATGCTTCTACAAATGAAAAAAATGACATGCAGGTAATGAAAAATACAACTATACTTACTCCATTAGGGGGATAGGACGTCCAGCCGAGCTCTGCTTGAGTCTCTTTAGAATTCAGCAGCACCACTGCAGGAAATTACAAGGGAAGACAGACATGAGTTAGACGACATGTGGCATTAGAGTGTATTTGCCTTTGTTTTTTAAATACATTTCCCAACAGTGTACCTCACCTGCATGATAACAAAAGTCAATTAACACTAACTCAAGCAAATAATAGTATTAAATTAGTCATTTACAGTACATTTGCATAATAGTTCAGTTTTATTTGGCCTCTGAAAGTGCTCGGAGTAAATATGAATAACACATAGAGCAAAATGACACGTCATGTTTGGAATAATGAAAGAAAGGCATTAACACGGAGAAAGGTTTGACAAAATCTGTTGAGAGTGAACCTGTCCTTTGATAAATGCATTAACACCATCTGTTGAGGATTTAAGCTGGACAAAGCGCTTTCCTTTACGCCCTGGCTTCACACACAACACACAGAAAACCACAAACAAAACAAAACAGAACCATAGAACTTTTACAAAGAGTCTGGAGAAAAAGAGCACCCTTATTTAGCTTTCAAGAGTGGAAAACAGGAAATGCAGTTTCTTTTCAGCTCAGAGAGACAAAATGTAAGCTTTGAAGCTGGTTTCAGCACCACGGACAGCTACATAAGAAGCAGAATGCAGTGAGTGAAAGCTGGCGTAAATCTCCCTGTTTAAAATCAGCCAAATAACGGATACAGCAAAGTTTCTTTAAAAAAATCTAGGAGTTAAGCTACAATGCGTTGCCTAAGGTACACCACTGAAGGACAATAACTACAACACCATTCAAAAGTCTTGAACCACTCGTATAAATGGAAACGTAGTATATGAGGCAAAAACAGACCTCATTAGAGTTGCTCAGAGTGCAATTCTAATGATGTTTGAATGTTAATATTTGGTATGAGATCACCTTTTAATTTTTTTAGCACAGCCTGAACTCTCTTATGCAAACTTTCTTGGAATTTCTTCAAGTAGTCTTCGGCAATAGATCCTGAGGTTTCTTGAAGGACATTTAAACCTCTTCTATTTTGTGTTTGTTAGCTTTTGTTCAATTCTTAGTAAAAAGTATCCCACACTCCTTCAATAATGCCGAGATCTGGGCTGTAGGGAGGCCAATCCACAGATAGTTCTCCACTGTGTGTTTTTTTATTCAGGTAAGAATGGCTTCTCGATAGCCACCAGTTGATCCACGTAACGTTTGTACAGCAAACAGTATATGGATCAACTGAAGGGCCAGAAGCACCTCTCAGGTCCTGCGCCAGGTCCTTGCTGGATTTTATTTTCCAGTTTCCTTTCAGATAATGTCAGATGTTATTCATCTGCCATAGATCATTTTTATGTCCTGTTACTTCTTCATTTGTCATGTACTTGAATCCGAAATACTATTTAGATCTCTTTATATTGATATAATATATAATTAAATCATTCAATAGCAACAAATGTAGATACTGGTGCAACAAATTTCAAGATTAAGTATTAGATCAAAATATTCATCAAGAGAGCAAAACCAAAGTAACTCTCATTTTATTAAAAGATCTTAATACCCGTTCTACCGAATTTGAAAAAGGAACCAGAGTTCATTAGCGAGGACGTATCTGAGCAGTCGCACTGAGAACAGTTGTCGTTTTACATTCTGTTCTATGCAGCAGGTGTGCACAAGAGCCATCATCAGCACATTTATCTTAATCTATAATCTAATATCAACATCTGTAGTGACATATGGTGAGCTGCATTAACGCCTGATTTTTAAGGGATTTTGCTGATATTAAAATTAACCATGCTTTAAGCTTGTCTGCTTAAACAGGCCCCCCCCACCCCCACTGGCACAGACACACTCACCCACACTTCTCTTACAGTGTTCTCAACACGTACATCTTTGAGGGAATCTGAGGTGTGACAACCAGACAAAGCCATTTTTTTTTTCTCCAGACTTCAAGGAACACACTGTGCAAAGATTGCTTTTTATTATCCTTGAAAGTGCTACTTTCATTCTTGTTACTTGGCTTTAACTTTTATGTTCTGCTTCAACTTTCAACCACTTCAGGAGATTGTAAGGGCTATCAAAAATAACCTGAGCGACACAGACTGCAGTTAGAGACAGACTCCTTGAGAAGTAACAATTTCACCTTATACCGAGCGATTCTTGGTGTAAAGATCTTTGATCGCATACGCAGCTGCTACATGACAAATATCTGGCTTCGTGGAAATTAATAACAAGGCACAAGGACATCCTGATGAGCAAAAAAAAAACAAAAACCAGAAGCCTACACAGTCTGACTCAGCTGTATAAGAAGTGGTGACTAAAACCTGTGGCTGACTCACGCTCTGAGAAGAATAATATGCACTCTGGCACAAATGTGTGCAGATGTATCACTGTATTTACTGTAAATACATTTTCTTTATATTATTATTATTGTTATTACTATTTTTTCAAGATCATAACTGTATAGAGATTTAATAGACTTCTATATGCAATGCTATTGCAGTTTGTATAGCCAAAATCTTCAGAGGACAATGCAGTTTTCATTCTTCTTATTTTGGGATTTGCTTGAAAAGGAGACACTAGAGCACTGGATAGGGATCAGGGAAGCCTTGCTGGAAAATTAAAGATCCTTTACAAAACATTTAATTTCATTGTTTTTGGGTTAACACCAAAGGGTGCCCAAAGCATGGTTCTGTGGTTCGCTGATAACACAGAAGCATTTGGAAAAGATTAGAGAGGGAGAGGGCAAAGGTGCTGGAGAGACACAGAGGAAGGCTGAGGCAGAAGCCAAAAGAGAGATGATGAGAGAAAATAATCAGCAGAGGAGGGCAAAGAGAAGAAAGAAAGAGCCAACAAGTGAGAAAGAATGAAAAAATAACAGTTGGAGAAAGGGCTGGAAAAAGAAAAGGAAGAAGTGAGAAATGAGCACATGAAGTGTACATAAATGAATACGCTGGATAACGCACAAGGGATCGCTATGTCTTCCTGAGCAGTCAGACAGTCAGTCAAAGAGAGACTTGCAGGACAAAGTTGGCACTGTAATCACACATTGAATACATAAGTCTGGTAATCACAGTGTAGTTAGACAGACTAATGGGCCTTTAAGGGCAGTAGGAAGAGAGAGCGAGAGAAAAGACATCCAGAGAGGATGACAAAAAGTCCGGCAAAGAAAAGCTAATCTGGTGAAGGAAGGGTCATCAAAAGAGGGAAAGGGGGAGGGAGGGAAAAGGCAGAGAAAGAACATATGACACAGAAATAAAAGCTCTCGTACGCTGTGACACATAGCCTCAACTTAATAGCCACAACACATTAGTTTTACTAAATCATTTCAAAAGGCTGTTTTGTGAGTAATTACCTTTCAGTGTTTCTTTTTTGTATGATTTTGGTGTCAGGCCTATTTAGGACCCACAAAATGAGGCTGACTTTCATCATCAGCAGATAAAACATGATCCCTGAAGAGTAACAGAGGCTCCTCTGCTTTGATCGCACAACGCTGACAGTGTTAATATAGAATACTTCATATGAGAAAAGGACACCATTATGTTGCTAATGTTTTGATGAAAAATTAAAAATGAGCCTTCACAACAACAACAAAAAAGTCAGCTTTCTTTATTGTTCTTCTTTTGAGAAATATGTTATAATTAAGATGATATCAGCCACAATTAGCAGGGGAAGGCTCAGAAAATTCGACATTGCTTAAGCAAATTCTATCTTTACAACAGTCTTTAAAGTAACAGCTATCGCTGTAGCAGCTTCTCTGTCAACCAGTTTGGATAAGATGCATGCAAAGGGATGGCTGAGTGCAATTAGTGGTGGGATTTCAGTGAAAAACTATTTATTTTAAACCAAATTTGATTTTTATGAAACACAAAAACATAGCATTGGAAGCACATGTCATCATTCTCTCTGTATATATTTTCTTTCTATGATCACAGTGTGATCGCTCTCACTTTTGCACTCTCTCTTTCTTTTTTTTATTTATGTATTTTACCTGAAAAGTTTCATTGAAATTGAAACTAAAATGTAAATGTCTCTTTTATCATCCCTCCCCTGGTCTCATCGACACTTTGATCTTTCTCTGATTTCTGCGGTGTGCTAATTATCAGCCTCGCTAAAGAGGATGCGACGAGGAAGAGATAGCCGTAGGAGAGAGGTAGACTGCAGCACTCACTTCAAGTATTCACAAGAAAGGGAGGGAATGTGTTGGTGCACCAACAGCAATCTAGAAGAGGTAAACACTAAAATCTGGCCTTTGTCAAGTGTGCAGCCAGCACTTACACAGCTATTTTTTTTTTCTTTTTCCTTTTAGTGGTAGACAACAACATGAAGACAGCTCTGTCACAGGGGCCAATTTCAAGGGCTTGCAAGGTTAAGGGTTCCCATTCTTTGATTGAACTAAGTGTGTGCAGCTATTAAACTGTGAGTAAAAGGCGCACTTCCAGGTACTTAGTCTGAAAAAGGAAAAGGGTAGAAGAAGAAGAAACAGACATGAATCGCAATGATCCACAGCCCTACATGTAATAAATTTGCGTTTTGCTCAAATATTCTATAACAGGCTAAATAGTATTTCACTCTGGTGAAACAGAGCTCTTACTAGCCAGCATACAACTGGGAAGACCTGGGGGATCCGGAGGTTCAACCTGCCTATAGAGAAAGCACTGAGACTGGAATAAGCACAGGCTGCCAATGCTCCATGTGTCAACTGATGTCCAAATATTACCTTTCCTATCTAACATATTCCCATGTAACCCATAAAAACTAACATTTAATCAGGAACACCTTCTTGTAATCTTTCACATAAGGGTAACCAGCTTAGTACCATTTTCCTGTGGGAGAAAGAACAATGACTCACAAGTCAGCATAAGCAGGCAGGTGGAGTGGCAGATGGCATAATCGCACGACCTTCAACCTAAAGCCTGTCCCTATCCTGGAAAGGATAGAGACAGGCTTTCTTTCACTTTCATTTTGCTTTTTAACGTTCCCTTTTTGGGTTATGCACTAAACGTACACGGTTAGGTTTAAGAAAAAAAGTGCTTGGCTGAAAAGCAAGTCTTTCACAACATTAAATACCTTTTAAACTTTTTCTTTTGAGATGTCGTGGATACCACATAAACATCCTTGTTGCATATCCCAAGACAGAGACGACACCAACAGAGCAATTTTTCCCTATGGTGTCTTGGTGTCTGTTTCAAAGGGACTGCTGTTGAACTGTATGGGACTATTCAGTGTGTTGAAAGATGCCAACAAAAGGGACAAACACTGCTATAAGATATGATGCCAACGGGTCCTGACAATGTGTGAGTATCTAATGACTTGCAAGAGAGATCTGGTTGATATGACAGGTTGAAATCAAGACAAAGAAAGACCTTAAAGGGGTTATATTGTACTTTTCTTTTTTCTGCCATATATAGATGATCATGTTACAGTTTCAAAGAGTCAAAGCAATCCCTAGTAGCTGAAAGTTCAAGATTCAGACTGCTCTAAATGTTCAGTTTGAATTGAATAAGCGGAAGAGGATGGATAGACGGATGAATTTAAATGAGAGCACATAAGCAAGAGAGCAAAGCGACCTGCTGTTCAAATCTTCTGTTTGTAAGCAGCAGCCAATGAGAAGAAAAGTAGTTTTGAGTGAGGGGAAAGACCGTTAAAATGTATTTTTTAAGACTGGAAGGAGCAAAGAGTCTCCTCAACAGGATTTACAGTGTCGCTCAAGGACAAAAGAACATGGCTGGAACATGGGAGTGTTTAAAAAGAATATATATGTATATATACACACACTTCAATGAAAACAATACAGTAATACTGGAGAAGGACAGATAAAAAAAATGGATAAATGGATGAGGATATAAGGTGCCACATAAAAAACACAAACAGTCACATAAAAGATAAACGCAGTGTATACACAGACAAATACACCGCCTTCAGTGACAAATGGTGTCAGGGAACATTCACAAGCACGCACATACAAGCAGACAGCCAGGAGGCAGGACCATAATAGCAGTTCCAACAGCAGGGTATATGAACTTCAGATGTGTCTTTCCTCTTAACAGAGGCATTAAATTTCCAGCTTCAGTAATGTGACATACTGCAAAGAGCTTGGGCTGCTCCCTCTCCAAAGTCCACCACGCAATTGCATATATCATTTATGATAATGTGGTGAACGGTTATACGCTATCATTACATAGTGCATATTTCTCATGCAGTGTGGTAAAAGTACCTTTCTAAAAACGTAAGCTACAAAATAGCCTAAGCGTAACCGATAATCATTTTCATCACAGTTTTTTTTTTTATTGTTAGTCTTTAATCAAAAAGAATTTTAAATATTCAAACAATCAGCAGACTTTTACACAAGTCACACGCCAAGCCGTTTCTCAAAAGTGATCATTTATCCTACATTTACATATTGTTAAACCATTACAATATCCCTTTTTCATAAAATGATTAAACAGACCAAAAGCTTTTTACCAAAAAGCCCGGCTAATTTGTATAAAAGGCCTCCGTCACATAATCATGCTGGTTTTTGCATCTCTTTGTTGTATCAGTGCCTCTAATTAAAGCATAACAGCTGTGGCAGCGGGTCACGATTAGGTGCATATTGTGACATGAAAAGATGCAATAACTCAAAATTGTGGAAATTTGTATCACAATTTTAATTTTGGTTTATGGTCTGTCACTGAAGCCAAAAATTAAAAAAAATTAAAAAAAAAATAGAAAATCAGGAAAGGAAACAGATTTTACCTTTTTGAAACAGGCGTGGGTACTGTGATCACTGCAGTCTGAATACCACATAACTACACTGTACAGTTCTGGTTAAGGAGCCTTTAGTCCATTGCTATATCCCGCTCCCTCCTCTTTCCTGCCTCTTATCAACTTTAAAAATTATGAGTATGAGCCTCTGTGTGAACAGTCAAAGGATCAAAGCAGTAAGGAGGAAAATTATGGGGACGTGTGAAACAAGGTCGATGTTCTGCTATCTGGAGAATTTATAAACATCCTGCAAAATGGTTTAAGTACATGACATTGGTGTTGTTAGATAAATCAGTGGTTTTTCTTTGGTAAGGTAAAATATTCCAGATAAGGGTGAGTGTACAGCAACTCATTTTCAGTTAATTAATTGTACTTTTTGTTACACTTTATTTCCAGTTGGTTCAGTGAGAGAAGAAACTGTACTTGAGCACATGATCTGCAGTTTGGTGAAGTTTAATATTTTCTTTGGGCACAAAAATAATATTTAGGGGTTTTTTTGTTTGCATATCCTGTCAGTTAATGAAAGTAATTTTAAATCCATCTAATATCTTTAAAGTATTTTGATTTATGCATGTATGATCTTCTGGTGCTAACCAGGTGGGCTGTAACAAAGGTAGTAAGGTGATTTTGTTTGCAGGGGGTTTGGCTGTTAATCCTCTTATAGTTTTAAATGCAGATTGAGTATTAACTTCAGAAATCCACTTTGACTTAAATGATTAACGAGTGTGTAAGTGTGAGAACATATCTAGTACAGTCAAAATGCCTGTGTTTTCTTACAAATTATAAAAGAAATTGTTTCGGGCAATCGCACAAAAGGACGAGAACAGATATATTCCGGAATATATCCGGAATGACATAATGAAATATATTTTACAAAACATCACAAAAGACTGTATATAAGCTCCATGTCTCTCCACGCCCACCTTACCCTATCTTCTCCTATAATTATTAGTTTTTCCTTTCTATTTCCCCTTCTTCCTACCTCTTTTGCAGTGGCAGTCTTGAATCTGAATGACCACCTGTTAAGACAAATAGCTTGAGGAGGAATAAAGCGAGTGTGTGCTTATGCATGTTTGTGTGTGCTTTAGGGAATGAAAGAAAAGAGTCATTGAGTGAGTTAGGGAGACAGCAAAAGCAGAGCGTGTTTTGGAGAGGAAAAAAGGAGTAAAGGAAAAAAATTGCAGAGAGTAAGGATGGATTGTAAAAAGAAAAAATATATAGTCTGACACCAAGGCAGGGAAACAAGACCCTATTAGAGTAATTACACTGCCACACTTTAAAAGGGGCCCTGCAGTACAGGTTGTTTGTTCAAGCAGCTTATTAGAAGCAGTGATTTTATTTTAAAACTAAGCAAGTTCGAGTGGCTGTGTACATGAATGTATGTGAAGGTTACACAATTATGATGAGATAAGATAGCCTTTATTTGTCAGTTTTAGGTCTTTTGCAAACAACCGAGATGACAGACCTTGCCGACCGTACATACAACACACAAACATCAGATTGGGGAGACAGGTCAAGCTAGGTAGCGAGGAAAAAACCATCGAAATGTGTAACACAAAAGGATAATACAGAAATGCACAGATATCAACACACCATAGCACAATAAACACAGACAAGCAACATGGGAAAGTGTTCAGTGTGTACATCTGATCTGGGACCGCTGCAATCTTCGACTGCGCCTCCAGCTGACCCGATGTCCACATTAGAGGGGAGGTAAGCGTTGGAGGTGGCGTTGGATCTGGGGTAGGGAGGGTAATGTGTCAGTGAGTGCTTATCAGTATCAGTATATGTATGTGTGTGCGTGTCCATAGTTCAGCTGAGACAGTGTCCTTCGCCCTGCCAGGCTAAGTAAACAGTCTTCCAGCCAACCCAGGTGGCCTTGTAGGGAATGGAAAGGAACAGTCTAAACACAGTCGTTGTCAGGGAGTTTTTGTTCGGCTCCAGCCTTGAGACCACAGCTGGCGCCGAAGGGGTAGTCGGATTATGATGGTGATTTTTCTTTTGCAACAACTCATGAGAATTTCAAGCTGTTCTTTAACACTCCGACACTGGTCTCTCAATCTCCCGTTGGATAGCCGCGAGGTTCTCCATGATGTTATTAACCTTCAGTTCCGTGGTCTTGTCATTCTTTTGCTCAAAGAGCAGATTCTGAGACCTCACGGCCGCAGTTAACTGTTCCAAGATGTGATCCAGCTTCTACTCAGAGGTGTTGTTCTGAGTGGACTTTTCCTTGATGTTATCCAATGTACGCTCAGAGGTCTTATTCTGAGTATTCACTGCAGCCGTAGGCGCCTCCAAACTCTTAACCATGCTGCACTCAGCGAGCCCTTTCTGAGAAGTCGCGCCTCATCCCATCGTTTCAATCCCAGCGGGCAGCCTTGGGGGGGGGGGGGGGGGGGGGGGGGGGTTGAACAGCTGGTTCCGCAGCAAGAACCCTGTTATCATGGTTCCGAATAGGTAGATATCTTCAGCGTCCTCGATCGACAGTCCTGCCAGCCACACGATCCTCCATGTCTGCCACCCGTCCATCGTGTATCCGGCAGGGAAAGTCCCTCCAGGGCACTCGGGCTCTCCCAGACTTCTCGTTGAGAAAAGGGTGTCAATAGCATTCAGAGACCAGTTGATCAAATCCATAATTCTCTTTAGGTTTTAGAAACAGACTGTGAGAGACTGTTCCAGGGAAAGTAATACAAAAAACACGAGACTAGACAAGGACATAAAAACTAAGCAGGGAAGATAAGGGAGAGGAGAGGAGAAAAAGTGTGTCCACCTCCTCCGAGAGCCAAAAGAAAATTACTATCACATATTGCGACAAACCTGAACTTCTCCCACTGGTATCCTATCTAAACTGAGCATCCTAATATCTAATTATGAATTACAACCATTACAACCATCGAGGCAAAGTGAGCTGATAAAAAAAATCTTGAGTTGATTCCAAAGGTTCAACTTGTATTTGGTCACCATTCTCTGGAGGTCAAAAGAGACGTCAATGCAACTGAAGATGGCCATCATTAGGCTAGAAAATGAAAATAAGGACGCCAAAAGGGCAAAAAAAGAAATGATATTCATTAATGGTCAAGTCCGTCACCTGATTTCAACCCAACACATCATGCTTTTCAGTTATTGGAGAGAAAACAGGAGTAAAGCAGAGCGACCCCTAAACAAGCAGCAACTGAAGATGCCTGCCATGAATGCCTGGCAGGTCAAGGAAGGAAACAGCATTTGGTGATGTCCATGAGTTCCACTCAAGTATCCACACATTTAAAATTTTACTAGTTTATCCAATTACCTTTGAGCCTCTATGCAATTGGGAGGTCTATGTATGAATATTACTTTAATTAAGATCTTGTGGCGTTGGAGAGAAACAAAATTACAATAAATCTTTTTTTTTGACCAAATGATTTTGACCTTTGACCAGGAGACTTTGACCCCAGTCTCCTGGTCAAAGGTCATGTCTATTTGTGCCCCACCATCCTATGTGCAACCTAATGTGCATGTATTTATATCTCTTTATGTCTACAGGTCTCTTCAGACTGTAGTAATAAATAATCAATATCAACTGTCTGAGAGCTATGCCTGCTCCTGCTTTTTTGGTTTAAAAAAAAAAATAAAAATTACAAAGCTCCAAGAAACAATAGTCAAGCACAAGGGGGAGAAATAAGAGAAATGAGAACCATAAAAAGACCCGTACTAAAGGAGGAAACATGCTGATAGATCAAAAGTGAGTGACAAAGCAAAAGACATACAAAGGGGAAAATAGAACAGAGGCCAAAGAAATTTATTTTCTTTTGTAGGGTTGTAATTAGTTGTCTTGATTGATAGTGAGGGCGGTGAGAGTGCTGTCGGGTCGCATTGTTACAACAAAGCGGCTTCCAGTTACAGGGCTGAGAACAAATGGCAACAAAGTTGAAAGGCAAACTCATGCAAAGCGGATCGTGCGGCATACAGTGCATGAACAGGACGCGAGTCCAATGGATATACTGACTGTCTACTGGTGTCATGTCAGATAGATGAAGCACAATGCCAGGAAGATAGAATAATATAGAATTGGTATTATGTGTCCTTCATTTTCTTTTTGAGTGGCTTTGATTCCACCATTTACACTACTCTCAGCACAGACTATAGCACATGTGGCCAAGGAGACACTTGTGTGATTTCCAGTTGTTAATTAGCTTATGAAATTAGCTAATTAACAATATTAGCTTATCATTAGCTTATGATTGTAGGGAAGTTAAACAGTAGTAAAAATTAACCCCATAATTATTTTCCATAAAAATGCTGTCTCTACAGTTCAGTTTTAATTATACACATACACACACACACACACACACACACACACACACACACACACACACACACACACACACACACACATACATTCAAAATATACATTTAAAACAGCAATCACCTCAAAGCATTTAGTGTTCTAAGATAAAGAACCTATATTGATATATGATATTAGAGAGAAAACACAAGCACTTGGCAACAGTGGGAAGGAAAAACTCCCTTTTAACTGGAAAAGCCCTCTGACAGAACCAGAGTGATGCACTGTGATTCACTGCGCTTTGAGAGGAAAGAGAATAAAAGAGTGTATAGAGTCAGCGACAAAAACTATGGAAGAGAAAAGATGAAAGTTAATGACATACAGTAGTGGCATTTAAGAAGAATATGGTTCATTATCACCTGAACCAGCCCCTACTATAAGCTTAATCAAACTACAAGGTTTTAAGCCTAAGGGGAAACCCAAACTGGGAGCTGGTTCCACAGGAGAGAACCCGGATAGCGGACGTTTTCCACTCTACTTTTGGAAACTCTAGGAATCACAAGTAAGTCCACATTCAGAGAGCAAAGTGTTGTAATATCATACATACATACATACATATAATAAGATATTACACTAGTCTCTAAAAGTCTGTAATGACTTCCAACATCCCACACCAGTGTCCCATTTATTAATAAAAAATGAAATGAATAAATATTTGAAAATTACTGAATGATATATTATTGGCAGATGTGCCTTTAAAGTAAATGCCACAACTTAATGCATCCAGCTATTTGTATATTTGTACGTGACATAAAAAGTCAAAGTATCTTCTTTTCTTTTTTGACTGCTGTATAGTCTCACCATGTTTTTATCAGAGATGAGCCTTTTAAAAAGAACAAGTGGACCATGCAAGAAGAACTATTTAAAGGATGGACAAAGTGGTTAGTGAAGGGAGAAATATAGAGACCACTTCAGGAATAGTCACAGCACTAAAAGGAAAACACTGCCAAAAAAAGCAGAAATATTTCACAACAAATATCGACCGGGTAACCAGCACCCTTGTAGAAATTTACAAACTGAAGGGAGAAGATGAAAAAAAAAAAAGACAAAATAAGAAAGAGAATGTTTCCAACATCACAGAGTGACTCAGGAGCTGTGGGTTTATATCCCATCAGATGAGCAGCATAGCACAGCAGAGGTCTGCCATAACCCAAATCAACTAAGTTAACAGTTTGTTCGTATCATTAGCATTTGGAGCACTAAATAATTTCCGTTTGAACATCATCAGTAATTGTTCTGCAAGCTGCAAGACCGAGTTCTATAATACACTGATACTGCACTGTAAAGATGACACATGAAACCAACAGACACAGCAAAGTGTATACATCTACCAATTCTGGTAGGGAAAAAAATGTAGCTACTTTAAAAAAAAAAACAACAACTTATTATTAATAAACTTGAAGTAAAACAAAAATCTTACTTGATATTTTTATTAAAATACAATTTGGTGACAAAAACATATTTAAGAACTGGCCTTTTTGACCTAAACGAATATACAACATCAGTAATATCCATTATTTTCCATGACACTAAAGTAACCACATTTTTCCATTTTATGGTATGCGGTTTATTATTTCAGAATTATAGCAGCATAGAGCACATGTGCACATAGCAACGGTAAGGTGATCATTCATTCGCTAAATGTGCATAAGTGTGGAACTCAGTGAGCCAGCATTAAATGTACTTGCATAACATAAGAGTCCCCAGAAAACATGGCTACACGTGGTGACAAGTTAATTATAAAACAGAAGCAGCAGTGGCCTTTATGAGTAGACGCATGGATGGCTACATTTGTACTTGTGAAAAAAAAAAAAACCCCAAAAAACTAGAATGTCACTGACAGATTGAATACAGAGAAGCAAACTTCACTATTTTTCTCTGTGACACTCATATTCACAGACATATAATTATGTGCCCATGTTGCAGTGACAAACTAAAGCATCATAATTTTTCAAGTGCAAAAATCTGCTTCAAATGTCACCAAAACACAGAGTTATAATATCTGTGCACATGAACATGTTTGTTGTTTGTGTGTGTGCATGCGTCTTTTTACATGCACATTCGCAGAGGTACTAACGCAGGAGTGTGCACCTGGTTTGTGTGCCTTGCATGATTGGATTGTAAAAAATGAATGCCTAAATTTTTCCTTTTCCAGATCCGTTTCCGACTACACCCTGTGCCTTTTTTTTATTTTTTTAATGCTGAAATGTCTTACTTGCCAATCGTTCAGGGCACTGTATCTTTGCAGTGTGCCGCTACATCCTCCATCCTCTCCTTTAGCCTCTCGTCAGTCCAGCCAGCAGACTGCATTATTTAACTAGACACTCATTCAGGGCTTTAACACAGCTTGCCAGGGCCTTATACTTTAATGTCTGTGCAACAAAGAGTGGGGGAAAAAAAACACGGAAAGACTGAAATAAAACAGAGATGTGATGTGTGTGGAAGAATGTTTTTGGCTGGCAAGTACTCTTGTAAAGTTCATGCTTTACAACTTGACAACCCATTTCCCTCCATCTTTTACTGCTGTCCACTTTATTTGTCTTTCTGCTCTCCATTTCGATTCATTTTTCCTTTATTTTTCCATTCTTTCTTTCCTCATGTCTTTCCATTTACCTCCTCTGATTCCTTCATTCCTCCCTCTCGCTTATTCATAAGAGAGATGAGGGGAGGGAAGAGCTGTTACATAAGTGAAGCGGAGCTCCAAGGTTTTGTGCTGACTTTGTTTTCCCTCTGGTTCAATTTGAGAACCACTTTAGATTAAATTAGGTCGTCTTCTTCTAAATTCACCTCTCCTCAACTCTTTCATTTCCCCCCTCCCTGCTTCACTGGAAGCTCTTTCTTTCTTTCTGTTTTTTTTTTTTTTTTACTTGATGACAGCTGAAAAAGTGAGAAGCACGTGCAGCAGAGCTGTCAACAATCTTATACAGCCAAAACCACAAAGAAAACCATTATGTGCACCTTAAATAATTGAATGCACAGTACCATCAACATAACATTTTTTTCTTTTTTACTGTACCCATGAAACTGTCCACAGAACTAAAAATGAACGTAAACACACACTTTTCCAGAGCGATAACACTGTTGGTTTTCCCTCTCCTTCTTCCCATAGTGCACCGCAAAGCAAACAGAGCGCTTTGCAAAGGTAAACAGTAACATACCATACTGTCACTTAAAAGCAGCCACACAAAAATCACTAGAGAAAACTTCCACAGATATTTCATAGAGACAAAAATTCCAGTTATGCATGTGTGGCAAGCAGGTTTCAGCTCACACTCAGTAAAGACATTTCATTTATGTATTTTACCACCAAGCAAGCTTTAACTTCAAAGATCACAGACTTGCAATTTGCATGATTAAGTAATCCTTTGCAGAGTGAAACATTTTAGGACTGCTTCTTATAGCCTTATACTGCTATCTACAGTATTTACTTTTTATCATTTTTCCCAGGGCAACAAGTAACAACACCTATATTTTTATAAAAACTGTAAATTGATTTCCCTACATTAACCTACACATGAAGGTTGGGGTTAGGTTATTAGGTCACGACTTGCTTCATATGTTACACTACGGTAGCTCTGATGTCACAATCCCAGTGTGACCGGCAGCACTCATGTATCAAATGAATATAAACCAGTGACTCGGCTTTGTTTTATTCAAAATGGACTAAATGTTATTATTTCTTCTTCTTGTTGTGCCCTACATAGTATTATGACTGAAACACAGGCACATATTTGGATGTATATGGACCAAAGACACACAAACTGTCAACCTTACTCAACCCTCTCTCTATAAGCAGTAATGCATGAAAGACATTTGCTTGTGTGTGCTTTATATCAACTCAATTAAAAAAAAATCATATCTTTCTTAAGGCCATGACAGGAGTATATTGT
Source organism: Neolamprologus multifasciatus (assembly GCF_963576455.1). Taxonomy (NCBI): domain Eukaryota; kingdom Metazoa; phylum Chordata; class Actinopteri; order Cichliformes; family Cichlidae; genus Neolamprologus; species Neolamprologus multifasciatus. Next base: position 10,896,491 of record NC_140459.1, on the reverse strand, counting down.
TTTGACAGGGCAGTAGGTAAACTGGGTTAATTCATGTGCATTAGTGATCTGGTGAGTAGGTACGAGGGGACTGATCCATATACCGCCATTAACCTTAACTTTACGCTTGCTGGTTGAGCCTATTTTTAGATTGTGAGCTCCCCTGATGAAATTCATTAAAAAAGAAAAAAATTTTTTTGAACAAGCCAGCCATTCTACTACAACAAACTGCAGTCTTTAGTAACAACCAGGAGCATATTGAAACATTTAAAAGCTTACTGACTCAATTTCTGCTCAGTTCCAATACAAACAGTCCCCAATCTGCTGTTGATTATCATGTAACATTCAAATTTTCTCACCAGACAAAATCAAAATAAACTATACTGCTATATACCAGCAGGGTAAACACGAGTGTAATTGATAACATCACTCATAGTCCTTCTCTGTTTAGGCATCATGCAGGATGGCTCACTGGAAAAGTTGTATTAAACCTGCTGTGGTATGTCAATTGGTCATGTGGTTTGGATGTACTAATCCCTTAAGCTTGATAATACTGCTAAATTATTCTCTTACAACATTAGTAATATAGTGATATAATCATCCAGTTGTTATGTGTGTTCGTAGGTCATCCCGTCTCCATCAAGGGCCCTTTGTACTTATTCTGTTCTAACCACTGCTATATAATTCAGCAGTCCACTAAAAAAGTCAGTGCTCTGGCAGCTTCAGGGATCCTGCAGCTTGATTCTTTCTTACTGCCTTGTCCTGTCTTGTCTTTTCTTTTCCCCAAAAGCCACCTCATGTGTCTTGTAGCTGCCCTCCGGCATACACTTCTTACCATACCTCTACTCTTTGATTCTTGCTCTGTGTCTTCTTGTTCTGTCCCCTTCTCTTCCTCCTCTTTACCTTGAGTGACATCACAGCCTCACTTTGCACACCGGCAATTCATCCGTACTCTGTGTTCCTATCATCTGAGTTGTGTCAGTGCCACATCCATGGGCCCACACAGCCAATGCTGGCTCCCTGCGGGCCAAGCACCCATTATCCTCGGGATCGATCTCTGCTGCATCGATGAGCGATTGCAGCCACGACACTGAAGAGATAAGGGGAAAGAAGGGTACACAGACAGACAAATGAATGGGAAAAGCAGGAGGAGAAGGAGGCACTGGAGATGAAATGAGTTGAGTGATAGATTAAGCAAGGTGAACGGAGAGCAGAGAAGTAAGAAAATACAAGAGAGTAGCATGGAGGGAGAAGATGATGGAAGGAGGGAAGGTAGCCATTGCGGGACTATTCGTCAATAGCCAGCAGTGTGACCTTAGGGATCGATGGGGCCGGACAGACAATCAGTCGATATGCTCCATAACTAGCACCGCTAGGCAGGGGCAGAGAGAAGAGCGAGTGATAAAAAACGCTGGTCATAGCAGTCAATAGACCAGAAAAACAGACCAGTGTTGAACTCTGACACGAGTCTGTCAAAATACTATTGAACAGTGATTAAGGACAGCAGGGATGGGACATGATTAAATCAGATGTGAGATGGAATATTACAAAAATGAAAAGATTTTAACTAACGTCGTGCATTCACTGCGTGACTGCCTTCATAAGGAACACAGCAGGAAATCTGCAGAAGTGGAAATTCCAAGGAACTAAACAGTAGGCAGGGCTAGAACTACAGGGTTTTAGAGACAATGTTAGATTGGTAGAGTAGAAACAAGCTGCAGAAGTCATCATATAGATTAAATAAGGTATTTTTAAAATGTAATTTGAAGGGCATGTTGGTCCTTTTTGCTGAATACTGGTTTAGACTGTGGAGGTAAAAGGTTAAAAAAAAAAAATGAAAACCAATTTGAATAATAAGTGGAATTCTTCAATCAGTGCTTGTATGTGTGGTGAGTTCTCTTCATGCAAATTCCACCACAAGTAGTTATTATCTTTTAAAGAGCTTCCCAAGTTTATGTATGAGCGCAAGGACAATGAGCTCATTTGTAATGACCCTGTATTGATCTTGTTGTGCAGCTGGTGATGCTACAGTCATATCAGATGGGAGCTCATCAGAAGAATCGAGCCGGCTGCTCCACGAGAGATGTGCTGCACTCACTATAATATAAAGAAGCCAAAAACAACAACGAAAGAAATCTGGGGACATAAAAAGGTGGCGGTCCATTTTTGATAAGCACACAAGTAAACACATGCATACACAAACCACAAGAGGACTCCCTGGGAAATCATGATTATCAATTATCAAGCCAAGGCGATAAATAAATAATGCACAGTGGAGCAGCAGCAGAAAGCTGTGAGCGGTTAGAATGCCAGATTATGCCAAACCACAGCAGCAGTAGGTCAGTAATTAATGAAATCAAAGAGCTGCTCTAATGAGAGACAAAGAGCACTTCCCTTACTGATGACTCCCCCCTTGGGTAAACAAGAACCCAACAGGACTGAATGCAAAACCAGGAAAGTGCACACTATGTGTCTGTGCAAACACACACACGCAAAGTTGATTTTCACAAACAATAGGTGTAAACACGCCAGGGCAGAAATGAATAGTTTAAATCACAAGCGCACACGCAAATTAAAAAAAATCTTTCCAGTCCGGCGAGAGGGCACAGCCAGCTTATGTTCCTCATTTGTACCACTGTTTGTTAAGCGCCACAACCCTGCCTTTCTCCTCCTCTTCGTCCTCCCACCAGCCATTATCCCATTTCATTTCTCCACAGCATATTGTTTATTTACTTATCGCCGGGCAGATAATAGAACATAATTAATCGGCTAATTCCTCATTTTTGTACGAACCAATTCTAATGTTTATGCAAATGGACAGCAAAGCAAGACTGGCTCTACAGCCTGAGCTGACAAGCTGACTACTGGATTTAATTATCAGGGCTAATTACTTGTTTTCCTCTAACTGCTAACCACAGGGCCACTGTTACTACACTTCCCTGGGTGCTAATGCCTGCGGCAGCTGCTGATTCAACTGGAAGGACCAAGTGGTGAGAATGCACCACGGGAAACAAGGATGTCTTTTTCTCAGCTTGCCATTTTAAATTATCAGTTTGTTGTCTGTCATAGTAGGATACAGTTGTGGGTACACGGTAAGACACTTGGTTAGTTGATTATTGGACTGAAGGCTGAATGGAAGCTTTTTCAGTTTTGGAAATTGGTGCCGTTTAGTTCCAAAAACCTGATGAAATTTGGTTAAACAATCCAGGGAATGACAACAAAAATAAATAATATGAGCTGAATATTTAGTAAAAAGGTTCTTTTCTTTTTTAAATAGGTGGCCTTTTAAATTTCTGACCACAGAAAAAACTGCTAAAGTTTGTCTGCTGTCCCTGTAATATTAGACCAGCAGTCCCCAACCATTTTTTGCGCCACAGACCGGTTTATGTCCAACAATATTTTCATGGACCGCCCTTTAAGGTGTCGTCGATAAATACAACAAAATAAAACCAGCACCGCTACCCAAAAAAAGAAGATTTATTAATAACACAAAGGGAAACTGAGTTAACAATAAAAACCAATAAAAACCCTGAAACCATAAATTTGACACCCAAGCCTCCAGTCTCACGGCCCGGTACCAAACAACTCACAGACTGGTACCGGTCCACGGCCCGGGGGTTGGGGACCACTGTATTTACATTTCTGCTATGGAATAACAACAAAAAAATCTCCAATATGATGTATATGTGCATTGAGTGCACTCTAATTTATACTTTTTTGAGGGGGGGGGGGGTTGTTTTTTCTTTAAAAGAAAACTATCTGATGAAAGAGCCACAGAAGATATGAAAGTGTATAAAGTCATTCACACAGCTACGTGTTTACCTATATCAGTCCATTATCTCATTCAGAAGATGTACCATGACCACACACACACACACACGCACACAGACTAGTTTTGAGTGCGTATCGCTTCCCATGTTGGTTTACACATGCATGGATATGTGAGGTAAACGAGCCAAAATCATGTCCTCAGGACAGACGTGGTTAGCAAGAGAAGCGATGTGTTGAGTGATAAAATCTGCAGATGGGGCCCCGGGCAATTATAGTTCATCAACATGACAACTCAGCTCCCACTCATCATGCCACATTGCCACACATTGCCACACACACACACATACACACATGGAGTATTTACTCAGAAACAACATTTGCATAACCAGTCCTGACTAATAGGTCTGAGAGGTTGGCCTTTTAAAAATACACAAGTAGGTCTAATTTTTTAAAAAAGTGGCACGTACACAGAATCTCGGTTCTGTTATCTGTAATGTTCTCAAAATATAGAAGACATAGTTACATGTAATGTAAGTAAGGGTAACTGGTACCAGGCAGATTTTTGCACTTTTTTTAAACAAATAAATACAAAAAAACATCATTGAAACTCAATGACTTCCATACATTTAACAGAAACTTTTATCCTTTCCATAACCAGGTCGGGTTTATACATAAACAACACTAAATATTTACCAGGGAACTGTCATATGACTAAATGGTCTCATATTAGAGACAATAACTTAAAAATAATCATGTCATTCTTGCAAGTGAATGTTTTGCTATTAAATTTAAGTGACATGTGGATTTTAAAAAAAGCTTGTTAATTAACATAACAACATTAACATAATTAACATAAAAACCACTTAAACCTTCAGTTATTAGAAGACGAAGACAGACATTTGGCATTTTTGTCACATTAAATACTAAAACAGGCTAAGAAAGTTTTTCTGCATTAAAGTATCACAGCAGCACACAGACAAACACTTTGCTGCTTTTCTAAATCAGGCGTCAGGGCCTGCAGCTGGTGTTGTGCCCTGTGCAGGTTAAAAGGGAAAGGTCATCTCTTTTGACCACTAAATGTACCTTCAACACCTTGTATCGAACAATCACAGCATCAGGCATGGAGCTCAAAGGTCACAGTCCCAGGAGCTTTAGCCTATTGAGTGAGGGGTTGCATCGGCACGGTGAAACTGCACACGAGCCAATCAGGACACACTCAGCAGCATAGAGTTATTTAATCAAATGTATGTACACCTCATTTTACACACCAGAAAACCTCCAGGCTTTTTGTACCCCCAAATGAAATTCAGGGATGATGGATTGAGTGAGGGATTTGTTCACGCCTTTTAGCACTTACACCGATGGCTATAAACAATTTTGATATGGGAAGAAAACCTAACCAACCATCACATGACCACGGATTGGAGTTTGTAAGAAAATTAAAGGAGTGAAGAGTGATGACTGGATCCATAATACAGTTAAGTTTAAACTATTTAAATTAGGGATTTTGAAACCAGGCTTTACTCGTTACTGTCTATCTTTTAAGCTTTTCAATTTCAGTATAAAGATGGAGGTAATGTATGTGACTACTTATATGTGCTATTCGTTTCTGCTAAACGACTATATAATGACCCTTGAGAATCACAGTCTGGCATCATTTACTTCATGCACAATTTACTATAAACTGTTACCAATATGTCTTACAGTCACCACTGGGTTAACTTCCTCTCTCTGGACTCCAGGGAGCAGTTGGTTCCATGAAGTAGGTCCTTCATCTGCCACAGACGCTTATGGTCATGTTATAGATGGCTAGAGCGGAAAGAACGGATGGAGGGAAGACGGGAGATATCAAAAGGGGGGACAGAGGGGTGGGTCAGGAGGAAAGAGCGATGGGGTGACAGAGGATTGAGACGATGAGGGCAGAGCAGGGTCACGATTCCATGACTGCTGGAGCCCTTCGGATCTGAGAAGCATGGCACATGGCATCACTAATGAAATCTGTGCCTTCACTCGTCTGGCAGTGAAAACCGGGAGGGGCTGGATGAGTCAAAGGAGCTGGAGAGAAAGCGTGATTAAAGTGGAAAGAACACAAGGAAAAACAGGTGTGTGGGGTGGAAATAAGAAAAAGTAATAAAGAGCTGAGGTAGAATGATAAAAGAAAAAAATTAGGAGAGAAAGAATGAATGACGGAGGAAAGAAGATGAGGAAGAAATAGAGGAAGCCTCATCTCCATACACTGTGATAGCAGGCAGATTTGAATTTAGGGCCCGTCGTTCATGGAGCCCCTATAAATAGGGACGAGGAGCAAACACCGAGCAATTTTGTCGCAATTCCAAACAATGCCTGATTGAGGGCAAATTAAAATGCAAATGCAATACTTCCATTTTTTCCAGATTTCGCCCACGAGATAAGCGAAGGGCCGCTGTTCCTTTCATAAAGTGTAGAGGTGTGTGCCAGTTTGTGTGTCAGTGTGCGTTTATTCACAAACGCGTGTGTATGTGTTTGTTTGTCAAGTTTGAAATGAGAGGAGACAGGAGGGAGACTGGAGGTGAGGTTGTATAAACAGATTAGATTCAGTATTGTCCTCTCCGAGCTGCATTTCAATCGTCACCGTCTTTTCCTTTCCTTCTGCCCTTGTCCACCAGCAGTTTCAATAGACCTTTAACAAGCCTCACTCGAATTAACAATAGAACACAGTCCCATTAGTTTAATGAATCATGAAATTATTTTAAAAACTTGGAACTGTTTATTTGACAAAATGAAAAAGGTCCACTGCTCCTTATACCTAAATATTTGGATTACAGTGAGGATATTAGAGGATTATGAGGCATTTTACAAGCTGGCATAAAACAGCTTTTATGAGCAAAGTGTTTAATGCTTGAGAGAGCCTGGTTCACCCCCTTAATTGTTGCAAAGCCATCACTTCACCATATGTATTCGAATCTTTCCAAGTCACGGGGTACAAACATATTCGACTGCTGTGGTCACATGGTCTCACTGAGCAGAAGGTTTGTAGTACAAGCCAAGTGGAGGGCAAATGTTGACGGTAAAGTGCTGCCCAGTAACCAACGGTTACACTGTAGATCGAGGTTGAGCCGTGTACTGTTTACCAGACAGATACAGTAGGGTGTTTTAACCATGCAGAAAGAGGGAAGAAAAAACCAGATCAGACCCAATGACAATTTAAAACAGAAAGTGACAGGCAGGCAGGGAGAAAGAAAGAAGAAAGGAAAGGATACAGACTAAACCAAACAGCTTTTGCTTTAAGCTACTCTTTAACTAACTGAGCTGAATTTTTCATCAGCCTCTATTCTCAGGGGGTGGCCGACTAAAAGCAAGCTTTTGCTGCGTCCTCTCACTGCGTACGTGTCCCTGAGTGTGTATGTTTGTAGGACAAGAACGATTGTCAAGGCAGCAAGTCACATAAGTCTGTCACATGCGGACTGTGAATGAGGACATGTGATTTTTTTTTAAACATAGCTTCGCAAACTTTGAGAAAAATGGAATAGAAAAGTGTCAGTTTACAAGGACATGCTAATATATTCCCTATTAACTTTGTGCTGTTGGGCACTTTCTAAGCTCTTAGTTATTTTTCCATCCCCAAGGAGGCCTGGTGAGAAATGAAAGGAATGACAGACCAAGGAAAAAAAAAGAATTTTAAAAAGGGATTGCAGACAACAAAGAAGAGAGCTGACATCTACGAGAAAGATCAGCGCCGCACTCTAGATAGCGGCTAGAAACGTTGTTTATTCTAATATTACTACAGGATTGTGTTTAATTATTTTTATATTGTCAATAGCCAGTGCTTACACTTAAACTTACACAGATGAGCTCAGATGAATAAATGTCAATGAAGCAGTGATCAGACTGAGTGAGAAGTGAGTTCTCAGCTTGGGAGTAAAAAATACTTTCTAACATCCTGAGACACCTTGTACGTGTAATGTGGCCATTTTTGTCCGCAACTGATCCCGAGACTGATGATCGAAGAAAAGTCCTCTTAGTCATCTTGGCTCGATAAAGGACAGTTTGTTAATTAACCCAAGTCTTGTGTGATGCAGTGTGAGTCAGACGTCTGAGCGATGCCACCACTCTGCTTCATCATCAACATCCCCAAAAGTTGAAAAAAAAAAAAAAAAAAAAAAAGAATTCACACGCTTCAACTGCACGATATTAGAGGAGACCTTTTGGGCTCATTTCAAACTCCATATTTTTTTCATAAAAGTGGGCTCCACTAGAGTGGCTTTGCATGATTCATAGTTCAGTAATCCTTGTTTATCTTATTGGGTCTTTGTGCAGCCTGTCACTTTATGAACTGGTGGAAAGTGCCCATTTTAACTCTCTCTCCTCTGACTTTAAGCCAACTTTCTTTCCAACTTTCTTCTGAGTGGCTGCCTCTCGCAAGCAGAAGGTTTAAACAGCAGGTGGGTGGGGTTGCTGTTGCTCACAGCCAGACATTAAGGATATCAACTCTCGCTGGCATCATACATAACCAAGAGTAGGGGGGGGGGAAAAGAACATTGTCTGAAATTATTTTAAACAGCTTTTTGGCTCACAGGGATCACTGTTAATATTAACACGAACCACCGTAAGAATATATTACAAGAATCAAGAAAAGTATATTTGATTCATTTGATTAAATACACTAAAAAAAACATAAATGGAGGCCAAATGTTGCCAAAATAATGATAATAATAATGATTATAATAACTTATTATTGTTATCAAATGCTAGTACTGTCAGTCTGTGTACCACACACAGCACAGAAAACAATTATATTTCAGAAAGCGATAACCAATTTTCATACGCATATAAATCTGTACAGTCCGGGCCGATGAACAGGCTACTATTGAATGCTTTAGTGGCATTTAGTGATTTATTTGCAGGCTCCTTCAAATAACCTCCATTACTTTGCCCCCATCCAAAACATAGACACACTCAAGACTTCAGAGGCAGGCAGGTAATTTGCCATTAACTCTAGCCACTCAATCCCTGAAACACTGCCAACTTCAATTGTGTTAGTGAGTTAGATAGACTAAGACAATGTGAAAGAATGCGAGAAAGAAGGAGGGAGAGAGATGGGGGTGGGGGGTGGGGGGGATCAATTCAGTAAGCAAGACAAAGTGAGTGAGAAAAAAAAGGAGGGAAGAAGGCACTTCCTTTCACTTCCTTTGCCAAAACATCCTTAGTTGCCTTGGAGACAAAATCTTAGTCACCTCAGCTCAGCACCAGTATGACCATCTGACCACTGTAGCATCACTTAATAACAGCCACATATCTGTACTATATGTACATAATCAGGCAGTGTTTTGTGCAAACATTAATTGATCCACATTTAATCCAGTCTGAATAGAGGAGAGGGGAAAAAGCCACATTCTAAAACCCATAGTCAACAGAGTTCGCAGAGCAACGTGCTATTGTGTCGTCTTGTGTTTTGTTCAAATGCAAATTCTAATGCAAAAAATTAATCTTACAGGCAGAACAGGAAGTGTTCAGCCTGAAGAATAAGAAGCCCAACCACACATAAACAAGCAAAATGGGAGAAATTGCCTGCATCACTTTTGCACACAGAATAATGCTAAGTAACCCTATTAAAATTATTTAAATATACCTAATACATGAGCTTCCAGTGCTTACGTGCAGACACGGACCTACTACACAACAGCCACGCACAGCAAATGCATTAAATGTGAGGGCAAACCAATTATTGAAAATAAACCATTTCCTTGCCAAGGTACACTTGCAGACGGATATGGCACCACACACCCAGTCCTCAAGAAATCTTGAATAACCATAGCGAGCTCTTTAGCTAAGCAGGAGGGTATATGTTGAATAAACATGTAGTACTTTAAGTGCCTAATTAAAAGAGAAAAGAAAGCTTAAACATATTTATTATTGAATAACTCATATTCCTATCACATGTGATATTGATACTACAAGTCTAAAATGTTACCAAGGACGTGTGACTTTCTCAGGTTGCTGTCGAGGTGGCAATCTCCAAACCAGATGTTGGACACCATAGGTGAAGGGAACCCTGAAGCTGAAGATAGAGCTCTATCAATCTTGGTTAGCCTGTGGGACCCTGGAGACAGCTGACAGGTTCAATGAGGCCATGGAGCAAGCCTTTTGGGTTGAGATCAGAGTGATTTTCACAAACTGTCAGATGACTCAGGAGGTGGAAGCAGCTTTCTACCCAGTCTCAAAAAAAGAAGGCAACTGGACCGCTTTACTTAAAGAAGTCCAGTTGCCTTTTTTAAAGCTCTTACGACTATTGTGGCCTGAATGACTGAGAACCTACACAGACAGCTTCCTACCCACACTGTGTAGGGTGGGGATGGAGTGGTGCTGACCTTGCATGGGGATAAGCCATATCGAATGAGTGTTTGCCCTTCCCCTTGTTCCTCAAGGGTCTGGATGTTGTGGGGCTCTCCCGGTTGGCTCACCTCTGCAACAACACGTGAAACATGGGGACAGTGTCCCTGTGGTGGTGGCAATAATAATAATAATAAACCTTTTTAGAATAAAGTCAAATAGACTCAAATATATTTCTGTCTGTTTGCTGTCAAAGATTCCTTCCTGCATCTAAACGTACAATACTGTTCTGTTCACAGTTTAATGTGTCTGTGCAGATAACACCAGACTCGCACTGTAAGTGCAGAGTTTCTCGTTTCACTCAATAAGTGGATCCTTGCTACACTCATTTAAGATGTGCTTTACGAGCAAACCAACCAAATGCAATAACTTTACTCTTAACAAGTGCTAACTATATTTAAATAACAAGTAGATTTAAAAACCTAATTATATGAACATTTGTCTGCTGTTATCAGATCACTGGCAATGCTACATAAATGATTAAGAGAGTTACATTGGAAGGTATGTTTATGAGACTGATTGCAATGACTGGGCACCCAAAACAGTTAGTCACGCATGCAAAGGTTTGCTCGTCGTAGCATCTCACACCTGATAAAGGAAAGCCCCAGTAAGAAAGTGTGCTTTAGGGTGCAACAATTTAGATTAGCCTTTCAATCCACCTGAAGCACGCATCTTGTACTTGCAACAGTTGCTGAGGTTTATCCCCCCTGTGCCACACAGAAACAAACACACACACAGTCCTTCTCCCCTTTGCTTGTGCAGTTTTCTCTCAGCGGCTTTGGCTGCTACAACTTCATTTGCACATTTTCCTCTATGATATATCATCTGCAGTCTTACTCTACTAGTTCTTATCCTGGCATCCATCTGTGATGTGAAAAAAGCAGGATTCACCTACTTTACTAAGTCTGTATATTGCTTAGCCTTCTTTTACTATGTCAATGAGAATATTTGATGCTTCAGGCATGATCATACACTTTATAAGTTCTGAGTGACAAAATTAGAGTACATGAGATCTCACTGCGTCAACATAGCACAGAGAAAGAATTCTGCCTGGTGCTCACATTGTTTTGTTGAAGAGAAACTGCTGGCTGGTCTTTGGAATAACAGATTAATAAAATGCCAGCCTCTTTGATTGGCTGTCTGTCTGACAGATAGACAAAGTGCTATATGCCTCTGACTAACTTGATTATCAGCTGATTTTTTTTTTTTTTTTTGATTGACTGCTGGCTGCCTCACTAAATGCAATCCTGGCTAGCAGTCTTAGTGGTTGCTTGCTTTCCAGATTACCTGACTAAATGACTGGTTGTTCAGCCAGCTGGTTAACTGACTAACTGATTGGTTGTTTGGCGTGCTGATTGGCTGGCAGACGAATTGACTTGTAAACAGGAAGGCAACATTTAAAACAGAGGAAGCTGAGAAACAACAGGAGCACACTCCATCCAACCATCCTGCACTGATGACACTCTGATTGCAATCAAACCCAGACAAACAAAAATATTCACGTGAGTGCACACAATGCTACATGTTCAGAAATATACTTAAAGTCAGTATAATAACATGAATCAAGGTGCACAAAAAGCCTAAGGGAAAAAAAGTGGCATCCAGTGTAATGGGTGGCATGGTGGTGATTTTTGGATTTTGTATGTGTAAGCCTTCTGCCACAATAAAAAAAAAAAAAAGTTATACATAGTTATCCGTCTCTCTATATTGGGCCTATGATGGACTGACACCAGAAGGAACAGCTCCACTCCAGGTGTGTTAATGAATTGGATAAACAATTAAGATATGGATGGAATGGACAGAATCGATATAGTTAATGAGCACCGAGAAAAGGAGCTATGGTGATTATTTATCCCAATGAATTAATACTGGATCTGTCCAGATCAGCTCTGTGCCAAATTTCAGGCCAGGTCATTACCCCCATTAACTTCCTTATCAGCTCTGCAATTAATTTTTACTGAGTCCCTTTTCTTCTTTTCTGCCACTTTTGCCCTTTCTCCAAATTTTCTCAGCATCTCCAGTTCATTCCTCTTCCCCTTTCTTAATCACCCCTACAGTAAACTGAGCAGAATAACTTTCATCCAACCCCCCACCCCACCACTTAGCCTATTACTGTCTTTTTCATTCTCCTGTGCACTTTTGATAAACTGTGCTGATCTGGTCCCATGCTGGTATGTTAACCTTCCTTGCCACACACCACATTACATCCTCTGCCACCTACAAAGCTCACTCACGCCCAACCTCAACTGCTGATAAACTGAGAAGAGCAAGTCCCATGCTGGCATGTTAACCTGCCTTGCTCACTCACCTCATTACATCCTTTGCCATCTACACTTCACATACTCGCAATCATTCGCCCTCAACCTGGTCAGTAACACCTTTCATTAGAGATATTCTTCGCCACAGGGGGCTATCACTTCAAAGACGCCCCGCTTTCCTCTTCTGTGTCTGTGCTGAGGGGGTTCCAATGACAGGGTGCATGGGAGGGAGAAACAGGGTGAAAGGGGTATCATAAAAGTGACTGAGCCGGAGCGGCACGATTTATGTATTTATTCATCACCAAGGAAGCTGCGTATTAAAAGGTCAGGCAATTTTCCAGGTCAGCGCCCAAACCCACACGGTGAGGAAGTAAAGGGATAAAAAGGACAGGAGGAGAGGAGAGACAAGAGAGATAAAGAGAGAGTCAAAGCGGCTGAGATGGCAAGCCGGTAAAGGTGATATTGGCAGTTGGACATACATCAGTGCGTTCACACTTGAGGATGTTTGTGTGTGTGTATAAGTCAACTTTACCTGAGCACTCTGCATAGAGTGTTTGTTTGTGTGTGCAAGAAAGAGAGTGCATGTATGGCATGTGTATAGATTCACTTCTCTCTGCACGCCGGCTGTGGTTAATGAGTTTGAAAGGTCAAATGCCTCTCAGAAAGATTAATGGGGTTTCCTATGCACAGGGTAATGGTTTACGAGGTCCAGCCGGACACATTTCCAGCATGACGGCCATTACCACCACAGAACAGAAGAGGAAGGAGGTATCACAGGTAAAGACAAGGACGACATGAAACTGCTGGGCGATCACCGGGTAGAAAATAGCGTGCGTTAGTCATTCTAATCTATATCCTCGGCCATCAAAATGGCATTCCTGTGCATGTGCACGCAGCTTGGTAATTTAGATGACATGCATCACTTATTGCAATAGGCAGCAGCACTCATTACAATACTTTTTTTCTTTTCAACAGGAATAATGTTTTTCTTGAATAAGTTTAAAAATATCCTAATTGCTACATATTCTTATCCCAGTCGTTTATGAAAACCTCCATCACTTGCTGTGTTTTTGAGCTACTCTATTTAGTCACAATCACCTTCATCTAAAGGTTCGGTGACAGCACAGGTATTTTACAAGACTCAGTAATCGGGTAAGAAGCTGTTGGTTGTAACATTTTAAAATGTCTCTATCCATCTCTGATGTAATCAGATTTACTTTATTTTGAATAGCTAACAATTTTTATTATTCGTTAATATTGATGTTAAACACTACTCTGTATACATTTCTGGTATTTTAGCATTTTACATGAAGCTTCAATTCTTATTCGTTGTGCAGGAAGGCGTCACATCAGGTGATTTTTCTTTTCTAGCATCACCTGACCTCAAAAATACAAGCAGAGTCAAAGAATTACCTTCAGTAACAAGTCTTTACCCCTGACCTTCACATTACTGAGCCTCACAGATAAACTGTTCTCAGCAACCCTTTTTAAAGCACCTTAAAAACCTACACGAGTGTAGGAGAAATTGTGATGTTTTGAAAACAGCTTTTTGAAACAGCTTTTTTCCCCTTGTTTCCTACACTTGTGTGAGTGCACCCTATTTCAACTTCTACATGTTTGACCAGGGGTGGGCAACTCCAGGCCTCGAGGGCCGGTGTCCCTGCAGGTTTTAGATGTGTCCTTGAACCAACACAGCTGATTTAAATGGCTAAATTAGCTCCTGAAGTTCTCCAGAGGCCTGGTAACGAATTAATCATGTGATTCAGGTGTGTTGACCCAAGGTGAGATCTAAAACCTGCAGGACACCGGCCCTCGAGGCCTGGAATTGCCCACCCCTGTGTTTGACTATGCATAATCATTGTTGATGAGTTCCTGTAGTTTATATCTATATGAAATCAAATATTCCTTGATTATAATAAAGGAAATTTAGGCTGTATTTTACAGGAGTACATAGCATCCATTCATTTATTTCAACACGTTTTACTAATCAAAACAGCCTTGTGCATAGGCCTTGTTAAAAAAGTCTGAAGTGCTACAGTTTGACTCCGCTTAGAACTGCCTGTAACTGCCAAAGCTGCTATATCCCTGCAGTTTTGCACCAATATTACATGCAATCAATATTACAAATCAGAGAAATTTAAGAAGAACAAGCATAATCCAGCATTTAATCATGTAAAAACTACTGAGTGCAGAATGATGTACAAATAAGTCAAAGTGTTTTTGTCCCCTGTCTTATGTGTACAGTCTCATCAGGTCAAACATGAAAAGCATTAAAAGGGAGCTTTTACAGGTCAGTCAGCCTCAACCAGAGGTAGCAACGCACACACTCACACAGCAGAGGAATGACAGAGAGACTGTTGGGTTCACTAGAGGTTTCAAGCATGACATGCGTATGCATGTTTGCTGGAGAGTACTGCTGGGAACATTTGTGAACAGCCTGAACAGAGTACAAGCCTCAGTAGGTGTGATTTCTCATGTGTCCCTAAAACATGCACAGTGTGTTGCTATTTAGGTCACGTCACTCTTACGTAACATGCGGTGGACGAGTGGATAATATTGCCTCAGCTGCTGCCAGCCTGAAGGTTCCAAAGTATGTTGAAAGGACCTTCAACCCAAAAAACTGAATTCTCAGTATTTTTTAATATATTAATATGAAATATTAAACTTGAAATATTGAGCCCGACTCAGAGAGCATCAGCTGTTGAAGCAGGTTTTCCAAAACATCACATATTGGGATGAAAAGTAAGTTTTACATCATGGGCCACTTACAACCAACTTTGATCTTAAGTGGATCGGACCAGTGGAACTCCTCTTTCTGTCGGTGCAAAGAAGTTTAACTACACTCCGATATTTTAATATAGGAAAAGAAGTGCAATTTCAACAGTATACCTCAGCTTTTCTATATGATAAATAAACTGTTCCAGATAATAAAAGAGGTAGAGGTAGAAGGAGTTTAGTTACTCATTTCCCAGACTGTCCTGTAATTATAAAAGAGAAAGATTTTGTTAATTCACAGAAAATGACCTTTTCCCCCCCACTGTGGATACACTTAAAAACAACCAAATATAATATATAGTAGATAGAAAAAATCCCTGTTTATTCACTATCATTTAATTATTTACCTCTTACTTAACTACTTTGTACGGTGGCCCTGAGAGGCCAAATGGATTGCAAATTAAGAAAACACCAGCAATAAGAAAAATGCTGCAAAAGCACACAAAACACAACAGAAATAGGAAAAACAAAAACAGAAATAGGAAAAACAAAAACAGAAATAGGAAAAACAAAAAAGGAAATAGGAAAAAAACAGATTTCCAAACGCACAAGGGAAGTGTTTCTGGGGAGACAATAACCCGACGCACCAGTTGCATTAACCAAAACATGTTAGGTAAGTGTGTGTTAATCTCATGATTCATATAATACTGATGACGGATTATTAGACTAATAGTCAGGCTAACACACTCACCTCTCATCTTTTCTTTCCTCGCAAAACCGATAGATCCTCCACTTCTTTTAAGTGTCTCCCAGCGCAATTCTTAGCATATTTTGCTTCCTACAACTGGTCCGTCGGGTTATTGTCTCCCCAGAAACACTTCCCTTGTGCTTTTGGAAATCTGTTTTTTCCTATTTTGGGTTTTCCTATTTCTGTTTTCGTTTTTCCTATTTCCGTTGTATTTTGTGTGCTTTTGCAGCGTTTTTCTTATTGCTGGTGTCTTAAGTTGCAGTCCGTTTGCTGGGTCAATTCTGGTACACAGGCCATAGGTTTGACACCCCTTAACCTTAAAGGCTTTGTGGAAACTGAATCAGTATTATCTCAGGTAGGCCAAAATTGACCAGACGAATCTTCAGCAAGTTTGCTATCACAAAGCAAAACAAGGTCCGAATTTTAGATTTGTAGCACTAACAGCAGGGTGTACAGTGGGTTTTATGTCCACAACAAATGGGAGAGGTAAGTAAAATTGCACAGCATTGATCTTGTCATTTTACTTTTTTTATATGTGGTTGGTGCATGCCTCTGTCTGCATCTATGTGCTTTATACACATTCTAGGAACTTTATCGCTTCCAGTGATGCAGTGTGATGTGAATGCTGTAAGGCCACAAGCCTCAATTGAGGTTGATGGTCTCTAAGACAACACTTTAAATGGAGGGCAACACATTTAACCTCAAGTTACAGCTCCCTTCCTAACATTTTCTACCAAAGCATGGTCCCTGATTTAAAAGGAATTGGTGCGACAGAGCATGCATTATCAAAAAGTCACATCTGCAAGTGGGTAACCACAAAAGGTCATTTTTCACCCAGGGCTAGGTGATATCAAGTTTTAAAAGTATTCCATATAGCACTGCATAAAGCGTGTCTTCAGTAAAACACCTCCGGTGTTTGCAACTTACTTGTCACTGCACTCTTTGACTCATGCACATCTGCCCCCATTATCCCCCTGCATCTTAAGCTTGTTCTCAAAATTCTCCTGAAGCAAGAAGGCATAAAGAGAGCTGGTTCAACAATGAATAACTCAAAGTTGAAAGCTCTGTTTTAACATTAAATATACACGTGTGTAAACAGACACACTAAGAAACACAGTGACTGCACAATCGAGGCAGCAGTACACAAACAACTCCTTCAACATGTAAAAAAGGAAACTGAAAAATATTATTTACCCAGATGGGTTTTCAAGGGCATGGATTTTGGACTGTCAATACATTTGGCCTGCAGCTCCTAGAAGTCTAGAGATGGAATGAACAAACTCTTACGAGCTTAAAATACTTGCTTGAAATCCAGCTTGTTTTTCATACCAAAGCCTAAATGAGTGGGTGATTTTGTTTTCACCACTGGTAAAAAAAAAAAAAAAAAAAAAAAAAAAGGAAATGAAATGAAATGAAATGCTGGGAGTGTGAGGGTGGCAGACTGACTGAGCTCCACCAAGTTGTCAGTTCAATTCCCAACATGCCCACCCACATCAAGTCTCTCGTTAATGCTGTTACTGTTTACTCTCAATGCAAAACACCCTGAGCAGGAAAGCCTGCCAAGAGCACAGTTACAGCTTCTCACACATACACATCAGTGGCATTTATCAACTTTAGACATCTTAGGACTGAAATGCCTGCCAACAAGTGCTCCTCTAATCCATTAGTATCCCAACAAGAGTGGCAAAAATGAATAATGTGTTCAGAGTATCCATTCTATCAGGTAGAAATATGTCTTAACTCTGAAAATCTGTGGGTGTTTGGAGACGTTTTTAATTAATTTTTTCTTTTACATTTACACTTTTTGCATATAACCTTTGAAAAACCTTTAGAAAACAGGCCCTTGAGATGTTTACATAAGGCTCTGGCATGAAAGCACATGTGAATTCACTGAAGTATGTCTCGTTTTTTCTTCATTTTGAGCTTCAAGATTTTTACTTTGCACTCTTCACATCTTCAGCATTAGAGGATTTCTTTTACTCTGCATACTCATAACTAGACACTCTCTATGATGCAATAATATGAGAGAGTTTTAGAAAATTTATGATACTACCACAGTGTCCGTTTTGGTTGAGTGTAACCCAGTTTTTCCTCCATGTGTCTAGAATTTACAGATGTCCCCTAAAAATGCACATGGTTACAATTAATATATGCAAAATAACAGACACCAGTTTTGGGATTTTTTTTCTTCCTCACAAAAAACAATTCTGAAACACAGAGGTTATACATACTGTGATCCCTTTAAGATAACTATTTCTGCATTTTAATGTTCTTGAAATTTAATGAGTTCAGGTTTTAAAAATATAACCACAGCATTTATAATAATATTTTTTATTTAATAAAAATGCTAAAGTCCCAATCTTACAAATTTCCTGTTGTGACAAACTGTTTAGGATGCCATCCTCTTCTACTTTGCCCGGTTTGTCATTTAACTCCAATATTTAGTGCGCCTGCGTCAGCCAGCATGCAGCCTGTTTCAGCTGCCCCTGCTTTTTTCTCCTTAATTTAACTTTTTCTTACTTTTTTCTTTGTCCTTTACGTAGTATTTTAGAGTGTTTGTTTGTTTTAATAGCTTTCTTTTGATTACATAATTCCCTTAGGGATCAATAAAGCATTCTGATTCAGATTAAGACAAAATGCAACATCACAAGATGCTGTCAACTTAAAGAAAGAATGAATAAATATTCAGCTACTGTAGATTCCTAAGCAAACAGTTCACTTTTCTGTTTTTTTTTCCTGCTCTTTTGCAGAGAATCATCTGCAGCATGTCATCCTCTTTTACCCACAGCTGGAAATTTCCAGGCAGGGAAGAAGGTAAACCTGTTTCATTTACTGAGAAGAACCACAGTTTAAGTGTTAATAGCTCAGAAAATGACTCAGCTCGATGTTTTACAAGATCTAAATGCATATGACACACCGAGTGACAGTCAGATTGAATGGTGAACTGCAGACCTGAACATTGTAGGGAATTCATATTGTTCACACTTAGTTGGAATATTTCTAGGATGTTTTCTGTCCCCTGTAAAAAAAATTAATTACTCTTGTATTTAGTTAGCAGTAGTTTTCACAGTGAAACTGCAGTGGTATTATGGTGGCATAATGTAAAGTTGAAACAAAATAGTCTCGGCTGTCAGTGGACAGATAGCACTAACATTCATACTCAGTTTCTGATTTGATAGTTGTTTGCAATGTAGATCAGTTCAAGATCTAGCTCTAAAAATCAGAGGGGATGGAAGTGGGGGTATATTTCTAACCCCATTAAGCGTAAAAATAATTTAGCAGAGACAGAAACATGAAGACCCTTCATCCACTTTAGCACATTGTATACTGGTGTACTGCTAATACACGCAAAGCAAAAGAAGTAATTGAATGCTACCATTGACGGCTGTTAAACAATTAACTCACCTGGTATTTGTTGCTTGCATTGACACATCCACAAGAACCAGAACAGACATTAAAAAACAACAAGTAGAATTTCAAAGCAGTTTCCTACGGGTTGAATGTTTACTTGCGACTGTGGTTAGCTGCCAACACTTTACTGATGTGACTGTAAGTCTCACGAGCAGAAGTGCTACAGTTTAGAAAAAGATGTTGTGAATGATCTTTTTCACTATTGACAACAGATGTAAAAGAGACATGGAAAACGTTTGAATTTCACACTGCAGTTACACATATCTGGGTTTCTTGACAAATTAAAAACATTATTTTTGACAGTATGCCCACTGATCTAAGTCCAAAAATGCAAGACCATAATGTAACATATAACTGAAACATTACTTAGTCCGTTAGTTGAGAAATGCTCCATTATCACTGTCAACAGAACAGTTTGAATGATATGCTTCCATTTGTGAGTGATGGGTTTCTTTTATTTAATGCAGTAAATTGAAAATTGTTGGGTTTTCAACAGTTTACCAAAAGATTGAAACATGTAATGAGATCATCTTGGACTTTAGGAAATTGTAATAGACCTTTTTAAACATTTTAGAATGTTTAAAATCACATATTCAAATTAAGGAAATGACTTGTAGGATTGATATGCTTAAAATAATCATCACTTGCAGCTAGTAACTAACTAATTAACTGTATGAATGTAGCACTGTGTTCAAAATATAAATTATGGTTCTTTCTTAATATAAATGACTATTAAATATGGTGAAAAACTGCAAATAATGCAGAGTTATTACAGAATGGGAAACAGAATAATTGTAATTTTCACTTATTTACTATGTGAAAAGCATAAAAATAACTGCTACAATGGCGCTGAGCTCAAACTAATCTACCCACAGAAATAGGTAGAAATAAAATGATGTAACCATTAACAGGAGCAAAACGTCCGATTTCTCAAGCTGTACACAAATGGAAACGTTAAATATCCTTGAACTGTAGATAAAAGTTTGATTCATTTCATACGGTTCGATTTTATTAGATTTGTATAGCGCCAAATCATACCAACAGTCACCTCGAACACTTTATACTGTAGGGTAAAGACCCTACAATAACAGAGAGAAAACCCCAACAATCACACGAACCCCTATGAGCAAATTACTCAGGACTATAAGGCACTATATAAATGACAGGCAAACAACAGTTTAAGAATTGTTTTATAATGTTTTTTAGTCTCTCACTGAGGTCTATTTAATTTCCTGTCTTTGCTGAAGTACTTGTGCTGCAGCAACGATTCAATTAACCCACACGCAAATTAATAACATTTCATCTCATTTTAATAGAATTTACAATGTCAACAACAAGTTGGTCAAGCTACATTGCACTTTGATTACGCTCTTTCCAAAACTGCACAGTCTAAGGATGCTTTTCAGTTCTCTTGTAATAACAATCACAGCCAAAGTATGAAAGCCAGAAGGGAAAAAAAAACAACCCAGACATTTCTCTCACGTAACATGGCTGCAAGCCAATGCGAATAAGTATGTGAACACACATACAGGCTGTGGTATTCATATGCATAGATAACAGCTGAAGGAGAGGTTTCAGCACAGATTAATCAGTTAAATGAGCAATAAATGTGTAGTCCATCTGCACTTCCTTCATCTATCATAGACAGCTGCACAAAGCCCCTTCGTAACTGTCCAATATGGCTGAAACACCTGCTAAAACCCCCATTGTTCCCTCCTACCTCTAAACACACACAAAGATTGCTCTTTTTCTCTTCCATACACACTCTCCCACCCTCTAGTGATAGCTCATTCTTGCGGACCCAGCAGAATAGCCCAGATCCTATAGTAGTCTCTTTACACTGTACCAAAAAATAAATAAATAGGTGACCCCTACTGGTATCCAATACACATACATTACACATCCGCTCTCTTGCACATGTAATTCATCAGCCTTTCAATTCCCGTGGAGTGGGGGGTGAATACGAATCTGGCTGAGCTGCTGAATTGACTTCTTATATTAACTCTTAGTCTGTTTGATCACATGAAACTTACAAGTGTTGTACAACAATGAGTGGTGGCAGCTTACAAGGCCCTCATTTCTAGCTCTCTTCCAACCGCCTTTATTCCCCTCCAATTTTCTTTCTGTCACTCCCTCCTACCTGTGTCCTTAGTCTTGAACTCAAGACACCGCCTCTCCCCTTTCTCTGCTTGTAACACGGAATTTTTGGGACGAGGCTCCACCATCTCCCTTTCCCTCCTTTAATTTCACCACACCTGTGCCTCTACCCTCCCTTCCGCCTCAGCCCTCGTCTCGTCTTTCCAGAAAATGACAGTGTCCCCGAGGCCTTGACAAGAGAGCGCTGCACTGCTACGCCTGCCATCTTCACAAATCACTCTGACCTTTCGTACTCACAGAGGTCAGAGTCATCTGATCTAACATGCACAGGTCTAAAGCAGTCCTTGCCAGCCAACGAGATGGTCCAGTGCATCGGTCCAGGGCCGTGGCAGCAGAGCAGAAATAACCTTGCAGTAATCACAGGCAATTAGCTCCAACTGATGCCTGGGAGGGTGGATAGCTACCCCTTTGCCAGTCTGGCAATAGCTGATGATCCCAATATTAGTAAATCAGATTGCTTCTAGGCACTAATTATAAGATTTAGTGATGATATGATATAGGAGTACAGTTTAATAAATATATAGATGAATTAAACTGCTTCCAAGTCAACAGAAGTATCTGTATCTAGATAAAGCTGGTTTTTGGCATTATAAAACATTATCTATGTAATTGGCAGGCAATGTACAAACATTAATCCAAGATTTTCCTGTCCTACTTAGACCAGTGCTTCAATGTTTTAGCACAACACTTAAAATCAAAGATCTGTGGTCAACATCGGTGCAACAGTGGTGTGATAACACTGCCAATGGATCTTACACATTCCATAATAATTAATAAATAATTTCAGCATTTCTAAGATTAACTGTCAATATTTTGTTTTCAGTATTTCTGTTAAATTGGCTATTTTATTAAGGTTAAAGAATGAGGTGCATATGTTACGGTTTATCTGTTGCTTATGTGTCTAAAATGCTCACAATAATTGCTCTGGGGGAAATAAAAAGCCTCACATTACTTGTGGTAAAGTCAAACTCCAGACCAAACACAATGTAGATTTTTAAAGCTGTGCTGCTGCGTACGAAATAAATGGAAATATGCAGGTTGAAGCAAATTCTTCCTGGGCAATGCAAATAGAGGTGAAGATGTCACTATGCAAGATGAAAAATGCTTTAGCCTGAGCATTTTTTTCATACCAAAACCTACTGACTTTACTTATGCATAGGCATACAGACACAAACTGGGGTAAATAAAAACATGAAAGAACCACAATTCCGATTAAGGTCTGGGATCACTGGCTGAGCTGTCCACAAACGCACCTTTTACACAGTCAAAGGGTCAACAGGTACATTGGCACAGAATTCAAGATGTAGTCTTATCTCTGTTTTAATGCTATACCTTTCTAGCATGTAAAAACCCCACTGTTACAAAAAAAGTCTCTGAAGAAATCCATTAGAAGTTCAGTTCAGTCTCAGTTCTAAGGGTCAGTCACTGCATTGTAATGAAACAGGCACTTTGGGTATGTATGGACATTGTGGATGTAGCATTAAACATGTTCGATCATAAAAACACTAAAATTGTATCACTAATATTTCAGTTTTACAATGCATTACGGTAAATAATGGTACCTGTAAATATGAAATTAGATATGGCATGCCGGTTTGGGAAGAGTGCCAGTATAATAAGGCTCTAGGTAAACAATAGACTGCTGCATGTCTGCCAAGAGCATAGTGCAGGCAGTTCACAACAGTCATTCTGATGCAGCGAGCAAGTGAACAAAGCTACGGTCCCACAAACAGGATAAACTCACAGGTTACGCTGCAGTTTCTGAGACTCTTCCACCTCACGTTTTCAATCACTCCACTCTTCTCTCGCTCTGCCTCTATTGTTCTGTATGAGGGTTGTTCCCTGTCTCAGCTTAGGACAGGATGGATGGATGCAGAGGGAGAAAGGGAGGGAGTGATGGAGGAGAGAGAAAGTAAATGAGATCCCAATGAGATGCCAAGGTGCGTTAGCGGTGAGGTGTGGGGAATGAGAAAAGAGACCTGAAGGGAGGAGGAGTGGCTAGATTGACTGTGTGTAATGCGCTAGAGTACGATGGTGGACACCCGGCTCTGCCTGTCGGAACCCCCTGGTCATATTAGTGTTTGCTAAGTCAGCTCAAGAGGTTGAGCACATACACAAGCAGGAAGAAGATGGAGGAAAAAACAGGAGCAAAAGAGAGGAGAAATAAGAGGGTCATGTGTGAGAGGACGGGGGGAAACAAAGAAAAACAGGAAGAAAGAAAATAGAGGGAGCGCTAAAGGAAGGAACAACAACATAAGAATGTAGCTGCACATTAAAGAGGCAGAAAAATGCTGCTGGCACACGAGGAGAAATGAAATAAGAGCACAGAAATACTAAATGATATATAGAACTGGGAATAACAGCTACTGAAGGATTAGAATAGGCACAAGGGAAGACCAAAAAAGGGAAACATCAGGAATGCTAATCAAAGAGTGTGTGTATATAGATATATGTATATATATATATATATATATATATATATATATAATGCAATGCATTAGTAGATACAACATTTCAAATGCCTAAACGCACAAATGCAATTCCCTGTTGAAAAGGCCGTCGTGTGCCTGAGCTTCTTGGTTAGAACTAACAGAATGCGTGTAGACAGGTGGGTAAATTGCCTCATTTAATGTGGATATAATGGGGGAAAAAAGTGGAGGGAAAAAAAATCTCCCCTGTGTTTTCCCCTCTCTCTCAAATCCTTACGAACAGCGAGAAGAATTGCTGCCAATACAAGCCTTCAGGAGCACATTGCTTTCACAGCAATTAATCGCTGTCACAACATCAATTAAACAAAAGCTAGCATCCAAATCCGGCTACCCAGCATTCCAGAGAACCAAATCAATCTGGCAATGCTCTAGAGGAAATGTGTGTATGGGTAAATGAAGAGTACAAATGTGGGCATGTGACTTTTCATATGTGAATGAGTCTCTGCGTGCGTGCCCACAAAAAGGGGCCTTTAGTACCAAAAAAATGCCACACACCATGTACATGTGAACAAGTGTATGTTTCATTAGAAAGCCTGCATGCAGGTGCAACGTGTGCATGCCAAGTGAGTGTGTGCATTTGACCGTGGGCTGCATGTGCGCCAGTTCTGCTCTAATGTGTGTATATGTATAATGTATAATGCATAATGCGTGTCAATGATGTATGGGTGTAAAGTGCATCAAGTGTGCCAAAAGTAGACTACTTTTCTCAGAGTCCATATTGGTTACTATGCACTACAGCTGCATGTTTGTTTGTGGCTTTACAGTGACTTTACACCTGAACTAGCAGCCAGAAATGCATGTCCATTCAGCAGCTTGGGTTAGGCTGAATGATTAAAATCTTAATTTGTCTACAATATCTTGGATAACTTGCTGGCGGTGAAAGTATTTACCTGTGGCAATCAGCCAGGGTGCTGGTAAATCACTGGACCACAGCAGTACCTTCCCAGCTCTCTCACACACCTCAGTGCAGATGCAAACGGGCAATTAAACAAGCCAGCAATCCACATCCTAATCCCACATCAGCATTAAATCTATATATAATCCCCCACTGAATCATACATTGTTCTCCTGCATAACCACTGTTTCATAACTTCATTTAATGCCGCTGAAGAGCCAAAGAGAGGAATTAATGCCGCCGCCTCGCTATTTAAAAATTGATGAAGAAAAATAGAAGGTAAAGTGAGCTGAATGGGGAGATTCATACAGTCAGATAAGCACTGAGTCAACATCTTATAATGCATCCCGTGGTCCGCGTCACAGCATCAGTGACTGAGTATGAAAAGACAAAGAAACCAGTTGCACAAAGATGCCGCGACGAAAGCCTTCTGTACAAGTCATATCTTTGTGGCAACAGCCCGAGGATTTCTTTTTCATAACGAGGACGGCTGTCTGAACCAAACTCACTTCCTGAATAAATCATAAACTAAATGTTAAAGCAAGCACCGGCTCTATGTGGGATCACAAATCTGTCAGAGCGCATAGTCTACACTTTGTGCCTTTACAGTAAAATCTTTAAACTTGTGCACATCACTATTTTTTTGTCCAAGTTTACCATCTAAACTCTGTGGCACTGCTGTTAAAGAGTAATCCGTTGTTTTTGTTTGCTTGTTTTGTGACAAACTAATAAACTAAAGTGACGTGTTTGTCTGTGTTAAACTGAAAGATTAAAAAAATCTGATGTATTATTCGGACGCTTGAGAGCCGTCGCTTTGAATTCAGCACAAATGCGTTTTCTGTCACACTACAGCTTTTTCAAACGCATCTATCGCTCCATTATCTGGTAATCACCGCCTTTCCATCTATCTCTCTAATGTTTTTCTTTTTCTTTTGTTTTTAATTAAAAGACGGATTTCTAAGTCCGCCAACATTAATTCCCTCTCACGCACCTGCTTCTCATCATAGGACAAGTGCAAATGTCAAACTATGTTTACCGCGGACATCTGTCTCCTGATTAAGGCTGCCGTAGCCAGTTTGGCAACAACCGATCCGTTAATTTTTTCACATACCTTCTTCTGCATTGTAGTCTTTCACTTCGTTCAGCAGTAATATCCAAAGCACCGAAATCAGCGTTTTACGGAGATCCATGTTTCTCTGGCCAGTTCCGCGGGGCTCTTGTCATCTCTCTCCAGCCTGCGCGCAACGCACCGCAGCAGAGACGCACTCAGTGTTTGAATCGAGCGAATGCCGTCTGGGCAAGTAGTGCAGGATCCGGAGAGCCACGCGGCCTATTTGATATCTCGGGGGAGGGTTCTGAAGGGGAGATTGACATCGAGCGAGCGCAATGAAGTGGGACGCGGAGTAGTGGGTACTGCAGGGTCGACCTATCAAGGAACTGCAACCTGGAATCTTCACGCCAGGTGTTTTCACTATCTAGAGCGAACAGACCCGAATCCGCAGTAGAGCTCCGTTTTTGCATATGTCGATGTCCTCACAGAAAGTGACGTGAGTAACTTTGCTGAGTAAAGACCAGGGATTTTTGGTAGTTATATCACGACGTGTGTTAGAGTTTAATGGGGATTATTTGCTTCTGTTTTCAAAGCATTTGTTCAGTGAGCAGCAATTCTGAGGGTAATGTGCAGGATTGAGGGGACGTCCTGGGTGGGAGGGTAAGGAGTCCTCGCTTAGCTGGTGTTGTTTCATTTGGATAGTGCAGGATTTTTTTTTAAATAATATGTATAGTACGTAAATGTAGCAAAGCAAGATTATATATACAACATATACCAAATATAATTTAAATCAAGCTAATTTAAATCAACATAGTAAAGGTTCACGCTTTACTTTTGGTGGCTTTGAAAATACAGAAGTATTGAGCCAGCTTAGGTGAAAAAAAATCAACTTTAAAGTTACACAGTGGGTTTTAATCTAATTAACAAAAACAGTTTAAGATATTACAGTCTTTTCCTTTCAATTAACACACTGACTTGAGATCATTTATGTAATGAAAATCACTTTCCTCCCCATGAGGGCTACATTGATTTGGTGCTACTTAAAGTGAGGAGACATGCTTATACCGTTCTGCGGCAAGCAAGTAATATTTAGCCTTTTACGAGGTTTGTTTGTGCCTCAGTTTGAGTCCTTAAGACAGCAAGATGAATTAAAACAATGAAAATACTGTTTCAAGGGTTTGCATCACTGTAACCCAAAGACTATCACTTAACAGTCTCTTGTGCCTTCCCTCACTGTCATAGCCACATGCTGAAAGACAGTGTACACACAGAATCACACACACAAACACACACACTACTTTGAATTGATCATTCTCACAGTTTAGCTTGGAAAGCAATACAGTTTATTGCAGATTGTCAAGCGAGATGCTGTTTTTGTAAAGCGAGAACTAGTGATGTGAACACAGGTTGAAACTCCAATCAATAAAATCTTTTCTGAATGCTCAGAAGCGAGGCCTGCAGGAGATTCAAAGGAGCATCCTCACTTTATACCACTATTTTTAAAGAAACGAAAAAGAAATCATCACATGTGCTTCATTCAAAATATGAGAACAGATTGATCTCGATGGCATGAAAAATGTCTCTACACAAGCAGTTCATATGATTGTTCCCATATAGATTCAGTTATTTTGATCTTGTTCATTTACATGTCTAACTGTTCTAGGTAGAATCACTCATTTTGTCACTTACTTAAACTGAAATTATAGTTGCATAAAACCTGACTTCAGAGTTCAAAATTGAAGCCAGAAGCTAAATACATAAGTAAGTAAGTGGAAAAAAAAGTAAACAGCCTATAGAAATGCCTCAGTGATATCCACCACTTTGCAGCTCTTCAGTGTATACCACCAACCTTGGCTATTTAGCTACTTTTCAAACTTTAATGACATGGTAATTAAAAGGGTAGTCAGCACACCTAATTCCCCCCTTAAGCAAGTCCTGCAACTGCCAGACATAAAACAGCTCTCTAATAAATGTAAGTACTTTTAATAGCGTGCACACACATAAGCTCCCCTTTCGTGCAATTGTATGCAAGCACACTCTGACACAGTACAGTGTACATTCTTCCTCCTATATGCTTCATAATAAGCGGTAAGAATCATCATCGCAGTTTTTACCCAGCCCCCTCGCTATTTCTGCTCTCTCTACTCGACCACAAGCTCGCGCACACACATACATATAAACACACACTCACACACAGATTATGGCCCATCAGCCTGACTGATCCTCCCCAGCAGGGGGGCTGGTAGCCTCAGCTCTGGGAGCTGATGAACATGATCATCTGTCCTCCTCTGTGGTCATTACTCACCAAGGACAGAGGCCAACAGCCCCACTCACTCATTCTGTGTCTCTCAGAGTCCATTATGTACATGCACACGATCGTCTATTTTTTGCTCTCAGTTTCACATCACATATCTACCACTTAAATGTCTGGCAAATTTCAAAGCTTAAATTCAAAATGTGGGATCACATTTGCTGTGGTTTTACCACAAAGCCCACGTGTCCTTGTTCAACTCACCTTATCATGCTTCTGTGCTGGCAACAGCCAGTGATGGGGGTATTGTGTTTTTGGCTACTCTGGCCAGCAGATTTTCATGAAAAAAAGGGGTATTGAAGGAATTTTGAATTTGACACACATAATTACAGGGCTTCATGGGTGAGCTGGTTGTATTTGGGTGGTCAAAATCCAAAGTTCAGGCCTCTGAGGGCTCAGAAGGTATGCAGCAGTGATAATAAAATTTGACAAAAATGTCAGATTGGATAAATCGATGATGATATTAATATCTGAAAAGTCAAAGGTAAATTTCGTTGTGAGACTGGTGACAATGAAAACTGTGGAGAGTGTGTGAAGAATCCACCGCCTAATATCTGTGCAATTACATTCAAATTTTAAACCTGCCATGGTTAAAACTTTCTTTTCTATGAAAATCAACTGTACCTCCTGGTCATTCACTTAGACGGCAAGCATACAACTGCAAGCGAGTTATACTTTTTTAAAGTAAGGAATATTGTGTAGTTTAGTACACACTAGGGAGTGTTTTTGGGGAGCAGGATGGTAACAATAGAACAATAAAATAAACAATATTTCCCACAATTCATGGAAGGATGAAAGAACATGTCACTAGATGGAATTATGTGCGACACTGGGGATATGATTTGATGAAGCTAAGGGCTGCAGCCTTGAAGTTGTTGCTTTTTTTCCCATCAGATTATAAAAAAAATTATCGATTCCTTTGTTCAAAGCATTAAAGGAAAAACTAAAACAAAAATAGCCAAAACTAATTGTTTACATTTGGTTAAACCATTAACCAAATGTAAACAATTAACATCTAGGATGTAATGCAGTGATATCTACTACTTTTAGCATGCTAACCAGCTTGCCTTGACTTGATCCCTTGTAATATTGCTCTGAACTTCATGATAGTCAATTAATGTAGCCTCTACTCTGCCCTCTGTCCAACAAAAGAGACAGAAGATCCAGCATTGCTGAGAGAAGATATTATTCTCCTATAATTCAGACTTTCAGTCATTTACAGACTGTAAATGACTGACACAGTAAATGCAATGTTGGCTAAAGTTCCTGGTAAGCAACACTGTAGGATTAAAAAGATTGCTCAGTGTCGTTTGCCGCATTTAGCTTCTTTGCACTACACTTATGACAACTGCAGAAACCAGACAACACTGAGGACTTGAGCCATGTTTCCCTCAGCAAGCCATGATTGTGTAGCTTCTCAAGCAAATCATTATGCTGATTGGTTGTAGAGCGATTTCTACACTGTAGTGGTGACTGTGTATGATATCAGGAAATGAAGCACAATATGCAGATATCCATGTGTCATAGAAATTAAAGAAGGCAATAAGTCAATCTAAGATACTCATTATAGTGGAATTACACTGTACCTTATTCTTACTTCAGAACACTGGAGTTTTGTGTGGTCTGTTGAAATTAACGTGTATTACATATACATATATACATATATATGTATATATAGAACATATAAATGTCAAAGAAGAAAAGTCCTACTCTTTTATTCATTCTTTTGTAAAAGTGCAAAAAGTTTTTTTTCACCCCTTTCTCCTTCTGTCATGACATGCCCACACAATGGAGGTCAATCTACAGCAACACTTCCCGGTGGCGATGTGTTTGCATTATTGATCGGAATACAATTAGGCTACCGAAACAAGTAGAAGTAAATACCTTTGTGTATACAGAGGAGGCAGTGAAGCAGTTAATTGATATAAATTCTGCACGAGCTCCATGTACACATATATGTACATGCAGTTTCATTACCTTGCAACAATTTCATGCCCAGGCTCTTTGCCGGTCCCTCCCTCTTCGCATCATCTCACATATTTTTCAAAGATGGATGAAGAGGAGCAAAGTCACCTGACCTTTTCTGTTCCTGGCCTCTTCTCCCCATCATCTCTGCAGAGCCAGCGGTAGCAGAGATAATTAGGGAAGAGGTTACTGAATACAACTGTGACTGTTTAATCAGACATTTTCCACATTATGATTTGAAACTTACCAAACATCCAACTAAATAAACACAAGGTAGCTCAATTTCTTCTTTCTCCTCCTTTCAGAGTAACCAAGCAACATAATTGTACACCACAGACATTTTCTAGTAAGGAGCCCTCTGGACCAGGACTAAACCATGCTGACTGTGATGTAGACTAGAAAATTCGCAGTTCCAACCAGGAATCTTTATTGTCATTCCAGCTTCCACCCCTCTGTCTATTTCTTTGTGTATCTGTGATCATGAAGGAAGAAAATATCCAGCAAATACTGTTTTCTTCACTATCCAACAGCTCTTGCTTGCTTCTGAGTCACTGGCTTATGTCAAACACTTCGTTTTGGAAGCTATCTCAGTTTTAGAAGTGCATGCATATAGTTATTTTAGTGATCATGATGAGGAGCACAATGACACCCCCCTCCCCTTACCACCCCCCAAAAATATAAAGAAAAATCACTTCACAGACCAGTGCATTGGAGCATTTAATAGTGGGATGTGCCACACGAGCTGTGTGACCACATGCATGCACAATCAGCTCAATTCTGGAGGTTTGTTACCTTGCAACAGTGTCATTCTTATATGCTCTTTTATCCCCTGCCTCTATGCTCACACTTGCAGACCTATAACAGAGGTGGGGAAAAATAGAAGCAACAACATCAAAGTCACATGTCTGATGTGAAAGTCAACACAGGAGCAAAACGGAGAGGGAATTATATTTCAGATTTGCAATGTCAGATTTGGCTTATACTGTACCTCACTCAGATTAGCGTAGTGACGCTGGTCATGCCCACGCCAGTGGTCTATCTGAATCAGTCAGCGTGTGTCAGCTGACCCTCCTTCATAATCCTTCTCTTGGAAGCTGATTGGAAGCTGCAAGGCTCCCTGGTTAACTATCATTTTAGATTAAATAATTCAAATCTCATAAAAGCTTAAATATTATTTAACCAACTTTCCAAAAAGGGAGAGAGAACAGCATGACAGGGAGAGAAATATAAAGTAAACTCAGGTGGGTGAGAAAAGGAGAAAAGGAAATGGAGTGGAAAAAAACACTGCATGCAAAGTGGGATCAGTAAGCAGCACTGTAAAGTTCAGGTTCACAACTGTTAACAGGAATTTGTAGGCAACACAGAAAATATCCAGGACCGGGCTGGGAATTGGTGTGGAACTTGAATTTCTGGCAGTTAAGAAGCAGTTGAAAGTGAAACTGTTCTTTTTATTGGGAGCCAGTAAAGGTGTCATTGTTTTATGAGTGTTACTCGGATGTTACAAGACATACTGATCTCATAAAATCTACAGTATATCATCAATAAAAGGAGATGTCGTTTGGAGGAGGTATAAGTCACAATTAGGGTGGTGAGTGGTTTTATTTGTGATACTCCAGTGGTCCCTCCTCCCGCACCTTTTACTATGTTACTGTAATTTCTGAGATTTAAAACGATCTTAGGAACATGGTGGCTAGAGGAAATGTAGGAGAGGAAATGGAGTAATGGAAGGAGACAGTGAAGGGAGCAGGTGTTTTGATACCAGTAGGTACCACGTCCCAGACATATTGTGCCATAGCTGTGTTTGTCCCCCAGGGTGGACTCCTGCAGATTCTGCCACTGAAAAGGTGTTAATGTGTCGCTGAAAGAGACACGCACATATGCGTTACACAATCATACGAGAAAAAGTTCACACACATTAACAGACCCACACATATATCCCAACAGCCACACTCACAGCAGAGGTGGCAGAAGTAGATACAGATTGTTTTAAACAGACACGGGGGAGCAAGCGTCACTCTTTGCTTTATGTGCACAGAATCATCATTCCCTTTACGAGATGATTAACTCCCAGGCGCTAATCACATCAACATTTCATAATGAAATTAGATTACAGATACGCTCTAACAATATCTCTGGATGCATTGTTTTTATCGCCTTCATTAGTATTTCTATAATAGCCTGTTTGTGATTTGCTAGTGGATTTATTACAATAATACTTTTCTTTTATTAATGCAAATGAGATAATAACTTGGGTTTGTGGTCTGGCTTTAAATCAGACGTGTTCACATGTGCTGTGGAAGTGACAGAGGGGAAATATAAGGTCACAGTTCATAAACTGGACTCATTGCAACATTAAGAGTTTACACTAGCTTTGAATCTTTATGTCAACCTTATTGCAGAAATATGTCACACAGGTGTCTTCACAGCATGTCCAGGGGTAAAATAACCCATGAGAGGATGGCTGTCATTAGCTGTTAAGTCCTCGTGTTGCAGTTAGTTCCAGGTACAGCAGTCTTCTGTGTTACTTAAGTTTTTTGAAATTACTGATGTTATATCAGGACATAATGTGGTCTCTGTGGAGAAAGAAGTATCCAGACTTTTTTAATTAAAAGTACCAGTGCTGTGCTTAGCAATGCAATGTTACATTGCTGGGAAAAGCTAAACATTTCTTTCTCGCAAGCAAAATCATTGGTCTGCAAGGAAGACCCTTACACATGGATGAAAACATATTTGATGTTAGATGTCTGAATAGTAAGCATTTCATTTACCCTCATTGGTCTTTGCAAAATTCATTTGAAGATTACATTTCTTAACTTACCTGGAGCCCTTTTCATGTATCTGTTTTGGACTTATAAAATTATACTCTCTGGCTGTTTGCTCAAATGAAAACTTTTAAATTAGACAACCCAAGGGTCTCAATAGCACTGCTGTGAGGTTTGGTTGTGTGTTTTGCGCACACAAAAATTGCGCCTCTGACCTGACATTTTTGTCTTAGATCATCAGGCAACTGGAATTACAAGGAAGCACAGTGAAGTTATCTTACTAGTCACAAACAACATCCTACTTACACCATTCTGCTTCCAATTATCTGAAATTGGCAGCACAAGAAAATTTAAAAAGCCAATAGATATTTTTAGTCATTACTTTATCTTGGAAAATATTCAGAGTTTTGGCAGGGAACATAGGCATTAGAAGCAAATCCTGTTCTTGTGTCCGTGACAAACTTTTTCATCTTATCTTCCTTTCATTCCTCATTTTACATTCATCCAGTGAACAGAGAGACTAAGAAAGAATAAAAGGTTGCAGATTGACGCCTAGAAAGAAAAGGCGTGGAGAAAAATGTAAATAAAATCGGATAGAAAAAGAGGACACAGGAAAGGCCGGGCCAAGCCAACTGTCAAGTAGCCATGTGGCAGTTTGCAGATAAGGCCCGTGACTAAGTAATCAGGAATATACAGTGTGATCTACTGCTCACCAACACATTCCCGGATATGACATCTGCCCGGCAGCCTCATTTCTCAACCACAGCAGGCCGATTCTGAGGCGACTCACTCGGCAGGAACTGAATCCGATAGCGTTTTTCCAAAGGACTGTTATTCCAGCCGCCACAGCTACTGTGCCAGTATTTTTAAATATCAACACAGATAGCACAAACCTATCATGACTTCAGATAAAGTTCAATTATAGAGTTTACACAAACTGCCTTAGTTCATATGGAGCTGCGCGTGTGCCTGTTCCTCTTTAGCAGGATGATCCTTTTATATTTAAATTGGTGCGTGTGAGTGTGTGTGTGGTAGTTCGGGGTTGCAGGGTGGTTTATCAGACACTGAATACACTCTGTGCAGGTGATGGGAGATT
Source organism: Neolamprologus multifasciatus (assembly GCF_963576455.1). Taxonomy (NCBI): domain Eukaryota; kingdom Metazoa; phylum Chordata; class Actinopteri; order Cichliformes; family Cichlidae; genus Neolamprologus; species Neolamprologus multifasciatus. Next base: position 10,862,514 of record NC_140459.1, on the reverse strand, counting down.
AGGGAACGCCACTGTTTCCAATTTTTAGAGCTGACTTCAGACAGCCAGGAAATGGAACAACTGTGACATCTTTTGCTTTTTCTTCACCTTTTTTTGTTCCTTTAACATTCCCCTGCCCTTCTCTTTCTACTTCCCTCCATCTTTCTTCCTGACTTATATTTATTTTCTACATATCAGTTCCTCTAGTTCTTTTTTTTTGACTGTTGTCCTGTTAAAATAAAGCACACATATGGCGCCATTCAAACCTATGGTATCAAACCTTTTTTCTCAGTAATCAGAGAGATCCCAGTAACTATTGGTCAGATTCTTTAGGTGATGTGAGAGGTTTTTTTTCTAATGATGGATAAAATGTGAAAGAGTGGAGGATATGAAAAATCAATTGAGTTGAGTGAGGGAAGTAGAAAGAAGAGATAATGAGGAAGCAGTGGACTGACTTTGAAAAATGTGTTGCTTTGCCAGCAGAGGCTGGATGTCTCAGGAGACACCAATAGGAATTCATCATAAGAGACAAATTATATGGCAGTACTATCCCTCTTTAACTTATATATGTACGTCTCTGTGTGTGTATGTGTCTGCACTCACAAGCTATAACAAAAGAGTGTGTTGTATGTGTTTAATTGGTGATTTTAGAAGTTTGTGTGACTGAAAATCCTTCAATACATGGTTATCCCTGTGACTTCTCAACGGCAGTAATACTTAACCTTCACATCATGATACAATGCAACAAATGACAGATAAGTGTTTTCCCATGAAGATTCGTATTTTATTGTCACCTATATAGATATTGAACCGACTCACACTATTCCCAGACACTGAGTGAAATGGAAGTATGCAAAAATGTTTATATGCTATGTAAAATATAAAAAAACCCTGAATTTAATGATTTGCAAATCATTATACTCCAATTTTCAAGGTCCGAGATGATAACAAATACTGTTCATCTGGTGGAGGGTATGTAATATTGAAGATCTTAAAACACTCAAGGATGCCAGGAGCAACATTCTGTCCAGAGGCAACGTTTCTGCAAAGTAAGAAGACCACTTTCTGAAATTTTCAGGGCAAAATGTGTTCCTTTCCCTGCTAGATAGAGGATTTCAATTTACTCAAAAAGGCATCCTTTGTCTTTTTTTTTTCTGTCATAGGGAGGCAAGTTTAACACCCAGGCTCTTTTAATAAATGAGGAGCTATTCTCTCAAAATCCTTGGAGAATGTGGTTTGGCATTGTCCTCCTTAGCTAAGAAAGGCTTTCCCTGAAAAAAAAAAGAGACGTAATCTAGATGTTGCCATATGTTTGTCGAAAGCCTGCATATATTATTCAACATTACTGGAGTCTTCATAGATGCGCAAGTAATTCCTGTCAACTGCTTAAGTGTGTGTGTCCAGAAAAACCAGTGACATTTCTGGATCTTAACCAAGATACTGTTTATAATATATTCATTTTTGTATCACATTACTGTTTGTCTAAAGTTGCTCTTGTACTTCATAATAAGTACATGTTGAAGATGACAAAAAATCGGTTTCAATATCTTTGTGCTATTTCCAGTTAAAAGGTGAGTTTTAATCACATCATTGCGTTCTTTTTACACAGTTTTTAATTTGAATTTTATATAACAACTTTTTATGAAATGAGTCTGTAATATCAGGTCAACAACAGCAGCTTCAAAAATCATTAAGAAACCATAATATTACTTGCTGAATGAACCCCACTGTAGCATATATTAAGGTACAGCAATTCATTGTGTGACACGTTTTGTAATTAAGCAGCTACCTAATACAGGGCTCAGGATGTATAAATTAGATTACAGCTCCACAAATCAAGGGTATTTTAATAATATCATCACTGTTGCAATTAAGGCGTACAACTTTATGCTCCAAAAAGCCCCTTCCCCACACACTCTTCATGATGACCACAAATTAATTCACATGTAAAGGCTTCAACATGTACAGCGGCACAAATGTCTTGTTTATTAGACAGTAATTTTAGTATCCCGAAGAAAAGTAAATGATTAAGTGAAGGGTTAAACAAATACACTCTTTTTTTGATGTAGCACATCAGCAATATAATCAATATGTTGGAACGTGATGACGCTAACAGCAATAGCTATGACAGTTAATACTTAATTGTGTGTATATGTGAATAATGGCTTTTAGGTAACAATATAATTTACAGAAAGGTTCAAAGAGCCACATACATTTTGCGACTTGATGGCTGGTTGCTTGAGGGGAGCAAACGACCTCCTTGGGGGTCCAGCAGTGGCTGAATACTTGGTAATAAAGAGAAAGAAATGGACAGGAGAAGAGAAAGAGACAGCCACATAGCTAAAGTCTCGAAGAGAGATGAAGCACATGAGGGTGTACGACCAGGGTCAAACTGTTTTCATCACCCCTGTTTATTCCCCAGTGCAAGATGATGAAGACTTTAAATTGCACTAAGATTGAATCTTTAAAGAAATGTATATAAATATACTGGTTGGAGGCTGGCAATAATGCTTGTCGAAGAGGTCTACTTAAAGCACAGACCAATCTCATATCAATACACTGCCATAGATTGGGTTGCAGTAAGCACTGAGGTATTCTTTGCTATTATCTGGAAGCGTAACAGATAGCAGATCTTCTTTTTCCATTTCTATTCTCAAAGAAAAAGAATCACTAGAGGTAGATTACAGCTGATAGCCTTTTGGAAAAACAGAAACCTCTGAATATAGACTCTATCCTGCTAAAGAAAAAAAAAGAAAAACAATTTCTGTCTGACTGCCTGCATCATTCGAGCTACATCAAACTTAACTACTGTATTGATGACGACCTAAGCAAAGTTTGGGGCCGTTTGGATGAGTGAACATCTAATTTTGTTGCTAGGCAGAGAAATTTCTGACCTCACAGATGAGGAAGGAGCTTAGGTCAACTGGCTTAAGTCTCGCAAGCCCAAAACCCTATCATCAACCATCTGTTAACCATTGGTGTCAAGGGGAAAATTTATATTGTCCAACCTCGTGTGAATGCTTGATTGATTGAATGTGAAAGTGATCTCAAAGAGCTACACGGTGCTGCACCAATAACCTTGCGACTAACCGCTAGCAGGTTGCTGTAGTCACTGGTAGTTTGCATGGATGATTCACTTCAGTTCCATTTATATATCACCAAATTATAACAACTGTCACCTCAAGGGGCTTTATATTGTATATTGAAGAGTAAAGACTCTACAGTATGAGACATCTACTGTAGAGTAGTACAGTAAATGTACTACTCTACAGTAGATGTACATCTACTGTAGAGTAGTACAGTAGATGTACATCTACTGTAGAGTAGTACAGTAGATGTACTATAAAACCTGCTGGCTACTTGACTATGTAGAGAAACAAGAAAGATGGTGGTGTAGTGTGACCTTGCTAATAACATATTGTGACACTAAGCACTGCACTAGTATGATTATACTAAGTGTTAGAAGAGTTTTGATGCTTTCGTATATGTGAGTTATAAAGGAACTGAGACTATTTAATTAACAAGTTCATGAATACTACATCAGTTATTGTTTTGCTTGTCGCCTTGAAGGTACAGTAGCGTTGTAAGTACCGCTCTCTAGTTTTTATAGATTGAAAACTAAATTTAAATCATAAAAAAAGAAAGTGCAGTCCACAAGGACATAAGAAACCACACCAGTTACACCACTGAGGCCAATAATAACACATCCAGCCATCTCCATAGTGGTTTTATACTTCACTTTATCATTGACTCAGTGCATCAACAAATATTATTACTATTTGCTGTGAGTTTTTTTTTTTAAACCCCTTTATTAATATTTGTGTTACAAACTGCCATCTAATTAAGGAGATAGATCAAAATTACCTTGGGTAAGGTTGAGAATTTGTGGCTGTACTCCACGCACACACTTGAATCCAAATTATATTATTATAGAGATGCCGTGATATGAAATTTTAACATTTCTAATTAAGGAGCTATATCACAGTAACCTTGGGTGAGGTTGAAGATTTCTGTTTGTGTTGGTGGAACAAGTAAGTACACGCTTTAATCAAAATTTCTACAGGGATACCATAATATGAAATTTAGTATTTATAGCTCAGAATAAGGTGGCAAACTCAAGAAAAACATGGTGCATATGGCATTCTGATTGGAAGAACCCATAATATGAAGATTAAAAGCGAAAAATGTCTTTAAAACACATCAAAGCTAACATAGCTTATGTGCTGCATGGCAGCTACAGCTTCTTGAACATTCAAAACTTCAAAAACCGCTTGTACAGATCTGACGAGGATTTCACCTTTGCCACTTAACCAAATGTCCACTTGCACAGTTTGTTTGGACTTTCTATCAATCCCTAAAAGACAGTTGTTCAGTCACAATGGATAACTGTGTTGACATTATCCGACAACATCCAAACAGACATAGACACATACAGCACTTAATACGTTGCTTTATTTACAAGAGTAAGATGAGCAGGAATGTCAACAGCTTTGAACTTCCTTCCCAAACATCCAGCATGCACGCTGATGCCGCTCAATTTGGAAGGGACAACAGTGCTATTTGCATAATTGATTGCACCTCCAACCTACAGAACAGGGTACAAACAGAGGAGAAAAGCAAACAGACTGATGATGACATTTGTTCTGGTGAGAGGATAGTGAGCTGTCTGAGAGATTAGTAAGCTGTGATGTAAGGTGAGTGGGGCAAAGGATGAAGAGCTAATCATATGCAAATTCAAAGCAGAATATTCATGCACTCCAATTGGGGTCTCTCTTTGGGATTTCTCCAGGCATGTGAATGAAAAATTGTTCCTCAAACTTTGGCTGAACTTTCCTTACCCTCCCTTGTCATTAAATATGTAAGGCTGTGTTGCAGGAAGCCAAATTTGGGTTGTGTAGACATGGAATAATCAGCATTTTTTTTTCTGAAGTTTATGAGGCGTCACAGTTTGGCACACAGTTGTTGTTGATATCTGTTTGTGCAGCATGTTCATACCTGGATGTTTTTCTTCTCATGAAATTCCAAGATCCTGTTTGTGTCTTATGTGTGCACATCATTTCTGGCATGCGCACATGCCTTGAGGTTACATTTGGTTTTCAAAAGTGCTTTAATAGCATTTTTAGAAGCTGTGTAAAACTCACCTCTACACCTGTACATTTAGAAATATTCGTTAAAAAGAATGCAGTTGGTATGCAGATCGTCTTTGCTCTAAAAAGATGAGCAAAAGGCCAAATGAGGCCACCTGAAAGAGACCTGGATTTGATTAAGGACCACATATCGAAGTGGCCCAAATCAGAATTCACAATTCCTTAAAAAACTGACAGTAAGTACTACTAAGAGCAATAAAATCAGATTTGGTCCACTTTTGCTCAGTCTGAACCCAAGAGTGTTGTCCCATCTGTCTAAAATATATCAAGAACATATTTCAGCGACTTTCAACATCTTTTTAGAAAGCACTGAATTTACAGCATTGGAAAATAGTTACATTAGATTGCGTATAAAAGAATATTGAGACATTTTGTTTTCCCATTTTACCCCGAAAATGCTGACATCACATAATTCAAACTGCACCAAGTGATGCCCCTTATTCGAACCAAATGATCACATAGCAAACCTTTGTGGAAATATTTGCTGACTCAGTGTTGACGCTTTATTTACATCCATCTCTATAATTATGCCCCTGAGCAGACAGTCATAGCCTCTGTAATTCATTCATCTAAACACTGACAAATATGCACACACACCGGGTAGATGCATAAACGTCCAAATTATGAGCAAACCCGCACTCACTCACATTCACATATAGACTCATAAATACATACGTGCTGTCTGACAAACGCATGTAAAAAAAAACAAAAACCCCAATGTTTTGGCATCCTCCCGTTACCAAACCCTTTACTCATCTCCCACAGGCATAAACACATCTTCTTCTGAATCCTATCACACAGTTAGTAAAATTGGTAGTTGGTCTTTTGTGGGTTTTCTTCTGGTTTATTTAATGTGTGTATGTGTTTCTCATTATCACTTATTTAACCAGAAGTTCCTTCAGCCTGCAGTTTAGGCCCTCTTCAAGATGAGCAAAACATATTACACCAGCTGTGCGTCTGATCAAAGTAAGAACGTCTGCTACCTTGCCTGTTGGAGCATGAATAAAAAGGTAACTCTTCACAAAGAAATAGTTTTCTCATTTTCTGACAGTCAGCTTCATCTGCTTTCACCTTACCTACCTACCTACTGCTGCTACTGCTGGTCTACATGATAATTAAAACAGAACACCACAGAGTGGCTTTTGTTTTCACCTTGTGAGTCCGTGTACACGTGTGCCAAATTGAACTTAAAGCATTTTTTTCGGAGCTGTCTGACTGTTTCAAGGAGCATGCTATTTCTCACTGTGTTATCGTGAGCATGTGGTGAATACCTGCAATTATGTCCCAAAGACATTGCACTTATAGAAAGACACACACACAGACACACATTTGTACTTGACTGGCTTCATTTGTGTTGCATTACTAGAGCCACTCAAATGATCACTATCGTATCCTTAGACTAAAAGGACACTGATTATGAAACAGAAAAGCAAAAGAAAAGAAAATCAGTGCATCTTCTTGATTAATGCCTAAGCTATTAAGAATTATTACATGTTATAACCACACTCTAATTTAATTCAAGAATAAAGTCATTTTATACAATTTCTTTAAAGAAATGTGTATCAAAATGCTGAAGTATCAATGGTATTTATTCTCTTATTTCAACTATAGAGCTTCAGAGGTGTAGAGAAGCATATTCCCTACCCCATGCATTTAGTCTTTATGCTAAGCTGGACTTAGCTTAAAGCAGCATTAATGGTATTTTTAGTCAGCAGATGAGCACTGAAGCTGCAAACGACATGTTATCATTTAATTGCTGAGGAGAATTTTCTAGCAATGACACATGGAGCCACAATAGCAGCCAGCTTTCAGTTGTGAATCCTGCTAAAGAAGAAAAGCAGTAGATTTCTCATCTACACAAGACTGTTTTTATTGCCTGGTAAGGCTAAAGCACTTTTTTATTTATGAAAAGTTTGGGGTTTTATTAAGAAACTGTTGTTTTAGTAATGCTCAACTCATTTGGCCACTGGCAATTCTTGGAGGCAGAAAGACTGGGGAGTCACAAAGAATGGTAAATTTTACTGTTTTCCCTTGACCATGGTCATTAAAAGAGAATCAAAGAAAAACATCTTGAATCCACTGAAGAATTGTTTTTTAAGAGGCTTGGAATGACATGCTGTACCTGCCAAGTACAGATGTACCTGTAAAGAAAATTTTAAAAAGACAAACATGGTCACAAATATTTATTAATTTTTTTTTTTTTAATTTACAATGTATGACATTAGCTTGAAACACTCATGACTGTCCTTTTATGTAGCTTCAGTGGTCAATTTTTTTTCAACATACTGGACTGACTCAGAATTAATGCAAATTACATTGTTATATAAAGAACAAGTCTTCTTTCAGGTAAGTCAGGGACGACTTGTACGCGACTTCACAGACAAGGTACGAGAATATGTCAGGCTATGTCAGTAGCGGTTGGTCTTCAGGGTTTCTGCTCCACGGCTGTATTTCATACGGGTCCACATTTTCAATGCACGCTATTTTCTGCAAGTACCGCCGCTTCGCCTCTGAACGAAATCGGTCTCTATACAGTCCAGTCTCTTTTGAGCTGCTTTTAAGCATCTTGTAATCGTCGTTCCAACACAGTGTGTTTGTTTTGATTCGTAGACCCCGAAAATGGTGCCGCGCTCCCACAATGCATTGCGGCGTGACGTCAACTCCAAAGCCCTATACTGAAGCAATACATATATCTTCAAATACAGCCTTTCCCTGCCACAATCTGCTGTCAAGTATTCACATATCAAAATAAAACTGGTTTAATGCTTTGATCAGATGCTGTTTCATCACACACCAAGATGCAAGTAAGGGTACCTTCACACAGAAGAATAGCCTTTGCAGGTGGAAAAAGTAGATTAAAAATATGATCTTTATTATCAAAAAACAAATAAATAGGAATTTTTCATCACCTGTCACATTTACCATAACTAAACCAGAACAACTAAACCACCAGCCCACCAAGCCTCAAACTCCCAGTAGACTGGCTAGTGTCACTGTCTGCACACACCTACAAACACACGAATGCATTCATTCTGTCTCACTTGCAGCCGAGCTCTCTATCATATTACTCTTCCTCCCAGAGGCCAGAGCATGAATCTTCATTCAGAGCGATACGAGCAAAGACGGAGAACGTGATCGAGGGTACACAATGGCTGCAGTGAGTCAGTGTTTGTAATGCGATTTGTCACTCCCTCTGTTCTCTCTCTGATGTGATTACGAGACGGGCTTTGGCCGGCCGTGTCAGATGAGATGGTGGTCTCTGATAGGAGAAGCAAAGCAGAAACCAGGAAGTGCTTGGCCTGCCTGCAATCTGTCACCGGACCAAGGAAGACTGGATCCGAAAAAGATGACCACTGCAAAACATCAAGGTATATTTTGGGGGGTGTACCTCAGTGAGTGTGTGTCTGAATGAATTAAATATAGATGACAGCATTTTTTGTACCCCCCTCTCGCTCTCTCTCTTTCTTCTTCAGACATACCTATCACTTGATGTTATCTCTTTTGCCTTGTGGTGTTTTTTTTTAATTTGAACTTTTATTGTATTTTTATATTTGCCCTTCTAATCTTAAATTGGAAATTTTACAAAGCACTTTCATCATTTTTTTTGTTTGGTTTTAAAGCTGTGGAAAAGGTGTTGTCTTTCTCAGTCAGAGGCCACTTTGGTCAGTGGTGATGGGGATGGACTTAAAATGTTCATATATAAAATCTGAATATGTCAGCCATGCTGAGGTAGACGCACCCATCCAATTACAGCTAATCTACTAGTGGTGACTTGCTGACATTGAGTGCTGAACTATATTTTGCCAGAAATTGTTATTCTCTGGAAAATTGGATCAATTTTGCAAATGATATTCATTCCTTCTCGGTTCTGCATACCACAAAATATTGTTATATAACAATATTTTTGAATTTTCAATAAAGATGCTCAGTGTGGTTTGTTTTCTCAACAATACAATGCTCTCGCCGTCTTTTGAAATTGGCCCTCGGGAAGCTTGGCATTTTATTTCTTTGTCTTTTTTGGGCCATTTTCTGCCTGCACCAGATCGTGACCAGTGTAATATTTGAGACAAACCATTGTCTCCATTTTCTTCAGCTGACAATTAGCACACATAAATTAGCCACACAATGGTTGCCAGTGGGACACAATACTGAGAAAGACCTGCATGTACCAGAGAGAGACTGGGTCTAAAGAGCTCCCTCTCACTCCCTCTCCTTTGGCCTCTCACAAAAACATATCTTCCCCCATTTATCCCATTTTCTCTGTCAATCCCATCTTTTTTATTTCAGTCTCTACTCTGGCCATTTCCACCACACAATCTTTCCACCTCTCTTTTGCCCTTTCATTTTCTCTGTAAATCCTCCTTATTTTCAATCCCCCTTTTTTGTCATCTCTCACATGCTCAGTGCTCCCTCCCCCACTTCATCTCTCTCTCCGACTGGTGGCTTAGAGGGTAGTTGGCAGCTGTGACCAGGGTAGATTGGATGGACGAGTAGGGGACTGGTTATGGCTGGCATGGCTCTTCCACTTGGCAAAGGGAGCCACGGGTAAATTGGAAAGGTAACCTGCACCCAGTGCCAGTGCTCAAGGTTAGCCTGGCTCCACATGGGTGCATCCAATTGACCCCCATCTGTTCAGCAGGGGTAAGCTATCCCAGTCTCAAGTATACCAGCCTATAGAGTATAGAGACTGTCACACTGCATGTGTGGCACATGTATACGCTAAGCCCGATTCTTCTACAACAAACACAACCATCAAACACAGTCATAGTCAAGTCCTGTCATCCAATAGACATTAGCTGGTTAACTTGGGTTCATAAGGCTATTGTTATGCATTTAAAACAAAGCGAGTTTAACTGCTTAATTATGATTTACTTAAAGTATTCATCACCTTAAGATTATTTATTTATTTACTTTGTGTACATCAAAACATAACAGGACAGTTTTTTGACAGCATTAAATCAACTGATCAACCGATCAATTGATACAAAGACATGATCTCTGACCATCTTGTTCTCTCATTGCATCGCACACACAAACCGTCAGCTTCATCTCAACTGAATCCCTCTACTGCTTGTGTCATTGTTCTTTTGTTTACAGCGACGTGCCATCACAAGACAGTCTGCACAATATCACATACATTAGCACTTTCGAACTGCTTGGTTAAATGACATGGAAGTACTTCATCCACACAATCACCCAGCACAGCTGGTTCCAGATAAGGCGTGTCGTCATTTGCAGAAATGTAATTGCAGTGCACTCGCCCACAGGGGAAGTAAGTGGTGCAGTAGAGGTAGGTGGAAGTGGATGAATAAATAATGGATCTACTTCAACGCTATCTTTAATCCTCGCAACCCCCCCAGCCCCACCCCACATGAGCTGACCTCAGGAGGTAAAGGCACGCATACTGGTCCAAGCTAAATATATACTCTATGCTTTGCTCTAACTGCCTCGTTCACGTTGAAGCACTGAAACTCTGTTTTCTTTCTCTCACACGGGCCCTCAGGATTCCACAAGAAAATGAACATGCAGGGCCATACCAGCATAATACATACATACACTTACTTAGATATACACGTATGTGCACACACTCCTTTGGAGAACAAAGCTCTGAAATCACAGCGTCTTTGCCAAGAGAACACGAGGCTAATATTCCAGACAGTATCTGCTGTTCTCTGTGGTGGAGAGATAACGCCTTGGCCAAACATTAGAATCAACAAGCCAGAGAGGTCATAGCCTCACCTAGGATAACAACTGCAGAAAAATGTTTATCTCTCGCTATCAGCATGTCAGCCACTCTCACCTCCCTCCCCTTCCCATCTACCACCTTGCCCTCAGCCACCTTCTTCCCAGGCTTGCACCCTCGCCTGCATGACCTCCATGAATGTGCACCGAAAAATTATTCTGTCAGAAAATGCTGGAGAAAGACTAAGGAAGGGGTAAAAAAAAAAAAAAAAAAATCCAATAAAATAGAAGAACAGAGGGAGGAATCCCATTTTCCACCTGCCATTCCCAGCGCTGGCAGCATAATAGCAGGCATCCCGGTGTTGGGATAAGCTGTGATAACAAATAGCTCAATCTGCTCTGTGTCTTCATCTGCTGTTCTATCTCGCTCACACAAACAAACCCGCAGAATTATGATTAATGGTTAGGACTGAGGCCTGTCTCAGGTATGAAAGATGATCCAGCGTAGATCTTCACACAAAACACCGTGGTGAGGTCATGTGCCGCTTGATTTCTAAGAAATTACGAACACAAGAGGACAAGTAGAGTACACTGGTAGAGTATATTTGGATGACAGCGGGATGGTTACATTCACAAATCGCAAAATCACCTTTATTAGTATAAGTGAAAATGACCCAGAATGTCTTTTTAAATTGTTCTATATTAAATATAGGAAAAAACGGAAATGAACCAACACTTTTTTTACCCTCAGCCAGATATAGATCTGAATCCTGGTGTGAAGCAGGCTGTTCAACAGACTATCAGTGGAGTAAACGGTAATAAAATTCTTCTAACAAGGCTCTTTTATTGCCTTCCTACTGTTTTCATCTCATTTCAGACTATTGCCTCATACTCCTTAATGGCTTCAGATTCAAATTCCCCTTAATGAGGAGAGGAAGAGACTGAAAGCACAGAAAAACCAGTGTCTGATATGAGCTGCCAGTGATACTGGCACTTGGTTAAAAGGTCAAGCCTTTCTAGGACACACTGGATCAGGCACACAGAAGGAATCGCCATCAAGAAACGACTGAGTGCAATTTTTTGAGTTCAAGGGACTACTGGCAAGTTTTTGGGGGGGTTTCTTGTTTTGTTTTGTGTGTGTGTTGGGGGGAGGCGGGGTGCTTTTAAATTGACATTTTAGTTAAAACTCTCAGTTTATAAAATCTTTTAATCTATCAACACGCATCCATGTCACAAAAACATTATCTGTGAGAGAAAATGTCAGTAACAAAGTTAATTACAGCCAAAAGGCCAATTTTTCTGTTTTACTTGTTCTGTATTGACAGAGATGTGCTGCAGGGACACTGATGGACATGGGCACTGAGCATTTGTCATCCATCAACTAGTGAGGACAGCCTGCTGTCATCACTTCATGAGGCCCATTAATTTCATTATTTCGCTCACTGTCTGTCTCTCTCTGTTTTTCATCTCAGCTTGGATGTGGTGTCTCACAGTGACCTAAATATCTTCTGTCCTGCGTTGAAGACTGGAGAGAGAGAAAGGTTACAGGAGGGTTGTGGACAAGCACATAAAGTCACAAATGCATACACACATATACATGCACGTTCAAAACAAAAGCACACACTTGCAGAACACAAGCATCTTTGTCAGCATTCGCACTCTGATCAGATGTACACACATACACACCGGCACAACTGCAAACACAAACACATCTTGGTGAAGTGCAGGGACATTTGAGGGTGGAAGTAATCTCCCATGAATATTCCATCCCAGCAGCAGCAAGCCATTTTAATTATCAGCCCCTCCCAGCCCCTCCGTGAGGTCTAGCCCAGGTAAATTAGGCTCAGCAAACACTCTGTCTTCAACCCCACCAAATTCAATATGATGTCAAATAGAGCACAGCAGTCACCGAGCACACACAAAGCATGCACTCTGTTGTGTGTGTGCACAGCACTGCTGGTGGGTCTAGAAACCGGTCACATGCATTTTTGTATATCTGGGTGAGAATGCAAGACAAAGAAATATAACAGGAACAGACTGTTGCTTGGTGTGTGATGCAAAAGTACCAAAATCTTCACAAAAGCAATCAGTTTGGTTGAAAAACCATCAATAGTACCGTTCAGTTAAAATAATACAATTCTGATTTAGCTTTGTCTGTAAGAGAAAACACATAATTCTTTCTGATTTTAACTTTCAGTTATACATGATCTCTTTCTTTCATTCTCTTTATTTAACCAGGTAAATGTCTCACTTTTTTTCAGTATATTACAGGTAACTTCATTATCTCAAAGACTGGATTGATTTATTTTTTCTTCAAAGTCTACCAAGAACAGGGACCCAGAGTAATCATCACCACTTTGGAATGAAAAGAGAACAGATAATAAAATGATATCATGTAAATGACTCTGTTTATAAGGCAATTCATTGTAAATCAGACAGATCGATGTCATGCTACACAGAAGAGTCATTTCTTTGGCTCATTCATTTACTTTACTGTTTTCTATGTTTACATCTTTACATTATGGCATATTTTATCCCCCCCAAAAAAAACAAACTTTAAATCAAATAAAAGTAAAATAAACTGCCTGATATTAAGAAAAGTCACGAAGTTCTTTCCCAGCATAGAAACAGTGCTTGGTTTGAATTTGCTTCAAAACAAACTGAGTCGTGACAGATATGGTCTATATAGACGTCAACAACATGTCAACAATACGTCACCTCCCCAGAATAGAATCAGAAAATTGTTAGCATCAGTATACAGCATCCATTTATATAGGTATCAGGTATCAGGCTAGACGGACAAATGGTACAGCAGTTGCAAATTATCAGTATTTTGGAAATGATGTGTGTGCATGAGTGTGTTAAAATCTGGAATAGGCATGTGGTGGCCTGTTGCTACTACAGTAGGAGAGGATAGCTCATTTTTAGATTCATTTTATGGTGCATACACAATACAAAAAAAGCATGGAAATTGTGAAGAGTGACAAGAACTTACAGAAGAAAATTGCTCAGAAATCTCCTAAAATGTAAATCCTCCATGGTAACAACTTCAGAATTCATAACAATTATGATTAAAAACTTCAAAAGCAAGCCTGTTCATCCTTACTCTGATCCCCCAGCTGCGTAACTCCATTTGGAATCCAATCAGGTGAGACTAAGGTGCTCAAGTAAAGATATCTATCATCTCTTATCTGCTTGCTGTTTAATCTACCCTTTCCCCACTCTCTGCTTTGGCCCATAGAACAAAATTGAGTGGAAACAGGCCTTAGCACAAACACAATCTTCAATCTTTTCTCTCCCTCTACACCTCCAACTATCTCCGGAGTGATCATAGAGACCCCTGAGTTGTTCTACTGCATTTAATGATCTCCCCAAGTTGTTTTTTTTTTTCAGCTCTGCAACTCTTCTAATCACAAATATATTCTCTGCCCAATCTGGAGGAACCTGCCTGCTTGGCAGACGATTACAATAATCAGGATTCATAAGACAGGTTCTTAATTAGCCAATCTGAAAAAAACACATGGGCTGGCGGTTTCCAGTTGCCAGTATGCTTGGTGAAAGATTTGCCACTATATCTTTAAAGCAATGAAATTTAAACGTCACCCAGTAAATGAGGCCGCAATTCCAAATGTCATTTATCTTAAAATACACTTTGCTAAAAATAATCAGGTCTAATATGACAGTGCTGTAATAAATAATAACAAGGCAGTGTTTGTCTAAACTGTTTCAGACAAGAAGGTTCATTTAGCATATGGTTATTCTGATAACACATCCTGTCCACCATTTTTAGTCCATATAAAGATTACACTCAAGATTAGAAATACCCCTCATTATACTCAATACAGTTGAATTAATACATACACTACATCTTCCAAATTAACCATATAGTAGCTTCAGCAGTATCTCAATATTTTACAACCCATTTCAAACCAACAAAGAGAAGTCTACACTGAAGAAGTGACACTGGTAAACAATGTGGTTTAAAGAAAAAAAATACATATAACAAAAAACGGTAAAAAAAACAAACTCAAAAAGGTAAAACATAGCAGAGGTCTATGCCCCTACTCAGGATGCTAGGGTTGGAGGAGAAGAGATGGGAGTAATGCTTGGTTGGGCTTTTATTAGATGCCATTGGTCATATATTGAGATGGGCAGATTGATTCAAAAATCAATAGTATTGTTACCAATACCAAATTTTGACAGCCTATAACCCATTTAAACACCACATGCTGACCTGAAGTGCTTTAAAGATAAAACTGAGGAACAAAATACGTGTATAACTGTTTACCACAACTATAGAGTATATAGAAAAGATGTACATTACCACTGTGTCATCTTATGACGCAATGAAGCCGTTTGCAATTTTTGTTTTTTTAGATCAATTTTGATGTGACTGTGGAGTGCTAAGATTTTAGCTGCACCTGCCGTGCTTGGCACATTCATGAACTGTACTGGTGCAATGCACAGACATGCATATTTACTCATCATTGCTAAGCAACAAACCATTAAAACATTAGACTTTTATTCACTAAAACTGAAGTACTAACTTTTTGGAGGGGTTGTATTGGACAGATGGCCTTATTATTTATTATTTGATATTTCCATTAAAACATATCAGTAGAAGCCAAAATCATTTTTTGTATCGGGCTGTAAAAATGCCTTTTAATGCTGTTTAGTTTGGCAATTTAACTTGGATGTTCACAGGAAAGGAGTTGCTTTTGGAACAAGATTCAAGTGGCCACTAGAGTAGCACACAGTTTACTCTAGTGGCCACAGTTTTTGGCACTTCTGATGATTTATTTTTTCTTTCCCAGACATGATTGTCCAGATAACTATATCTGGGCAAATTTCTATTGTACACAGTTTGATTTTCTAAATAAAATTCTATTCAGATAAGTAATAATGTACATTGTTTGACTATATGACAAATAGCTTGTATTAGAAACATTTGGCTTCAGCTGGGGATAGTGATTCTCATGAATCGGTCCTCCCATTTGAAAGCCGTGTAATAAGTCTACTGTCTTTAATTGTGATTGGTTGTGCTGGATTTATACTGAATTCGAGCCATGTTGTGTGTGTTCTTTGTTCAGTGCAGGCACAGTTAAAAATATTGCCTTCTGAGAGTAATCCAGATGATAACTTCTCTATTTTATTTATTTATTTTGCTCTAATTGTGTTAAAGCTCAAAGCTGAAAGAATGCTTTAAATCATTTTCAAGCATTTATAGCTCTCCCCTTAGTGCTTATTGTGTCAAGTCAGATATGCTAGTTCTTGCTACTCTTTAACTTTTGAGAAAGACTTCTACTGTCTCAAAGTAAGATTAATAAATAAACAGCTATACAATTTTATAGCTGTAAAAAATAATCTGAATGTGTAAATTGTAATTGACAGTGTGATACATGCTCAAGAGTTATCCCCATGTTTAAACAACTACTAAGTTATAATAGTAGAGTACAAAAACATTTTTAATGTAGGCTTTCAATCCTGTATTATGTGTATTATTCAACTTCTATTGATCTGCTATGTGCACATCAAATATATTCATGCATTTGATGTGCACATAACCTACTCATTACTGTGTGCAGGTTTGGTGCTGTGAATGAGTGAAAACAGGATTGTGTATTGATGCATACATATATATAAGAATATATCTCTGTGTGCATTAGACTGTAGCCAATCTTCTTATAGTTCATGTCATTAAGCATTAGTGTACTGGGTTACCTTATCTGCTTCTCAAATTTATATATTCATACAATGTATACACCATATGGGAGGGAATTATGACATTGCTATACTGTATTACTGGACAGGCATGTTTCGCAGCTCAGTGGTACAAACTGGCACACCTCAAAGTTTATTGACGCTTGAGCAGTGACAAAAAAAAAGAAAAAAGAAAAAAGAAGAAATAGAGTTGGGGATCATTAAATATTTTTCTTAGTTCCTTTGCATGTACAAGGAATCAGGTAAGAAACTGAAAAGCAATAGTAATGTCATTTGAGGCAATGTGGCAGGTAGGGTGATGATGTTCACAAAAGGTGAACTTAAAGTGGCAGCTTTATTGCTGGGAGAATCGACTATAAACATAAAGTCACAAAAACACCAAACTAAAACCCTGAACATGAGAACTAGGAACGAAACTCTGAAAAACTAGATCTAAAACACCAGGAAACTAGAAATGAGTAGGGATGGGTACCGGTATCCGGTGCCATTATGGCACCGGTTCTGACATAAACGGTAGTAACCAGACCGAAAAGCAGCGCACATTTCAGTGCTTTTTTGTCCTGAGCTGTGATACACTTTAGATTCTAGCCAATCATTTTACGTTTCCGAGGATAGTAGGTGGGCCCAGGTACGTACGTTCTTTTAGAGCAGAGCTACAGATTAAAAATGACCAAGGCAAAGTGGTCTGGCTGTACTTCACAGCAAAATATGCAAACTCAGCAGCCTGCAACAAGTGCTTTAAGCTGATACTGTGATACTGTCAAAGGAAGTAACACCTCAAATCCGATGAAACACCTGGCAACGCATAGCGTTTTTTTTAAAAGCCGAGAAATGCGCCGTATTTGATAGCTTGCTGTGAGACCTCACACCGTGCACATCTACTGCGGGTGTGGTGTCTGTTATCTGACCCGGAGTTAGCAACATCCCCCAAAAACACGAAGAGGAGAGTCCTGGCCCCTAGCCCTGCCAGTGTAACAGAAATAAGAACGGATGATGATGGCAGCAGCAGCCGTTCTTCTCTGCGTGAGTAGCTTAATGTTGTTCGTGTGTAATTTACGTTGAGTAGGCTAACCATGTTATTACATTAATGCATGTAAGGTGAACTAGTAAACATCATCATAGCTACATGCAGCTGTCTTCTTGTTTGATGGCAGATACTCCCTTCACCCTGGCCAAAAAGGCTAAAATGACCAAAGGAAAACAGTTAAACATGAGAGGTTTTTGGACAAAGTTTGTGTTTTTTCCATTGTTTGAGCACTGCTTCCAGCCAAGAGTGATACCATATATGCCCCATAGCTGCAGAAAAGGCTAACATTGTAATCTTTTTACAAAAAAACAGCTGAACATGAGAGTTTTTTGGACCAATTTTGTGTTCTCCATTCTTTAAGCACCGGTTTGAGCACCGTTTAAGCACCGGCACCGTTTCAAAAGTACCGGTTTGGCACCGGTATCGGATAAAACCTAAATGATACCCATCCCTAGAAATGAGGGACTAAAATTAAAAACAGGAACATGTAGAGACTTACACACATGAGGAGCTAAGCTCCAACAAAGGGCAAAGGAAAACACAGGGCTTAAATATACAAGAGATTAATGAGGGAATGGGAAACAGGAGGGGAACACAGCTGGGACTAATAAGACATACTAGATACACTTGACATAGGACATGGGACCGCCAAAATAAAACAGGAAATGGCACGAACATCGAACCAGAAACACAAGGGAGGCACAGAGACTAAACCTAAAGGCTGGAAAATCACAGTGGTGCTAAAGAATAACTAAGGAACACGAAATACAAAAGCCAGAACATAGAATAAACAAAACCTAAACACGGAGTGACCCAACTCCGGATCATGCCAGTTCGATTTATCCCTAAAAGTGAAATGAGAAGGAGGGAGGGTTTAGTGAATGTGTGAAAATGTTCCTCTACTCTTTCTGTCAATGGTACTTGCTTTGTATGCTTCATACTTGGCTACTACTGTGACTGCAGCAGATTTTATTTCACACAAATTAAGAATGTTAAAGTTGCCAAGCAAACAGTATCTGCCTCTGGTCACGTTTGAGTTCATATGATCTCAGTGTTTGTTTGCATGTGCCAGTACCTAAAGCACAAACACACAAATGGCCCATGTGTCTTTTGCCTGTGTCCTGAATATTATAGCAACATATGTTTTAAAATGATGACTCTTCAAAACACCCGCTTTACATCATTATGTGTCACAACACTTAAGTCTGAGACAGAGGCAGCTCCACTTCCCACTATATAAGTGTCAGTTATGTTGTAGATGACAAGAGCTGCATGTTATATGTATGCAAATACTGTTGCATTACTCGTTACCACAGGTGGGACATGACGAAGTACAAACACTTGATTACTATTTACGTAGAATTTTCAGGTATCTGTACATCAGGTGTCTGTAAATACTTTTGGGCATTTATTTTACTGGCAACGTTTTACTTTTACTTCCAACAAATGTGAAGGATGGCATACATTTTGGACTTTTAACTGTATTTTTATATATCTTACGGCTTGCCCTACTTAAAGAGGGCAAGCTATTCACCAAAGTATTGAAGTAACAGAAAAACAATTAAACACAGAAAAGTTCCTTTTCACATTTTTTCACTACTATAGATTTTTTTTGACAAAGTGCTTGCAGTTAAATAAATAAATAAAACACATTTTCTGTTAATTAACAGAAACTTTCTGCTTTATAATTAGAAGTTACTGAAGTTTTTACACATTCATTTCTCTTAGTTTAAGCCCAAAGAGTTGACAGTTGCACTTCTTTTTCCTATACAGCGACATCTCAGAGATTAAATGTGCCGTTAAACTACTTTACACTGACAGAAACAGGCTTTTCACTGGTCCAACCCACTTAAAGTGGCACGTATGTGGCTCATGATGTAAAATGAGTTTGACATCCATGCTATAAACAGTATACTGTCAGTATAGCGGACGGAACTCAGCCAAGATTAAATGAAGCTCATAGGTGGTGTGTTTCTTGGTCAAAATAGCAAGGGAAATCCATATTTGGGGGACTACTTAATCCCCTTGTTTCGCAGAAATAAAAGACAAGTTTGAGATTCGTGTTTTGGAATTTACTTAGGCTTTATTATTTATGTATTTATTTTTATTATTTGGGTTAGGATTGGGGATTAGCTCCAAAAATACTTTGTTTTTTGTTATTATAATACAATATGGTATAGTTAATATAGTATTCACAATAAATTACAAACAATTTTAAAGTAAAGTGTGTTGCTACCTTACTGACACATTTATCACTGAAGATTTTGCCAGAAGTTTACAGAATCAGTGTTTGTTACTGATTACAGTGGATGATAACAGGCTAATGGGCATACTGAATGGTATAGGTGGCACCTACTGGAGATATATATTTAACTGCTACTTAATGGGCTGATAATACCCAGTATTTTTTGTACTGAACATGCCGAGACTGCAACGTTATGTAAAAGGAAAGAGGCCCTGAGGGGGTCGGCCCCCACCTTCATTCAGTTGTCTCAGACTTTCATCCATTTTTCTACTGGATGCTTTTTTATTTTAGTAGAAAACAACAACTTCTCATCTGTGACAAATTTAATTAAGGGCTTGAAGTTATGCTAAGTATCAAACCTTAGAGGTTTTTATTTATTTGTTTGTTTGTTTGTTTTAACTTTTATTATTGTCGTGGTGCTGGATGATTCTGTGTGTGTCGTCTAGAGAAAAGTTGCTGGTTGCAAAGGGGAATCAAAAGTCAAGGGAGGAAGCCAGAAGTGAGATTGGAGCTTGAAGACAAGACTTTTGGATAATCCGAGATAATCCCCTGGGTAGAATCTCGGTCAAAAAAAGCAACACATGGTGTCAGACAAAAAGAGTGTGAAGGCAGGCAGGAGGGCAACTTCACAGCCACAGTTCAGACTGGGACTGCTGAAATCAGCTGTCAGCTTTACAAGTCTGCCACAAGTCATGTCAGTTCTCAAACACTTAGCAAAGCCAAAAAAGACAATTCAAAAGCTCCAAAGTTCCTGAGCTAATTTATGCTTCAAAGTTTAGGCAAAGAGAAAATCAAAACTTTCCTTCTGGAAAGTAATTTTGAGTTAGAATAAAGTCACTGTGGCTAACTTTCAAATAAATCTAAGTCATGCCCATCTGTGATGAGGAGAGATGATCAGACTTCAATGGTAATTGACTTAATTGATTACAGGGATTTCTACCGGTGAGCGAGGTGTGAGAGACAGAACATCTGCGGCGGTGTCCCATGGTTTTTAATCAAGAGAAATAGAGGACATTCTCTCATCTCTTAAAAAGCGGACCGCAGGAGACAGCTAAAGGACAGCAGTTTTAGATCTAGGAGAGAAGATAAAAAATTTTGATTTTAAAAAGAATAAGTATCCTTTGCAGGAGATAAAGACTACACTCTCTGTTTTCTTTTTAAAAAAAACTCATGTGTGGGTGTTGAGTGTGTGCACAAAGGCCTCATTACTTGTTTCCCATCAGGATCACAGCTCCCTTCCACCCACCTATGTTCTACAGTCATTAGCACAAAAAACATTAAACTAACACTAAAACTGATTTGCACCAAACATGCATACATACAACTCTGTTTCTCACCTTTGTCGCCCTTAGTCTTACTTTCCCCTCCACTAGATTCTCTCACGCCCTGCCTCACAAAGGATCCATCCCAATGGTAATCCCGCAGACTCTTTAAAATCATTCTGCATGCCGATACTTTGCCTGAGATTAAGATGGACCTTGTCTCATTAGTGCCTCATTAACACATCAGATAGCTGGCTTAATAGAGCATCAGAGAGGAGGTGCAGAGAAAACATTAAAAATGGGGGTGAAAAAGGAATGAAAGTAGGAAGAGATGAAGAAAGGGAAAAGAAAGAGATTTGAATGCATCAAAATTACTATATGGTCAGAGACTTTAGTGGGAGTTTGTTGCTCAGTAGAATCTCCAGCTTCCAACTGCATCTGGGAGGGCCTTGCTTTTAGAAATCTGAACATCATTAGAGAGTCAGAAGGGAAGGTGGGGATGTTGTGCTTGGAAATAATATGAAATATTTATTATTACAACTAGTCTCAATGGACCGTTTTTTTTTTTTTTGTTGTTGTTTGTTTGTTTTTACAGGCAGTGGGTCAAGCAGAGAACCACAAGAGATTCAAGTAAAGCATACTGAGGACATGAACAGAGAAAAATTGTCACGTAAGCACTGCATCTATTACTCTGCAGCCAATCGGTAAGAGCCCACACTTTCATATGTGGTCCTGCAGGAAACATGTTTACATGAAATGAAACACAGGCCGCGAGTAGATTAGCTACGAGATATCATTGAGGAGTAGTCACACCTGTAAATTTAATTAGCTGTTAGTGTGATTTACAAGTAACATATTTTGTCTTGGACTAGAAAAGGTTTACAGAAAAAGTTAAAATAAGTTTGAATTTACATGTGCATTCTATTTGGTCATATTTGCAAAGTTTATACTTAAAGAAAAGTAATTCAGCTACAACAGTGCCGGCCAAAACACAGCGTGATCTTAAAGCGAGCAAATATCCTCATGCATGTTTTATCAATGAAACTCCCCAATGTAGTTCTACTGACTGTCTCAACATACTCAGCTGACTACCCCCCACTGTAGCCCTGCAGGCTTGCTCTCTCCCAATTCAAACAAACCTTTCTCTCGTGCAATTAGTAGCAGAGGCCTAATTCCTGTGTCCTCGGCTCCCACTGCCAACCCATTTACCCTGTAGGCCACTGCCGCAGCCAGCTCCAATATAAGTCAGCAGGCCGCAGCCTGCTGGCTTAACATAGAATAAATCCCCCACATATCAATGTGGTTTAAGCTGAGCAGGCTGATATATCTGCTCGCGCGATAGGGGGTCAGGCTAGACTGGCAGGATGCCAGCTGGGACAGTCAAAACTACTGATGTAGAACTCATGACACAAATGACACATACATGTACATGTAATGTGTACATGTACACATATATGTACATGTGTACATGTATGGTTCTAACTATGTCAGCTATAGTGCTCAGAGACTTTGATCCCTAATGACTACAACTGAGCACCTTTCTTACATGTAGGTGCTATGTAAATTAATGTAGTGCCAAGTGTATGACCACCTCCTTCAGTTTAGAGTGCTCTCATAGAAAGAGAAAAAGGTGCTCTTGCAGTTTGCATGAAATATTTTTAGCAGGGTGGACCACAGAAAGTAATTAATGGTTCAAGGCCAGCAATAGAGAGTTTTATATATTTATATATTTATATAGAGAGGTTTCACAGGGGCTGTTTAAACAAATAACAAACTGCAAAACTGACAAACTGATACCTTTGAACTACCCAGATGAGTAGCCCATATCGGTTCCTTGTCACCATAACACCAGCCCATGGATTTTCTGATCAACCTTGCTGAAAAGAGTCTTTTAATTGTTGTGCTATGGGAAGAAACTAATATCTGGCAATATTTTTTTAGTATGTAGTAACAATAGTAAATGGCATCAAAGGGTGAGCCTTAAAACACCTGGGTTAAAATTAAAATGTTCACATTTTTATTAATAGTGTGAATGTTTTTGTTATGACTGTACAACTTTATTCAAAGAAAGGAGAGGTTGGGGCAAGCAAATCAGATGTGCTTAACCAACGTGCGGGGCAGAGACTTTCAGCATAGGAAAAACAAGCAGTGTTAAATCAAGAAATTGTCCATTTGTCTTTTTTCATTAATCTATTATGTAATAAGATGAGTAAG
Organism: Neolamprologus multifasciatus; assembly: GCF_963576455.1. Classification (NCBI taxonomy): domain Eukaryota; kingdom Metazoa; phylum Chordata; class Actinopteri; order Cichliformes; family Cichlidae; genus Neolamprologus; species Neolamprologus multifasciatus. Next base: position 10,839,237 of record NC_140459.1, on the reverse strand, counting down.
AAAATGATAAAGGAAATGTAAAAAATAATTTACAATAAACTCTGATGTCGGGTATTAGATCTATGAGTCTGTATGTAGGCTGCAAACTCTGAAAACTCTGAAAGAGTGCACTGTATTCTGAATGTGTGTTTTAATAATAAAGTATGTTGACACATATCAAATCAAATCATTATGTAAAAAATTACTAACAATTTTAAGCTAGAAATTACATTGCATATACACAGTGTGAAAAGGGTATGACAAGGTGTAATCATGATATAATTAAGTGTATTTATAAATCAAAAGTACAATACAACATGACAGGGATTTTTACAGTTTTTGACACATTCATGGGTCTACTTGGAAGTTGCACAAATTGTTTCCAAATGTATTCTTTTGTTTAATATGGAATATTTTTTATCTGCATTTAGTCAGTCTCATCACTTCATGAATAGTTCAAGTAAATCTTCTGGTGCTTCCATGTTATGTCTGCACTAGCTATTAAAAATGTATGCCACACCATGTACCTGACTGCCAATGTTTTACTTATAGATAACTATGAAAAACTGTGTTTCTTATTAAACTGAAGCAGCTACTCAAGTTAGCAGACACCCACAGCTCTCTCCTTTCCTGTTAGATAAACAACTGAAGTTAACGTTTGTTCTATAGGACAGGGCAGTAAAGTAAATTATGGCGAATAATCACATGATGCCAGCAGCTGTACAATAACTGCCAAACTGCCTTGATTTCTGCTGCACCTGTTATTGAATAATGACAGAACAAAACGCAGGTTTCACACCGGCAGCAATTTATCATCACACATCGACAGCCAGCTCGCAGATGAGGAAGAGTGGACAGAGAAAGAGAAAGAAAGAATGAGATAAAGGTGAAAAGAGAAATGCAGAAGCATGAATAATGGAAAGAGTGTGGTGTGTGTATCCCTGGAGCTTGCAGAATTACTCTCACTTTGCAGCATTTAATCAATGACTCTCCGTCTATATTTTAATCCCCCTCTGCATTCCTCCTGCTTTACTCCCACTATGGCATTTCATAGCGGGGTCATTTGTGTAGCAATTTGCTGTACACGGTTATATAAAAACGTAACACCCGATATGCAGCCGAAGAGGAAGAGCAACATCTTGAATTTTGACCTTGACAGATGAGTTTCTGCTCTTTTAGAGCATTAAGCCTAACTTTCCTCCCCTTATCTTCTCTGTAATTTATCAAATGCAAAATACACTAGGTGCCTGGATTATTTACTATGTGGCTCTTTTTTTTTTCGTAAACTGATTTTTTATTTATGGGATTTTGGCTTTCTCATGAAAGTGTGATGCAGGCCCAGTATTACTTATTTTCATGCTTAGCTTTTTCATTTTAAAATATGTTGAAATAATGCATATTTATGAGCATGCTGACAAGGTTGCACAAGTTGTCAGGAGCGTTAAGAAAAGTTTTAGACAATGGCAAATGCACTGCAGCACTGACTGATTTAACAATGTTAGAATTGGAAGAGAAAACATGGTTTGACAACTTTTATTTTTACTATAACTATTTCATATTTTTTTCATAAAATATATTTAGAAAATTAAGGCAAACATAAATTCTTGCATTTTATGTTGTCAGTGTCAGTCAGCCAAAGTCTGTTAACAGCTATTGTGTTGTTGTTTTTTCAGTTGTTCTTGTTAATTTAAATGACAATCATTTGAAGTTACTCCTTTTTTACAGGCAAGTGCAACAAAATCTAGAATGCTTGCTATCGCACAACTCCGACTCAAAATATAGTGTGCCACAACATGGTGTAAATGATGATAAGAACTTCAGGCACTTGTAATCCCTGCTCTACTCCATCCTGACCTTTTCGGTACATACTACAGCAGTATTCCCAAACCACAAAAAACCGCGTATAACAAATACTGGTACATCCCTCCCTGACTGGGACAAGGCCATGAAGAGTTCAGGGAAGCGTCAGCTCCTGCAGCTGCTACTGTGTGCTTTACAAGAGAGAGATCTTTTGCTTTGGCAGAGACTAAATTAACAAGGCCTCCTGTAATTAAGCTAGTTTATTGGCCCTGGGGGAGTCTTTTCTTCTTGTACAATTCCCATTCAGCCTTGTTTATACCCCTTTCTTCTTTCTCCAATTCCCTAAACCACAGAATATGCAATTTTCATCATACGTACACACATTTGTGCATTCCCTAATACCAAGATGCCAAACAACTACATAAACACCACTGACAAGAAATGTTACTTAATTGTCCAAAACATTTGCAATAGAACATCGGTACAAATGCACACAAATTTGTTTGCTCAAAATCCAAGACAAACCTGCGCAGATGATGAAAAACACACGAACACAGCAGTCATCAAATACTCTGTCCACAGAGTCTTTTGTAGCACACACACCATACACTGATTACACATTACACACATATACGTATGCACTGGAGAGAAGAAAACATTGGCTAATGATGTGCATCGGATCACCTCAAAGATTTGGTCTCAAGTCTGAATAGCACATCTGTCATCCCGCACGTCTCTGTTTTTCTTCCGCTTTCAATTATATATTTATCTTTGTAGTGGCTGAGTGATGTGTTGAGCCCCGATCTGCCACTGATCCTCCGCCCAGATTCGACAGAAATAGAACGCTCTCCTTATCCCACTATCAACCCCTCCAACCCCCACCCTTTATCCCCCCTGAGGCTTATGCAAATAGCTTTCCTGTGATTTCACTTCCTTTCCTTGGTCAGGTATCGTGGTTTTCCTCCCAGAATTCTCTTGGCAACAGTATAACAGGTTTAAAACAGGTAAACAACTCAAAATGAGTGGGACAGAAAACATAGAGGTGAAAGCTGAAAAGAGAGCGGCGCTCACGGAGAAGGACGCACATCAAGGGAGGTGTCGGTCTTTAATCAAACCTTAGCTGGAGGTTGATTTGATGTTTGCAGTATTACTTTAAATGATTTCTTTTTCTTATGTGAGTGGGTCCTCTCGGGGTGGGGAGGCTCTTTGCATGGATCCATTTTTTTTTTTAATCCAACAAAGATCAAAATGAAAATCATAAGGAAAGAGCAACATAAGTTTTCAAACCATGTTCATTTATTTACCTGCAGGCAAACTCTCCAGGTTTACTGATTATTATTTTTTAATAAAAATAGTGTGTTTATAGTTCATTGATATAGTTCCCCAAATAGAAATAGTTGGACTAAAGCTGCTGCTGTCCTTTGGCTATTTTCAAAGTACATGGTTCATTACCTTTATAGCTGTATGTCTCCAGTGGTCTTTAGACAAGTTTTATTTTCTGTTGTGTTTTTTTTTCTTTTAAGGGGTTTAATTTGGAACCGTCATGTGCCATATTCATGCCATACTCACTGGACAGGCCCACTCCTCTATGAGCTGTGCTGAAAACTGGATTTGAATGGGCGTGGAGACTGAGTAACATTACTCTGACACTGAGATGACAGCTGAAAGCATCAGAAAATCATGGAAGCAGTGGCAGAAAAAATTGATTGGTTGAAGAGAAATGTGTGAATATGCAGTCAGTTGCTTGAGCTTGAGGCAGGGAAAGAAACTGATTTCAAACTCACTTTTTGATACTCTTCGTGGTTTTACATTTCCCTGTGCGAGACATTTCATGTTCATTCACACTGAGTAATTATCTCTGTACTGCAGCTGCTATTTGTAGCGAGTACACCCAGTCATAGATTTTCATCGTTTTTGCCTCTGTACTATTACTGTTGTCACTGCAATGCAAACTGAACATTCAACTGTGAAGACTTTTTCTAAAGTATTTTGGAATGTCTGAAAAAGTCTTGGTGAAGACTGATCCCAAATGGAGATACTGTTTACATCTGCAGGGGCGTCAAGGCCAACCTAACTTTTTAAATCTTCCAATAGGGAGATCATACAAGATCTATCTTAACTGTACATAAGATTTAACCAGAAAGGGGCACATTTTAAGTCCAAAAATCACTTTTGTCCTTGATAAAAAGCATCTCTTGCTATTAATACATTTGTATTGTATTATTATACACCTGGGTGTCCAAAAATAATATTTATACAGGTATGAAAACTTGGTCTCACTATATTTCCATTATAGCTGCTTCTGCTTTACATTAAAGGAGTTGACTAATATTTTTAAAATGGTAAAATGGCCTGTATTTGTATAGCGCTTTACTAGTCCCCCCTAGGGACCCCAAAGCGCTTTACACACCCAGTCATCCACCCATTCACACACTCACACACTGGTGGAGGCAAGCTACAGTTGTAGCCACAGCTGCCCTGGGGCAGACTGACAGAAGCGAGGCTGCCATATCGCGCCATCGGCCCTTCTGGCCCACACCAGTAGGCGGTAGGTGAAGTGTCTTGCCCAAGGACACAACGACTGAGACTGTCCGAGCCAGGGCTCGAACCGGCAACCTTCCGATTACAAGGCGAACTCCCAACTCTTGAGCCACGACCCCCCCCGATCGTTTTACAACAGATATCACTTCCTGGTATAGTCTAACTTTTCACAATTCTTGTAGAAGCACAGACAGTGAATTTGTTAATGAATTAATCTGTTAGGAACCACAGCAGAAGTGTTAATTGGTCCTGGATCGTAAAACAGACTAAAAACAGGTAATACAGAAACTGTGTTCAGACTACATTTTTGTCTACTCCTGCTCACACATGTTCACTTATTTTTAGCAACTCACAAAAATGCTTTAATAAATGCAAGTTTACACACAGACACTGAAATACTGCAAGCACACATATAGGCTCATACCCTCCGAGCAAACGGGACATACAAGACAGCTCAACACTGTCCAATTTGTCAAAACAATGTGATTACAGGGACACAAAGTGAGAAAGAGATAGAGATTGGACTTCACTTACAGACTAAAGAAGAAAAATGGGAAAACAGAGAGGGACAGTGAAGTTTAAAGCACAAAAGAAAAACAAAAAGCAGAGTTGTACTGCAGACTACATGACTCAGTCCAAGGATTAGGCTTACTGCAAATCTGACAGGTTGCCTTAAAAACACTGGTCTAAAGCAAACGATGAAATGAAATAGTGCGTTGAGAGCAGGGGCCCTGGGAACAGTACAACTGCCTGACAGAGATAAGGATGACAGCTATAGTCATGTCAGCCATGTAATGCCATACCTGTAGGAGTCTAAATGTGCTAAAGGCATGTGGAAGAAAACACAAATGCACTTGTTAAAACTTGAATATTTTTTTTGTCTGTGTGCTTGAGTTTTGGTGGGGGATTTTACAGGAAGGCCAAGTGCAGGGCCCAACGGCAAAGATGCTGGGGACAAAACGTGAGCTCATCACAACTCACATGTCACAGTGACTCCACAGACTGTTACGATAAACCCGCCCACTGGCCTGGATTATTGAACCACTAAATAACTGTAACAAATTCATGCTGAATTAAATCTAATTCAGTTTTCACAGTGGAGTCACGCTCCCAAATCATTACCAAATGTAACATAATCTACATCTACCCGAGTTAAATAGTTAACACTTTGGCTGGTCTAGTAAATTTGGTTTGTTTCAATTTATGACACAGTATATTCAAAATTATCTCATGTGTATTTGCTTTATATTGTTTTGTTACTGCTTCATGTGCATTGAATTAATAATTGTTTCTCTCTCTTTTGAGTTAGCTGTCTGTTGCTCCACGCATTCATAGTTTAATAAAGAGGAGGCAGAGGGTTGAACTGTTTGAAATACTGAAGCCAAAGAAATAGACTGAACCATCGGAGGTGACAGCAGGAGGGGAATTGGCTTCCTTTGTACTGAGTTTAATTATGGTAGCTGCAGGTTTCGCCCTTTGCTTTTATAATTGGTTGCTCCATTAGAATATAGGTTTGCTCTGACTTACTTATGGCTCTGTCACACTAGAGTTAAAACAGGAGCGGAACCTCCTGGTGGTTGGATGATGATTGCATTGTGTGTGTGTTTTTTTTGTTAGTTGTGGTTGTTTGTGTGTGTGTGTCTGTGTTTCGGGGGGCATTCAACAACTGATTGCAGGTATTAAGGTAGGTGACGTCAAGCTCTGGCTGAGTTTTCAATCACCCAGTGGTAGGCGACCTGTCTCCAAACAGTCGTGATCCAACTTGAACTGACTTCAATCACCCTCAGATTTGATTGATGAATGTTTGAAAATAATTGCTATCTTTTTTATAGATAGACTGATAACTCCACAGACTGAGTACAACCTTCCTGTGACTTGTCTCTTTCCAGAGAGGGACTTCACTCAAATTGTGTCAACTGGTTGTATTTAAATTATATTCCTATATAAAAGAAAGGTTCCTGAGTACCTAATTCATTTTGCAGTTAAATCACCATCCTGCAGAAACTACCTCACGATAGGTCTGAGGTTCTGGCTGGACTCTGGGTGTAAGTAGTTAATGTGCTTTTTTTTTCAATTTCTGTGCAAGTAGACAGCAACAATTGCATATAATTGTCAAGTTGACCACATTCAACCACAGACTGACAGCACACTGACTCTGTGTTACTGGGGTCATTTTAAAGAAAACGCCAAACTGCAAATGATTGCAGACCTGGACCCCATCTTTGAAGCAACCATTTCAAAAGCAACAAGAGTGAGAGTATATTGCACATGGCTGCAATGATTTTGCAATAATTTTACCAGACCATGCATTATTATTAGTCTTCTGCTCTATTTCCCCCACATTTCATATATAACTTGAGTCCTTTTGATGTAAACTGCAAAAAAGTAGGACAAATTAAAGGGTAACTTCAAAAATGTAAAATTCTTTTCATTTGTATTTTTAAATATAAATAAATACACTAATAAGAATAATCTATATAATAATAATATATATATATATATATATATATATATATATATATATATATATATATATATATATATGTATAATATTATGTAAGTCTTCAGCACTCTTGCACTCTCACTTCTATTTGAAACTACCCCTTTCTACTGTAACTTTAATACATTGGTTATTAATATATGGTTTATAAGGCATCTGAGCAGATCCTCTCAAATGAGAAGCAGCAGCAAGATGTAACCCTCTCATCAGCCGGGTGAGTCTAAAAAAATGTTAAAACCACTCAAAGATGAAGTGAAATCTTTCTGCAGTGCAATGTTCTTCTGGGAAACTGGAGAATTCACACGGATGTTACTTTAATACATATCAGCCACTGTAACATTGTTGCAGACCAACCAAGTCCACAAAGGTTCTTCCGCAAAGTCCAGAAGACTCAAAATCTATAGCAGTGGCCTGTGCCAGAAACAGGGCATCTACGGTGGTGTGAAAAAGTATTTGCCCATTCCTGATTTTCTATTTTATTGTATGTTTGTGGGACAAACTTAAATACTAGACAAACATAACACAAGTAAACAGTGTAAGGTGTTTATTATTAAGTGGCAAAAAAAAAATCCAAACCTATGTTCCTTTTCTGAAATGCTGTGTTAGTCTTACTCCAGATGTAACTCAAACCTTTCAAAAAGTTCAGCTTTGAGACATGTGAAAGCTGCAGTTCATTCATTTTCATCTGGGTTATTTTGCGACCTCCTGGATGAGTCGTCAATGCACTCTTGGAGTAATTTTGGTAGACGAGTCATTCCTGGGAAGGTTCACACCTGTTCCAGGTTTTTTTTTTCATTTGTGAACAATGGCTCTCCCAGTGGTTCACTGGAGTCCCAAAGCCTTAGAAATTGCTTTGTAACCCATTCCAGACTGATAGATGTCAGTGGCATGTTGCTTTTTGAGATCTTCTAGCCTGCTTCACTTTGTCAAACAGATTCTTTTTAAGTAATTTCTTGATTCAACAGGTCTACCAGTAATCAGGCCTGAGTGTGTTTAGTAAAACTTAACTCAGCTTTCCACAAAAAGTGGTTAATCACAGTTAATTCATGATTTAACAACACTTTTTCACACCACTATACGTTGATGCCTCTGAGTTATCATGGAGGCACAGGGAGGTCCAACATAATATCAACCAGTTAGTTTCAATGCTGAGGCTGTAATTGTCTGTGTTTATGTATACTCAATATTCAGTGCATGTATGTCTATCTATCTTGCCTTGTTTGTAAACACAGTTTTATTTTAATCATCTCATTTGACTTAATCCCCACTGTGTTGCTTAGGGCAAGGTAAAAATAAGGATGGTTAGAGTTGAGGTTATGAAACACATTTTCCAGCAAAATGATTCAAACAGCAAATAAAAATGAGATGACTGCTTTTTGCCGACGGAGGGATGAGTTTAGAGAGCATACATGTAGATAAGGGTTTTCTCTCATCTGACTTGGCAGTTATTCCTCTGACTTTTTCCTTTCTCCACTCCTGTGACTTTTTGGTGAACCCTGGCTACTTCTTCTCCTCGTGTGAGAGTGGAGGAGGGTTCAGTATTTCAGGAAAAAAACCCTTTAATACTCCACTGGGGTCTTTTTTTTTTTTATTCATTTCTCATCCCCTGACTCTCGGAAGCAAAGCTTACTTTCCCTCCTCAACGGACGGGTTCCTCTCCCTTCCCTTCCCTGACGTATGATCCTTTCCTCTCCTATCACCCCTTCTTTACTCATTTCACCTCTTATCTCATTTTCCTTACCTACTTTTTCCTCCATCTGCTCATTTCCTCTCATTTTCACTTACTTCCTCCTTTCATCACTTAGCTTCTCCCTCAGAAAATACGCCAAAAAATGAGATGATGTAAAAATATTCTGTGCTTTTGCAAGAGCATGATTCAACCCAGTGATTCCTATATTTTATTATTTTGTCTAGACATCCACAGCTTAGAGATGTGAGATTTGGAAAGAGCACGAAAGAGCTATCCTAGAGTGTTGACTTTTACAGATACACAATACCTCTCACCCGTCAGTGAAAGTGTGTACTATCACTTGATGACCCTTTGTTCAATGTAATGACCTTTGTAATATCTCTCCAGGTTAATATCTGCTCCAGGTTAATGTCTCTATTGTTTTAGCTTTGCTGTCAAAAGAGAAAAACTGGTGGGGGAGAAAAGAAATGTTTAAAGTCACCTCATTGTAAAGATTTTCACTGACGTGGGAAGGCAGATCTCCCTTGAGGCTGAAAAGTTTTCCCTCTGATGCTTTTGTGTTTTGAAGTTTTGACAGAATTGCTGCTGATTAGCAAACCTCAATATCAATTTGCTCCACTTATTGTTAGACAATCTAAGAAATGTTATTGGATCTTTCAGTGCCTCAGAGACTATGGTAATGACTGAGAGGCCAAGACAAACTAATAAATGAAGAAGTGTCAGTGGAGTGGGATACAAATGATGAAAGTGCTTTATTGTTCTCCGGGCGTAAGGCTCTCGTCTTGTGTCGCTGTACAGCCGTGGCTGAGATGGTTTCACTGGAAAATTAGGTGTTTCTAATTCCAGCTAAGCTCTTAAGCTGCTCATTTCTGATGCTTTTGTTAGCTTGGTTTTTTTCTCTCATATCCTCTCGCTTCTTCATTGTTTCCCTGTTTCTAACCTTGCAGTTTGTCTTTTTTTGCTTCTGTCTTTCTCATTCGCTCTGTTTCTCTCCTCTGTTCTTTTCATCTTTCCTTTCTAGATGTAGTCAATATACTCTGCTCACAATGTTTTGTGCCCACTGAGAATTGCATTGGTGCACCTGGTGGTTGAGTTCGTGGACAAGAGCACGGTCAGACACTAGGGATGGGTACCGGTATCCGGTGCCATTGTGGAACCGGTTCTGGAAACGGTAGTAACCAGACCGAAAAGCAGCGCACATTTTCGGTGCTTTATTTTGGTGCTTTTTTTCCTGAGATGTCATACACTTTGAAATCTAGCCAATCACTTTACCTTTCCAAGGATAGTAGGCGGGCCCAGGTACGTATGTTTTTTTTTAGAGCAGAGCTAAAATGCCGAAGGCGAAGCGCTCGAGAGTGTGGCTGTACTTCACAGCAAAAGATAAACTCAGCAGCCTGCAACAAATGCCTAAAGGTAATAATGTGCAAATGAGGTAACACCTCAAATCTAATGAAACACCTGGCGACGCATAGCGTTTTTTTAAAAGCCGAGAAATGCACCGCCTTTGATAACTTGCATCAAGACCTCACACCGAGCACATCCACTGAGGTTGTGGTGTCTGTTCTCGGAGTTAGCAACATCCAAGAACCCGAAAAGGAGAGTCCTGGCCCTAGCCCTGCCAGTGTAGCAGAAATGATAACTGATGATGATGATGGCAGCAGCACCCGTTCTTCTCTGGGTGGGTATCTTAATGTTGTTCGTGTGTAATATAAGTTGAGTAGGCTCACCACGTTATTATTAAATTAATGCATGTAAGGTGAACTAGCAAACACCGTCGTAGTTACATTGTCTTCTTGTTTGATGGCAGATACTCCCTTCACCCTGGCCAAAAAGGCTAAAATGACCAAAGAAAAAGTGGACGAAATTCACAGGGCAGTGACAAAATTTATAGTCAAAGATCTCCATCCATTTTCAACAGTGGAGTCACCATCATTCAGGTGAAAAATGTTGTATTACAAGACATAAAAAAAATAGTATCTTGTAGACTGTATAATACTGTAAAGGTTAATATGTTCATAGCTGCTTAGCTTTGTAAGTCTTTTCTAAATGTGGAATTAGAAAAGACTTACAAAATTGGTGTAAATATGGAATTAGGTGTTTATAGGTAAACTATATTTGAATAAAGGGTGAGCTATATGTTTTTATTTTTTATCTGGAAGAAAAACATCTAATCAAAATTCAAATGTATTTTCTGTTTATTCAGGGAGATGGTTTATATGTTTTATTTATTTTATGTGAAAAAAAAGAATTAAATTTCAATTCAATTCAATTCAATTCAATTCAATTTTATTTATATAGCGCCAAATCACAACAAATGTCGCCTCAAGGCGCTTCATAGATACAGAGAAAAGCCCAACAATCATATGACCCCCTATGAGCAAGCACTTTGGCGACAGTGGGAAGGAAAAACTCCCTTTTAACAGGAAGAAACCTCCGGCAGAACCAGGCTCAGGGAGGGGCGGCCATCTGCTGCGACCGGTTGGGGTGAGAGAAGGAAGACAGGATAAAAGACATGCTGTGGAAGAGAGACAGAGATAAATAACAGATACGATTCAATACAGAGAGGTCTGTTAACACATAGTGAGTGAGAAAGGTGACTGGAAAGGAAAAACTCAATGCATCATGGGAATCCCCCGGCAGCCTACATCTATTGCAGCATAACTAAGGGAGGATTCAGGGTCACCTGGTCCAGACCTAACTATATGCTTTAGCAAAAAGGAAAGTTTTAAGCCTAATCTTAAAAGTAGAGATAGTGTCTGTCTCCCGAATCCAAACTGGAAGCTGGTTCCACAGAAGAGGGGCCTGAAAACTGAAGGCTCTCCCTCCCATTCTACTTTTAAATACTCTAGGAACAACAAGTAGGCCTGCAGAGCGAGAGCGAAGTGCTCTAATAGGGTGATATGGTACTACAAGGTCATTAAGATAAGATGGGGCCTGATTATTTAAGACCTTGTATGTGAGGAGCAGGATTTTGAATTCAATTCTGGATTTAACAGGAAGCCAATGAAGGGAAGCCAAAACAGGAGAAATATGCTCTCTCTTTCTAGTCCCTGTCAGTACTCTTGCTGCAGCATTTTGGATTAACTGAAGGCTTTTCAGTGAGTTTTTTGGACATCCTGATAATAATGAATTGCAGTAGTCCAGCCTGGAAGTAATAAATGCATGAACTAGTTTTTCAGCGTCACTCTGAGACAGGATATTTCTAATTTTAGAGATGTTGCGCAAATGGAAGAACGCAGTCTTACATATTTGTTTAATATGTGCATTGAAGGACATATCCTGGTCAAAAATGACTCCAAGGTTCCTCACAGTGTTACTGGAGGCCAAGGTAATGCCATCCAGAGTAAGAATCTGGTTAGATACCATATTTCTAAGCTTTTCAGCACCGAGTACAATGACCTCAGTTTTATCTGAGTTAAGAAGCAGAAAGTTAGTGGCCATCCAAGTCTTTATGTCTTTAAGACATTCCTGCAGTTTAACTAATTGGTGTGTGTTATCTGGCTTCATGGACAGATAGAGCTGGGTGTCATCTGCATAGCAGTGAAAATGTATGCTATGTCTTCTAATGATGCTGCCTAGGGGAAGCATGTATAATGTAAACAGAATTGGTCCTAGCACTGAACCCTGTGGAACTCCATAATTAACCTCAGTGTGTGAAGAGGACTCTCCATTTACATGCACAAATTGGAGTCTATTAGATAGATATGATACAAACCACTGCAGTGCAATACCTGTAATACCTACAGCATGTTCTAATCGCTCTAATAGAATATTATGGTCAACAGTATTGAATGCTGCACTAAGGTCAAGAAGGACAAGCACAGAGATGAGTCCACTGTCAGAGGCCATAAGAAGATCATTTGTAACCTTCACTAAAGCTGTTTCTGTGCTGTGATGAGCTCTGAAACCTGACTGAAACTCTTCAAATAAACCATTCCTCTGCAGATGATCTGTTAGCTGTTTGACAACTACTCTTTCAAGGATTTTTGATATGAAAGGAAGGTTGGAGATTGGCCTATAATTAGCTAAGACTGCTGGGTCTAGAGATGGCTTTTTGAGTAAAGGTTTAACTGCAGCCACCTTGAAGGCCTGTGGTACATAGCCGATTATTAGAGATAGGTTGATCATATATAAGATCGAAGAATTAATCAATGGCAGAACTTCTTTGAGCAGTTTTGTAGGAATGGGGTCTAAAAGACACGTTGATGGTTTGGAGGAAGTAATTATTGACGTTAACTCAGAAAGATCGATTGGAAAAAAAGAGTCTAACTTAACATCAATGGAACTAAGAGTAGCTGTAGATAATATTACATCTGTGGGATGATTATTGGTAATTTTTTCTCTAATGATAAAAATTTTATTTGTGAAGAAGTTCATGAAGTCATCACTAGTTAACGTTAAAGGGATGGTTGGCTCAAAAGACCTCTGACTTTTTGTCAGCCTGGCTACAGTGCTGAAGAGAAACCTGGGGTTGTTCTTATTTTCTTCAATCAGTGATGAGTAGTAAGCTGTTCTGGCTTTGCGGAGGGCTTTCTTATAAAGCAACAAACTATTTCTCCAGGCTAAATGATGATCCTCTAAATTTGTGACACGCCATTTCCTCTCCAGATTACGAGTCATCTGCTTTAGGGTACGTGTTTGAGAATTATACCACGGGGTCAGGTACTTCTGATTAGAGACCTTAGTTTTCACTGGAGCTACAGTATCCAGAGTCGTACGTAGTGAGGAGGTGAAATTATTAACAAGATAATCGACCTCTGTTGGGGTAGCGTTCAGATAGCTGCTCTGCTCTGTATTGGTACAGGGCATTGACGATGATAACAGTGGCTGGATTATATTCTTAAACTTAGTTACAGCGCTTTCAGAAAGACATCTACTTTGATAAAGTCCACTCTCCACTGCTGCGTAATCAAGTATTGTAAATGTAAATGTTATCAAGAAATGATCAGACAGGAGAGGGTTTTCAGGAAACACTGTTAACTGTTCAGTTTCTATGCCATATGTTAAAACAAGATCTAGAGTGTGATTAAAGTGGTGGGTGGGTTCTTTTACATTTTGAGAGAAACCAATTGAGTCTAACAACAGATTAAATGCCATGTTGAGGCTGTCATTTTTAGCATCAACATGGATGTTAAAATCACCCACAATAATTATTTTATCTGAGCTCAGAACTAAATTAGATATAAAGTCTGAGAAATCAGACAGAAACTCTGTGTAAGGCCCAGGTGGACGATAGATGATAACAAGTAAGACTGGTTTCTGAGTTTCACAGCTGGGGTGGACAATGCTAAGCATCAGGCTTTCAAATGAATTAACAGTCTGTCTTGGTCTTTCATTAATTAATAGACTGGTGTGAAAAATTGCTGCCACACCGCCCCCTCGACCTGTGCTTCGAGATTTCTGGTAGTTAGAATGACTCGGGGGTGTTGATTCATTTAAACTAACATAATCATCCTGCTGCAACCAGGTTTCTGTAAGGCAGAGTAAATCAATTTGTTGATCAATTATTAAGTCATGTACTAACAGAGACTTGGAGGAGAGAGACCTAATATTTAATAATCCACATTTCACTGTTTTACTCTTTGGTTCAGATGTGGATACTGTATTGTTCTTTCTTTGTAAATGTTTAAGTTGTTTGTTGCTGGTTTTTAGTTTGTTTTTTGTCTTTTTGGAAGCAGACACAAGTCTCTGTGGAGATGGGTTTTTGGGGGGGTAGCAGGAGGAGAGAAGCTGCAGAGAGGCGTGTAAGACTGCAACTCTGCTTCCTGGTCCCAACTCTGGATAGTCATGTTTTGAGGGGTTTAATAAATTTGTCGATATTTCTAGAAATGAGAGCTGCTCCATCCAAAGTGGGATGGATGCCATCTCTCCTAACAAGACCAGGTTTCCTCCAGAAGGTTTGCCAATTATCTATGAAGCCCACATCGTTTCTGGGACACCACTCAGACAGCCAGCAATTTAAGGAGAACATGCGGCTAAACATGTCACTCCTGGTCTGATTGGGGAGGGGACCAGAGAAAACTACAGAGTCCGACATTGTTTTGGCAAAGTTGCACACCGATTCAATATTGATTTTAGTGACCTCCGATTGGCGTAACCGGGTGTCATTACTGCCGACGTGAATTATGATTTTATTGAATTTACGTTTACCCTTAGCCAGCAGTTTTAAATTTCCTTCAATGTCGCCTGCTCTGGCCCCTGGAAGACAATTGACTATGGTTGCCGGTGTCTCTAGCTTCACATGTCTGAGAACAGAATCACCAATTACCAGAGTTTGACCCCCAGCGGGTGTGTCACCGAGTGGGGAAAAACGGTTAGACACATGAATGGGTTGGTGGTGTACCTGGGGCTTCTGTTTAGGACTACGCTTCCTCCTCACCGTTACCCAGCCGTCTTTCCCCAGCTGCTTGGGATCTGCCGGGGAACAGCTAGCGGGGCCTACGCTATCTTCGGCTGCACCGGCTACAGGGGCCTGGCTAGCTAAGGGTGAGAGCAGGGTGCAAAGCCGAGTCTCCAGTTCAGTATTCCTGGCCTCCAGAGCTGCAAATATGCTACATTTGTTACAGATATCATTACTGCTAAAGGAGGCCGAGGAGTAACTAAACATCTGACACAATGAGCAAGAAAGTGCAGAAGGGACAGGTGAAGTAGCCATGGTGCTAACGGGTCGGCTACGAGCTAAGCTAGCAAAACAGTACAGAGACAGTGAGTGAATACTTTGGCTATAAATTAGGTAGTGAGTACACAGAAAGTGTGCTTCGGATGAAGCACGTGAAGATTATACTGTGAAAAAAGAATGTATTTAAAAGTTGTTAATTAAACTGCTAAGCAAATAAGCTACTCAGAAACACCACTGTGTTTGAGCAGGAACAGGAAGCGATACTATACCACAGAGCGAGCGAACACCAAGTGACAGCGCAAGTCAAAAACACTTTCTCTTTATAAATTTCGCTTTTTCTTTTTTTTTTTAATTCAAGGAGATGTCCTCTGCCCTTAATCCGAGGTATCAGCCCCCATCCAGGGATGATCTATCCAACACACTTATACCTGCTTGGCATTGCGTGGAGAAAAGCAACCTCATCCAGAATTTGGCACAGGTTAACAAGGTCGCTATCACCTGTGATGGATGGACCCGTATTGCTCAGGACCATTTCCTCACAGTGACTGTCCACTACATCTACAAAGGCAAAATGAAGCAGAATGTGCTCAGCACTGAAGCAGTTTATGAGTCACAAACAGGTCCAGTTGTCGCTAAAGAAAAATATCAAACGTTGTTGAGCAATTTCACTTGGGAGGGAAAATAGTTGCTGCCACTGTAGACATGGATGTTGCTTTGAACAATTTGGAATCTTTAAAAGTGGGATGCTTTGCTCATACGCTCAACCTGGCCGCACAAAAGGTGTATGACATTCCTGCAGTTTCCAGCTGTGTGCCAAAATCCGTTCAGTTGTGGTGTGGCTCAAACGTTCATCCTTGAGCAAAACTGTGCTCAGAGAAAAGCAGCAAATCCTGGGTAAGTATCGCATGCAGTTACATATCAAGTATTGTTATTCATATTACCTTTTTTATAGTAATTTAAAATATGTTTGTGTCTATCTGTGCTTTAGATTTGCCAGAGCACAATGTCATTCTTGACGTTAAGACGTGCTGGAATTCTCTCTTCCTGATGGTGGAGAGATTTATGGAGCAGTTTGATGCAATCCAGGCAGCTGCTCTGGATCAATGGCTGAGGAAGCCTACGGAGAAGGACAAGTGAGTGAATGACATGAGCATCACTTGCAAGAGCTAAATTTAGTCAGTTACCTTTAACATTGTGAATATTTTTCAACAGGCTAGAAAGGTTCACACACACTGATTTAATCAAAGCAGAGGAGTTTATTAAGTACACGCAAGGCCTGTACACGTTAACCATGTGTGTGTCAAGTGACAAGTCACCCACATGCAGTCAAATCATCCCCATCCTGGCCAAGCTGGAGGCACATTTCAGACGATGTGATGAAGACAGTGTTTTCACCTCTTCAATAAAAGAGAAAGTCTGGGGTAGTCTGCAGAAAAGATAACAGGTATTTGCAGACAATATCAATGCGCATGAAAAATAGGGTTACCTTTTTCAGTATCAGCTCCTATGTTATATCTTGTTTTACTTAAGGGATGAAAACCTTCAGAAATTTCTGAAGGAGGCCACGATGATGGACCCACGTTTTAAAGGCAGGCTAGGTGGTGAGGCAGCTACTGACATCTGGGACAGGTTGGAGAAGGCAGCAGTTGCAAATGCCACAGCAAATGCCACAGCAAATGCCAGAGAGCTTCAACAGGCTGCTTCTCAAGCGGGTAGAGTCCCCTCAATCACAGAGCAGGTACAGAAGGAGCTTGAAATATACAAAAGACTGCCAGGAATTACCTCTGGACAAGACCCTGTGGCCTGGTGGTGGCGTAAGAGGGATACACTCCCCAATTTATCTGCCCTGTCAGAAAAATACTTGTGTGTCCCAGCCTCATCAATGCCTTCTGAAAGAGTTTTCTCTTGTGCTGGGCATGCCATCAGCCAAGAGCGATGCCGTATAGCTCCAGAAAAGGCTAATATGATGATCTTTTTGCAAAAAAAACTGCTAAACATGACAGGTTTCATGACAAAGTTTGTGTTTTCAATTGTTTAAGCACTGGTTCCAACCAAAGAAGTTGTGTTTTATTGACAGAAAGGGCTAACTTTGTTATCATTTTGCCTAAAAATAAATTACTGGGAAAAATAAAAACACAAGAGGTTTTTGGACAAAGTTTGTGTTCTTTATTCTTTAAGCACCGGTTCGAGCACCTTTTAAGCACCAGCACCGTTTCAAAAGTACCGTTTTGGCACCGGTATCGGATAAAACCTAAACGATACCCATCCCTAGACACCAGGGGTTAAGAAACCAACTTTGCTCCACGGGAACATCTTAAACACCTATATTTTTTAGCATTTATTTATGTATAACACCTTTAAAAAAAGATTTTTCCATTGTTTTAATTTCAGAAGAACATCTAATTTCTATTTAATAACAAGCTGAATAATACCTGATATATTATGATGCCATAATGCTGCCTAGCAACCACCTAACAACTTGTTAAAATTAACCATTTAAAGCATATAAACAATATCGACCAACCCACTTTTTCCATTTCTCAATGTGATTAAGTGTATAAATTTGCAGAATACTGTAGCATAGGCATGGACTAGTAATGACAATAAATACAGAAGTAAAAAACTGAAACTATTAATTCTATTGAGTCATTATTTAATTAGCTATTTAGCTATGCCTGTATTTAACTACAGTTTACTTAGCCAAAGAACTACCAAAAGAAAAAGATCATAAAATATGTCACAGATATTAAATTTGTGCCATCACAGTTTAGTGGGTAAAGAATGTGTGACAGAATCAGACCACAGAAAAAGGATGGAAAAGGTTACCTAATTAAAAGTAAAGAGGGAAAAATCAGCTAATGAAAAAATAGAATAGAAATGATCAGTACAGGTTTATGAAGGCAAGCAAACTGCTTATTTTCCTCAGAATGAATTCTGATGGCTCAGACTGAACACACATATAGTCCCACTGCTTGTTAAAAATCACGCACTGAAATGCAGAAACGGCTGTAACTTTAACGCTTTTTTGTGCATTAGGCTTATTTTTGTCAAGCATCATATTAATGTAATCAAAGCGAGAGGAGAAAATTATAGAATTTTTGCTGGAACTAGTGATCTCCTAACTACCACTGTGCCTTCCTAATCGCTGGGTTATGGCTGCAGTTACTTCCTGAATACTATTATTTCACCCTAACAAACTACAAATGACCCTTCAGTAACAGAAAAAATACAGAAAAATTGAACAGACCTTTGTTGAGTGGGACAGGGTAAAAAAAGGGACCAGTTCAACGTCAGTAAGAAAAAATTCCTTTAATGTTACAGTGTTTAATTTTTTCTCAAACAGCAACAAAGCATCAGTAGAGTAAAAAGTTAAGCAAAGAGAAAGAGAGATGAGAATTTAAATAAAAATCAGTCAGAATATAAAGCAGAGAAAGGTATTTTATCACAACGTGTCCCAGGAGTCCCTCTTTCTCTGTCACTTTTTAGTGTGGTGCACTGGGACCTTTTGGCTGAGCACAGGAGTGTTACAGAGCTCCATAGGGAATGCATTTCTTGGTCGCAAATGCGTACACACACAAAAAAGAGCTAACATATAGCATCCAGAGTAGGGTGGAAATGTATTCAAAGCTCTGTACATGTCATTGCACGGCTTTCAGAGAAGCAGTGTGGACAGAGAGCCTCAAAGCTCTCCCCCTGAGGATCTGAATAGATAGATGGACGGAAGGACAGTGAGGGAGATGAAAGTGGGATAAAGATGAACAGACGGGGGACAGAAGTATCACACTTTAGCAGCTGGTGATGCAAGGTGCATAGGAATGTGAGTGCTGAAAGCAAGCGAGAAGGAGAAGATGGAAAGAAATGAACACTCTGAGAGAGACGTGCAGCACCATCCAGTTACTTTGTTTCCATATGGTTGATTTTAATCATGCTTTTAATCATATTATGCTTAAAAAAATAGAAAACCATCCCACTTTAAAGGATTACTTAAATCCAACAATTTAGGGAAACAACAGTGCACACAACAACAATAGATTTCAAAGCAGTATGTGAAATATCTTTGAGGTGATGGTATGGAGACATTTCAAAGACATTTGAAGGATATCTAAAGAGCAATGCACAGAACTCACTTCTTTGTGAATTTGCCTTTTCATGTCACTTCGACTGTCTCATTGACCTGATTTGGCCCGAGTGTGAGCTTAACCTCATTGTGCATAGAAACTAGCACGTGAGAGTAGTGTGCAGTACGGTCTTAGATTAAAATGAGACAAAGTGAATCAAGTGTGCTTACCATATCTATCCATTATCTGCAGCTTATCCAGGTATGAGGTTGCAGGTACAGCAGTCTAACGTGCGAATTATGTTTCTGTAGGAAATCTACGTCCTAACTTAAGCTGTAACCACAAGCCAATTTTAACCCTATGCCATAACCTTCTATGTAACCTAATGTGCACCTCCAGAGAAATGTAACTGCGCATCAGGTTGACGCATACCACCACTTGAATTGAAAAGGAATTTCCGGTCACAACGTGGCTCCTTTCACTTTGGACTAGCTCCTCTACTCTGAATGTCTCTCAAATACCCAAACTCTAGAGATAAGACCCTTTTCCATAGGTACCTACTCAGACTGACTTGGCATGGTTTGCTACGGTTTTCAGGTTTTCCATTAGGTCACAGTACCTGGTACCAGGTACTTTTTTAGTACCTGCTCAGTCGGGGTTCCAAGCGATCTGAGCAGGTACAGGTGTGACGTCATCAGACTTCATGCTTCCTAGTGGCTGACCAGTAGAGTCACTCGATGAGTAATAAGAGCATCTCATTCATGAAAATAAAAACCACCATTTTTGAAACCCAGCAATGGTGAAAATAGCTATAAAAAAAACCCAAGGTATATTTTCCGTCAATGTCCACCTTTGTTGTAGCGTTTGTGTTGCATATTAATTATGTCGCAGGATGCTCTGACGTGTTGCTATGATAGCGACCACGTACATCAGAAGGTACTAAATTGTAATGGAAAACCAGTCCATCCGAGCTGAGTTGTGGCGAGCTGTGGTAAGTCTATCCGAGTAGGTACTAAATGAAACGGGGCTATAGAGAACCCAGCCACCCTTGTTATTTATGTCACTGTTCAGAGTGTTTTCTTTCCAAGCTCCTTTTTTGCGCCACGGACCGGTTTATGCCCGACAATATTTTCATGGACCGGCCTTTAAGGTGTCGCGGATAAATACAACAAAATAAAACTAGTACCGGTACCAAAAAAAAGAAAATTTATTCATAACACACGTGAAAAGACCAAGGAAAACCGAGTAAACGATAAAAACGATAACAAAATAACGCTGAAAACTATACATTTCACACCTGAGCCTCAACTCTCGCGGCCCAAAGGACTCACGGACCGGTACCGGTCCGAGGCCCAGGGGTTGGGGACTGTGCCTTAGACTGTTCAGAGCTCTTGGTTATAGGTGTGGGTAGGAACATGGATCAGTCAATCTCCCACTCTCTTCACCCATCATTCTCATTCCCACTGCTTTGGGAAGTGGTAAAGTGCTCTACTTAAGTATGTTTATGTGAAGTAAGACATCATAAGAGTGTTTGAAAAATAAGGCTTAAGAATTTAAGAATCCTAATCCCATACCAGTGTGTTGTAATGTTCTGCCCATGATTTATACTATTTACCACTATAAATACAAAATAAAAGTTGACCTCCTTCTACTAGCTTCTCAGAAATAACTTCTATGCAACTCCAGCTACACAATGTTAAAGATAAAAAAGAATTACTAAAGCCGCTAATGTCTTCTGGCTGAGGAAGAGGAGCAAAAGATTAGCTGAACTCAACACAAATGGATGCGAACTCTGAACGAACCCAGACAGTACTGGGGCTGCTTTTCAAAAATCAACTCTTGGGACCCAGATTTCAAAAAGACTTCTTCTCACCCTTCAAACTAGTTTGCATATTTTGTTTATTATGTCTCACTCGTTTCCTTTCTATCTTATCCAAACACCTGTAATGAGGATTCACTGAAGTGTGAGCAGCCAGGAACACATACAAAACAGCAGACAGGACATGACTGCATGACCTCTTTGTGAACTTCAAATTGACAGACACTGAGACACAGACAGAAAGAGGCATGAAGCAGACAGGCAAGCTGACACAATGAAGTGGGATTAGACTGCTGTTTCTGACATTCACTGCAGGGTTCAAAAAGAATTTTAAAAACTTTTTCCCCCTCAGCTGAGAGCTATTTTATTGTTTTCCTTTCTTCTTTTCTAGCCTGTCAAAACACCTATATATATAAAAAAAGATATATTCAGTGTTCAGTAAACACACATATGAAATACACACCTAACTCGCTGCACAACACAAACTATTTCTCTGACCTCTAACCACATCTGACAAGCAACAGCTGGTTTGAGGCAAACAGCTTTTCTCCACAAAGACACACATCATGGCAGCAGGAGACCACAGGCTAACTGGAATAAATGAAGGGGAGGGTAAATTACAGTTGTTTGTTAGCTACAATTAAAGCTGTCAATACCTGTTACTGAAACAGCACTGCTCTTCCTGAAATGGAGACACCCAAACATTTTGATGATATCACACTCCATAGGCCACGCATTCACATTCTCATACGACCATACGTGGCAACAAGAGTTACAAATATTACCAGAATATGATCAAAAAATGATGAAAGAAAGCAAATTACTTCTTGTAGCTGTGTGAATTTGGCTGTACAGTAGTGAATCAAAAGATTTCATTCAAGACCATGCACTGCTATGCCATGCTGGGTGTGCATTGTCTGTCAAGTTACAAGTTTTTTTAATCATTGCATTAATTATTCAGATGACCTTTATTAGAATATGTCCTACTACGTTTACTGGCTGAACTCAGCTACCCTTAAAACGTTTGCTTAAAAAATAGAAATGTCTTTATCTAATGACTAATTTGATATTTATTCAAGGATAAACTTGAAAAGTATCAATTTTGCCAACAGTAGCACATTTACATGTTCAAATGGGGACTGGTCCTGCAGAAATATCTGGATGAGAGCGCTACTGTGTCAGCTTTTTCATTTCATTCATTCATTTCATTCAGCTTTAAATAATAATAACAACACTCTTACACTGTCATGGAGTTACAGGCTTCGGCTGTGTCCTTTTATTCTCATTCCATTTGGGACAACACACCATTCAAGCTAATGAAAAAAAAAAACCAACCTTACTTCCTGTTAGTAGACACAGTGCCCTTCAAAATAAGGGTCACACCACAATGGCAATCAGGAACATTTTAAGCACCACTTGCTTTATTGAGATTTACCTTTGCTGCTGATTTTGCTGGGAACTGATAAGCACACACATACGCCTTCATACACAAAACCACACACATAGTCACACCCACTGCTAAGTGCAGGGTGCTGCTATCAGCAGTAGACTGAATGCCAAGTCACCTAGCTAACCGTGCAGAACTAACACTCTTCCCTGATGTTCAAGCACTCACAACAAAAGGGCATTAAAAACATACTGGTTTTAAGATTTAATGTAAAGTCACACAAATGTATACACACACATCCATATAAAGAACATGTACATGTTTCACTACTGAGCTACACAGAGAGAAAGCTCAAGAGATTAAAATACATTACAAACTCCCATAAATAAGGCCAGAGTGTGTGCACGTGTTCATGTAAATGTGTGCGCACACACGTGGATTGTGAGGAATTATAACAGCCCGGCAGGCTTCAGGCCAAAGGACAAAACCTTAGTGAAGTGAGGCCAAGCCCGCCTGCATGAGTGTTAGTGGATATGAGAACACAGGGCAGCAGCAGGGCAGTCTAAGGGAGGAGAAGTGTGAATCAGGGCGTGCCTGACTCCAGGATGAATTTGCTCAAAATAAAATTTCGTTCCAACTTGAATACTCAGGAATAATTCCCTGGAATGTCACAGTGCATTTTTATTTTAATTGATGGGCAGACTATTTATAATTCTGTTTTCAGAAATGGCTGTAACACCATTATTGTAAAAATGCACAGTCTGCAAAAGATACAGAGGGTTGTGATGGTAGGGTTAATGTTTGTTGTTAAAAAAGTAAAATTCAAATGAAGTGCCATACATTCTGGCATTATGATTTTTCTGTTAAAGCTTTTCTCTTAAGGTGTTACAAACAAGCAAAAATTCTATAAAAATTAAATGAATTAAATGAAACATACAATGTAGGCTGAAGGAAACACAACTGCAACACTGTGTAGTGTGTAGCTGAGGAAAAGTATAGTGTGGCGAGGCTTGGTCGTCGGTGCTGGGGCAGAGAAGGACGCGCCTTTGCGGCATCTTAATCACGGCTCACTAGCTTAAAATCTGTGTAGGGTCCTGTGACTGTGGTTGTTGTTGGTGTGTATGTTTAGCTGCAGCCGTGTCTGTAAAAAAGCATGGCTGCAGCTGAATGAAATATGCTGGAAAGCATGAAAATGTGGTCTGGTCTGCCATGGATCTATTACATCTAGTAATAAACAAACTGTATGAATTCTTAGTGACATAAGAGCTTTGGTTAGCAAGACTGAAAAAAAATCTAATGAACTAAACTGATAAAGTCTACTGTCAAAAGATGCTTAATGTGTAAGGTAAACATCTGATCAGTTATAGAGTTTAAGAGATGCTTGTAGGATAACTTTTATTCATAGAAAGATTAAAAATAAAAATATAATTGAAATTCCAGCTTAGCCTACTTCCAAATTAAATATAAGTGTATATCGGGGTTTGTTTTTTAGGATCATAGTTCAAAATTTCTTGGAGCCTATAGAAAAGAAAATCACGGAATAAAAAATAAAGCTTTCAATAAACTATATTTACTGATAATCATCAGCAAAAAACGAAAAAAACTCTTGTAAAGGCTCTTTAAAAAAAAAAAAAAAAAAAGCTACATTCTCTTAGCAAAGCACATAACAAGGTCATCTTCCAGGATGCTATTTTCCAGAGTGTTGATTAGTCAGTAGGCAGTGATTCTGTAGCTGTAGATGTCTCATCTCAAACACAACCTGCTTCAGAGTATGGCAGGTTTGCAGCACAAGTTACTATGGCAATGCAACCTGCTAAGAAG
This sequence comes from Neolamprologus multifasciatus, assembly GCF_963576455.1. Lineage (NCBI taxonomy): Eukaryota > Metazoa > Chordata > Actinopteri > Cichliformes > Cichlidae > Neolamprologus > Neolamprologus multifasciatus. The sequence continues at coordinate 10,815,023 of NC_140459.1, read as the reverse complement.
GGAACCGCCTTTGCAATACTAAAAACCTAGTGTTAAACCTGGAGTTACCTTGATAAGCCACAAATTCTGCTTCGTAGTATGGACTCTGGACTCTATTACGGGGGTAAGATGAAAAGCTGTAGGAGGCTTGTACTCACGGTCATGACAAATGTTGTCTTGTCAAAATCTTTACAAAGGGGATTGTGAGTAAACTGCTGACATGCGGAACAGCCCTGTTAGACTATAATCGACAACAGCTAACAATTCTGTGAGGTTGCACAAAAAGCTTACAGTCATAAAGTCAACACGCCAGAATCAGTAGATAAAATATCTGCTATGTTCTTCTTAGTTTAACGTGCAAAGATTTGCACTAAACATTTGTGCAAAAGCGTTGGAAGAAAGGTTTAGACAGTTTAGACAAAAATGACTGATGACTTTTGGTGATGCTGTATAAGTCAAGTGACCACCAAAGTCATTAAGATTACAGACACAAGAATGCTTGCTGACTGTACCCCCAAATAGTGTTTACCTTATCAACAACCAACTGTAGAAGAGGTATGCAGTTTCATACTGTCATTGCAATTGATTCTATAGTCTTTAGCATGAAGTCAACCAATTGTTCTTGCATTTCTAAATATATAACTCTCAAAATGAGAAGAATCAATGCTGGGTTTTACCTTCATCATGGACAGTGTTGCAAACTTAGTGACTTTGTCGGCATATTTAGCGACTGTTTTTTCTATAAAGCCACTAGCGACAAATCTGGTGACTTTTGCTGGTGTTATTAGGAAGACTTATGACCACTTTTTGACGTGAAAGCACGTATCACTCTTACTCTCAATAAGCAGTGGGTGCTGCCATGGGCACCGGGCCCGTGCCAAAGCGTTCACAGGCAACGGATTGTCGTAACGCAGAAGTCGCCCCCAGCTGCTGTCAGAGCAGGAGATATTGACCCCTACGCCTCCAAAACTGCACTGAGCGAAGCCGCTGCTCCTTCCCTGCAGTCAGTTCTTCTTTTACGCTTACTTTTTGTAGGATCACAATGTTTAAAACTACTTAAAAACTCACACACAGAAGAGGTTTGGATCACTTTTGCCGGTACCAAGTCCAGATAAAGGAGGAGAGTTGGAATTATGACATTAAAAAAAAACAATAATAGCTAAAAGAAATTTAATTTGCAGTTCTAAATATATTCTAAATGCATTTATTGTGCTTTTTTGTTTACTTTATGTAAATGGTAAACGGACTGGTTCTTATATAGCGCTTTTCTACTCTGTCCGAGCACTCAAAGCGCTTTATACAGCTAATTCATTCACCCAATCACACCCATTCACTTCTAAGTGCTTAGTATCTAACATTCAAACACATTCACACTCTGATAGATACATCGGAGAACATCATGGGGTTAGTATCTTGCCCAAGGATATTTGGCATGCAGACTGGAGCAGCCTGGGATCGAACCACCGACCTTCTGGTTAGTGGCTGATCTGCTCTGCCACCTGAGGTACAGCCACCCCATGTCTCTTCAACAATGTTATTTCTCTCTCCTGTAGGTAGGTTACAATTACGTAACCATGACAAATTATGCAAATTGGGTGATGACATAATTTAGCGGCTTCTAGTGACTTATAGGACAGCCAATAGCGATTTTCCTTACTGAGGAGTTGGCAACACTGATCATGGATTGTCTATCTGGTGTGAAAAAGCTACTTTATTTTTGCTTTTAGGTCTGATCTTTAAGGTCTACACTTATAAAATATATAAAAAGAAATAAAAGTAACATGGAACATGGTGTTAGAATCAGTCAGTAAGAACAAAATTGATAAATGATTTAATCCTGCCTGGAGAGAAATATTGCTTGGTATATCATTGAAGTGCAGTCAGTGAGGTTACTTCAAAGTAAACCGGAGTTCAAGGAAAGTGCATTACCCTCTAAAATTGGACTTGTAGTCCAAATAACCTAAATATCTGGCAATATTTCTTATAGATTACATCGCACAATATTGACCTGTTACTTTTAGCTACGTCAGCACCTTTTACTGCAAGATTTGCAGTGATTGCCTTCTTGTAACAGAATAGAGTTTGGCAAATTTTCATTTTCTTTAATTACCTTGCTTTATTTAAGTCTGTTGCTTTTTTTCCTACTGGGTCGTTAATGCAATAACATTGATGAAAAAGGGTTTGAAATGTGAAATTCCTTATCCAGTAGCTCAATTTCACTCGTGTGATAAACTGTACCAGAGTGAAATGCAGTGCAACCTTACAGACTACATCTAAAATGTAGCCATGAAATGAATCAAAGCCAAGAATCATAAGGCCTTTGCTTCCTGAATGTTAGAGTCATTCCTATTGAGTCATATAATGAGTGTCCTAATTTGTGGCAGCAATGGTTAATCCAAATGCAACATAATATCAAGAAGAGGTTTTATCCAAAGCACCTTCCCTTACAATGAATATAAATATTTTGAGCATGAGTGAGCCTAGTGAGAATTAAAAAGGACCATTAAGAATATGGGTCAGTGTTTCTTTTCTTTTCTTCTTTTTTTTTAAGTGGACTCGTTTGATCTATGACAGCAGAAGAAATAAACATTAAACTACTAAATAACCCTTTATGGAAGTATGTATGGTCATTAATTAAAATGAAACTGCTGAAAGTATTTATTTTATGAAGCTCTACATCAGGGGTGGGCAATTCCAGGCCCCGAGGGCCGGTGTCCCTGCAGGTTTTAGATGTGTCCTTGAACCAACACAGCTGATTTAAATGGCTAAATTAGCTCCTCAACATGTCCTGAAGTTCTCCAGAGGCCTGGTAACGAACTAATCATGTGATTCAGGTGTGTCAACCCAAGGTGAGATCTAAAACCTGCAGGACACCGGCCCTCGGGGCCTAGAATTGCCCACCCCTGCTCTACATTAAAGAGAACAGGTGATGTTCTACCCATAAAACCTCAAAAACATTTTGAAAATATGCCTTATGTGATTAAACAAAGGTGGTTATTATATGATTAATTTTAACCTAACTAATACGAGGTACAATCATTAAGTTTTGTGATTTGGCTCACAAATATGAAGTTATTTGCCTATTTATTCATTTTTAATAGATCTTTTTAGTGGATCTCTGATTCCCACATTCTGTTACAACAGCTTCAATTTCATTTCAAGAAGAAACGAAGACCTTGAATCCAAATCTGGCAAGTAGTGTAGGTCGTATGTGACGATGTGTTGGTGCAGCCTGAAGATGCATGTACATTTTAGTGGCACAAGGCATGCACCACAGTAGGGGTAACTTCCTCTAAACGTTTTACTTCTTTTGGCAGAAATAACCTCAATATATAAAAGTAGAACTTGTGAAGTGGTGTTACCTCATGGGACACATTCACAGTGCAAAGCAGTGTGGATGTTGAATAGTAGAAGCATTTCTGTGGTTGAGCTCCTGATCAGTTTGAACAATACTGATGTCGATTATATTGTATATTCAACATAACAATCCATGACTAGCTGCACTTAAAGTGAGGTGCACAACGACCCAAAAAGAACCAAATCAAAATATTTTTTGTATTTATTTTTTATTTAATGAGTGGAATTGCTGAAATCCTCCTGAACAAATGCCAAAGGTATAATTGCAAGTGGAGCTTTTAACAGGGACTGTAAGCTACCAAAAACTGTTGATCTCTTGAATAGCAACAGATCCGAACACCACCACGAGAAATAAAAACATGAACTGATTTTAAAAATTGTAATCCAATCTAAATTAAAATTAAAAAGGCAAGTCTAGGATCACTGAAAGTGGACTTAAATCCTCCCTAACTGTCTTCCTCAGAAGGTTGTGAGTTGTCTCGATTCTTAAGTCTTAATTAGTATTGAGATGTTGTGTCTTAAAAAGCTAAGCAGAGACATGGTCTGCAAATTAGCTGTGTCTAGATGTCCTATGTACATTGCAATGAATTGGATTGTTTTTTAAAATGTCTCACCCCTGATATTTAAAGTACATGGAGAATACATAAAGACAGAAACATTTGCATTCAGTTACAGCCAATTTTAACCCAATTTTGTTTTTGGGTGGTGTGAAGAGGACTCAAAGGAACATGAAAACTCCACAAAGAGAGACCCTGTGTGGCGGATTTGATCCCAGGACCTTTGGCTAAAAGGCAAGTGCTAACGCTATTACACTGTGTACCATTGTTTTAAAACATACAGTACTGATTTTCAACCCAGTCCTTCAGTCCATCCTCTTTTCCATCACATATTTTGTCTGATCCGTCTAATTCTTTTCTTTTTTTCAGTCTTTATCTGTCAGTCGTCAGCTTTGTCAGCGGCAGTAGTATCCGGGCTACATATCATACTCTTCTTGTCATCGCTTATCATATTTGAACCATCTGTCACCAGTTCATTATCTGAGTGTCATGTTCAACAGCCACTTCTCCATTTCTGATTGTTAGCTGCACGATACACTGAGTGCTTTATTAGATACTGGGAGTCCAAAGATATAAGAGAAATAGAAATGTGTCTTCTTTGGGGTTGATGCTAACATCAACATAGGAAGAAGGCTGTTTATATCAAAATAATGATTCATTACACTAAAATAGATATGCATCTGAATTGTGATTGTGCAGCCTCCCCCTCATTACTTTGAAGGCTGTGTGAGTAACAACACAGGTCAGTATGTAATTTGTTCTGCTCGGTGCCATTACATCACGGAAAGGTCTCCTGTGTTTTGTTTCGTAATCCTCTGGTCCAATAAAGCATCACTGTTACCGAGTTTATCCCAGCCTGGATTCAAATTATATCAGCTTTCATATCAGCATAAACGCTCAGCCTTGTTATTTTCATTGGCCTTTTGAGTGCAGGTGCAGATGTAAAGAGACCATAGTAGTTATGATTGGGATTTTTTTTTTTTTTGTAACATCAGATGTGGGATTCAAATCACCATATAACCATCCCTTTAGGTCAACACTGAGGTCAACTGTAGATTGCTTGTAGGCAGCAAGCCAAACACTACTGATGAGGCAGGTGGTTGAATTTTATGTTTGTGTGTGTGTGTGTGTGTGTGAGAGAGAGAGAGAGAGAGAGAGAGAGAGAGAACGAGTGGAAATGGACTATCATTTATATAACTGCTTTTTTCAAGTCTTAGTGACCACTTGATGCATTGCACACTACCAGTCTCATTCAGCCATTCAGATGCACTCATACCTTCTATGCACATTAACCACTTCATCGACAGCACATCCGCATCTATCACCAGTGTAGAATCACTAATTAACCTACATGTAAAAGGGACTGTGGGAGGAAATCAGAGCACTCGGCGAAAAACCAGTGTACACACAGAGCATGCACACTTCAATAAGGACCCAGGCTTGAACCCAGAATCTTTATGCTGTAAGGGAGCAGCACTAACCAATGCGCTACAGTGCAGTCACCACAAAGTGGCAATTAAAAAAAAAAAACTATAAATACATAAGACCAAAAACACTGTAAAAACAAATCAGCTCAACAAGTAATTTTGAGACACGTTTGGTCCAACAACAATAAATAAATAGTGTTTGTCTTGAGTCATTTATATAACCAGTGATGGGCATAACACATTTTAAAGTAATGCATTACTATAATTACATCTTTTGGTAATGCAGTAATGTACGGAATTCGGTATATGTTCAGTTATCTGCGTGATGGGCAGATAGAAAGAGAAACGCTATTAAACATGCCTTTGGTTTCCAGCACTCGTGCTACAATAAGCTGATTTCAGTTTGTGTGCAGGGAGGGGGAAATGATGGGGTGATCTACAACTTTTTATTCCATTAAAGGACATTAAAGGACAAGCACACAATGGTAAAGTAAAAACTGCATCCAAAGCACAAACAGCTGCATTATACTACAAACACAACATGGGCTTTTTGGAAGCATCTACACAGACAACATGCTAAGAACAAAGCTAGCAATGAAATCAGAGTGAAATTTAATATTCTTTTTTATTGTTAACTCGTAATTATGTCACAGTGCATTTCAGGCTATGTAGGGGAGAAATGCCATAGTAATATTATAAATATTAGCATATTTCTTTCTCAGGGGACTAAGTAATGTAATGCACTGCTTAATAAAGTAAGAAGTTATTTGGAATAGAATAGATTCTTTATTGCCTTCATCTGTCTTTGTACAGCCAAACCCAGTTTGACAACAGGAATAAATAAATACAAAAAATATTAAAATGACATAGGAACTACAAAATGTTGCAAGCTACCAGCTTCCATCAGAGCTTTCACAGCAATGATCAATTTAAGTTTTCAAAAATCCAGATACCCTGCTCCTAGAAAACTATTCCTAGATACTTCCTGCCAAATAAATACCAACATGCCAAAAAAATGTGGGACAGTGAATAGCCAAGCACATGGCCCACAGATGCTTAAACACACAAACATACACACACACACCCCCACACACATGCACATTTTGCATCTTATTATATATGTGAATCTTTCCTTGCTAAATATGGCTAATAAATGTATTTCCCTGACTTAAATATGTTTAATATATGGCTAAAACTCGCTAAACATAAAAAAATCTGAGCATGTTCTTGTCATGTAAGCTCTTGCAAACACAACAGTTTGCTTTATCATAGTCAAAAACAAGATGCAGTTGTAGTTCCAGCACCTTGGAGTGAAATCTGATTAAAGAAACATGCAAATTTTCAAGAGAGGACAACAGGAAACTGCAAAACTGCCAGCACAAATAGTTCTTGCTAACAGAAGTGATCTTGTAGTCAGCGTGGGGTGTAGTTGCACACCTCTAACTAGCCTGGCAACAATGTTTTGTTTGTAATCTGAACAATACAGCAATTAGGAGGCTAAAAGAATTTCCGACTAGCCAAGGGGCACACATTGTGGAAACACAGACAGCAATGCTGTCGGTTTCAAGCTGTCAGCCACAATACAACGCCCATAGACACACTGCTTGGAAACACAAAATAAATCCATACAGAAATTAAAGAAAATTAAACACAATCAACTTGTTCCTCACAATCACACACTTCAATTTACACAACCATACAAGCTGCCGTTGGACCCCATGCCAGGTGCAGCTGTGCTTTCATAGAGGAACAGCAGGACTCGAGCGGGAGTATTTCAGGCTGTGGCGGCCAGATTGAATTAAAGCCGGATTAATCCCTGTAGAATTTGTGTCATTCTTCCAAGCAACACTAAATCCAAATCAAATTATACAACCCGCCCCCCGCTGCCACCAGCACCACCACCATCATCCACGGTACCATAGCACCACGCCTCAAGTGTGTGCGCATAGAGATATCAGTGTCTTTTTATTCTTGTTTTTATCCCTGATTCTCAACCACATTATCATCCCCCACTCTCCTGTCAACCTTTTGTTCCTCTCCAGCTGTGACTGATGTGTGGAAAGTTAATTGATAGCGACAGCCTCTAAATCCAGCTGAGGAATCGTTACATGAAAGAGGAATTTGGGATGGTCATTGGGTTCAGTCAACTCAATTTGCCTTGTGCCGGCCAAACATCACTTATTACCATTATTTACAGAGTCATGCACACACACGCACATCAAATCCAACAGTAGAACTAAACATACAGGCATCTAGATCTTAGCCATCTGGCACCACTTCAACTGACATCAAGTTTGGGTGAGAATAATTGCCCTCATAAACAGACACCAAGTTCATCCAGCTGTAGCTTGTTTTGGCATGGGCGGTTGCTACTGGCGGATTGGCATTTTGTTAAGAGTTTCAACTAGAGACCTAAGTCTGTTTCTAAGTTCATGTCCCTGTGTCTGTCTTGTTTCTCCGAGCCCTGTCTTTGTAGTGTCCTTGTGTCAACTCACTATTATCTCCTCAGTCATGTCTCTGTGTTTGTTTTCTCCCCTGCATCAAGTTTGTCCTGAGTCTGGGTCTCTGTCTCTGTGTTTGTTTGTTTCCTGTCATGGTCCTGGGTCGTGCGACCCAGTGTTTTGAGTTTTAGTCTATTTTGATGTTTATTGTTTGTTTAGGTTCATTAAGTTATTCCAGCTCATTTGTTATTATATTACCCTTGTGTTAAGTCTCCCTTGCCCTTCATGTCTTTATGTCTGTGTGTCTTATGTTGTTAAGTTCATGTTGTCGTTTCTGTCACCTTCCCCTGTACTCGGTCTCCCTGGTTCGTGCTCCTACCCGTTATGTGTCATGTCTGTGTGGCTCTCGTTGTCTAGTTCGTTTCATGTCTATGTCTTTGTGTTTCCTGTTTTATTTTGAAAGAGTCTGTTCTTTGTTCACTGCATTTATATTACTCTTTCCTGTGCATCATTATGTATATCCAAGTCAGCTGTTTCCTCATGTGTCTCCACTTCCCCTGATCGCCTCATGTGTGTATTTACGTCCTGTTTTCTGAATGTCATTGTCAGGTCGTCTGTTATCCCCACCATTGTCTTAGTCATTGTCATTGTTATAGTCTTAGTCATAGAAATTCATAGTGTTTGTTTCTTAGTGTTTTTTAGTTTGCTTAGGGTTCCATGTTTAACTCCTGCTATCATCCAAATAAAGGATCGCTTTCTGTTTAAACCTGCAACTCCTCGTCCACATCTGCTTTTGGGTCCTGTTTCAAAAAACACACCGGCGCACCCCGCCGTGACAGTTTCCTGTCTTATTTTGATAGTCTCTTGTCCTGTGTGCGTTGTGTTCAGTTTTGCTTCCCCTGTCTTGTTAGTCACCTGTGTTCCCTGGTGTGTTCCATCCTACCCATTTAAGCTCTTTGCCTTCCTCTGTTTTTTGTTATGATATCCCTCTAGTTGTGTGTTCTGTCTGTTTAGCAGTTTTATACCTAGTATTCCCAAGTATCTGTATAGTTTATGGGTTTTTTTATTCAGTGTCCTGTAAGTCCAGTAATAAAGCTGCTTTTGAGTTCAGTTCTGCATCTGAGTCCTGTGTATTGCGTCCGCAACTCTGCCTGCCACACAGTGCATCATGACAAGAACAGTGAAAAAGGCAACAAATTGCCTTCGACAGATTAGATAAAAAAGTAGTATGACAGTGGAGTTGCACTGTACAACAGCAACAGGATTTGGATTTTTAAAAAAAGAACTGTAAATTTTAATTTAAGTTTTGTTAAATGTGATATAAAACATGGCAATATCATATCAAACATACATTTTATGTATGGGTGAATACATTTATTTTCTAATGCTGTAGTCACATTAGGGAACAGTGATTGAAGATGACTAATATTGTGACCATTTCCAATGAATTTGTGATCTTGTAGTGAGAGTAGGGAGCAGGTGGAAGAAAATGTGGAGACATGGGGATATGCCCTGGAGAGAAGAGGAATGAAAGTCAGTAGAAGCAAGACAAGAATACATGTGTGAATGAGACAGAGACAGTTGGAAAGGAGAAGACAGAGAGTAGAAGTAGCGACAGTGAAGGTAGGTGAGTTCAACCAGCCAAAGCAACGGGTGGTCTACAAGGTAGGTGAAGAGGAGAGTGCCAGCAAGATGGAGTGGGTGGGAAGAAGTTTCAGGGGCGATTTGTGACAGATGGATAAGCATGAAAGAAAATAGTGAGACCTGCTATAATTTATGGTTTGGAGATAATGGCACTGACAAAAACATAGGAATTCAAGCTGGAGGTGGCAGAGGTGAAGATTGACCAAGACTGACCAGACTGGAAATGAGTAGAGGAGTCAGACAGCTCAGCTTGAGTGGTTTGGCATTAAAGAGTCAATACTGACATGGGTTAGACACATGTAGAGGAAGAATAGTGGATCTAATGGATGCTGAAGATGGAGTTTCCAGGCAGGATGAAAAGAGGAAGACATAATAAGAAGTTCATGGATGTAGTGGAGGACATGCAGAGGGTTGGTGTGACAGAGGAAGATAGGGTGAGATGGAGGCAGATGATCTGGTGTGGCAACCCCTTAAGCAAGCAGCCAAAACAAACAAACAAAATTAGCTTGAAATGGTTGCTTTCAAAAAAAATAACTGACTGCAAATGGTTACAAGTTTCCATCCCAAAAGTGACTGTTGGTGATAAAAAACATAAAATCAGTCTGTTATCAGTTTACAACTGTGGTTGGTTAATTTGTTTGTTATAATATAGTGGTTAGCTATGACAAATTGTCCCCCAAAAAAGACAACAATTATTTGTAAACCTTCAGTAATCTGTCTGAGAGTGACTGCAGTCATTTTGAGCCAGACTGCAGTTGTTTGGTGACAGGTTGCCTCCCATGAGGTGATCTGTGTGATCACCTAGTGATCGAAAATCATTTCCCAACACCCTCAACATGGGGGCAACCAGTTGGTGACCGCAACTACAGCGCGGGCCATTTATATGGATACACCGTGATAACATGGGAATGGTTTGTGATATTAAAGTCCTGTTTGTGGCACATTAGTATATGTGAGGGGGCAAACTCCTCAAGATGGTTGGTGACCATGGTGGCCATTTAGAAGTTGGCCATCTTGGATACAACTTTTGTTTTTTCAATAGGAAGAGGGCCATGTGACACATCAAACGTATTGGTAATGTCACAAGAAAAACAATGGTGTGCTTGGATTCAACATAACTTTATTCTTTCATAAGTTATTTACAAGTTACTGACCACTTATAAAATGTGTTCAATGTGCTGCCCATTGTGTTGGATTGTCAATTCAACCCTCTTCTCCCACTCTTCACACACTGATAGCAACACCGCAGGAGAAATGCCAGCACAGGCATCCAGTATCCGTAGTTTCAGGTGCTGCACATCTCGTATTTTCACACGATAGACAATTGGCTTCAGATGACCCCAAAGATAAAAGTCTAAGGGGGTCAGATCGGGAGACCTTGGGGGCCATTCAACTGGCCCACGACGACCAATCCACTTTCCAGGAAACTGTTCATCTAGGAATGCTTGGACCTGGCACCCATAATGTGGTGGTGCACCATCTTGCTGGAAAAACTCAGGGAACGTGCCAGCTTCAGTGCACAAAGAGGGAAACACATCATCATGTAGTAATTTCAAATATCCAGTGGCCTTGAGGTTTCCATTGATGAAGAATGGACCCACTATCGTTGTACCCCACATACCACACCAAACCATCACTTTTGTTGTTCCAACAGTCTTGGAGAGATCCATCCAATGTGGGTTAGTGTCAGACCAATAGCGGTCGTTTTGTTTGTTAACTTCACCATTCACATAAAAGTTTGCCTCATCACTGAACAAAATCTTCTGCGTGAACTGAGGGTCCTGTTCCAATTTTTGTTTTGCCCATTCTGCAAATTCTGTGCGCCGATCTGGGTCATCCTCATTGAGATGCTACAGTAGCTGGAGTTTGTAAGAATGCCATTTGTAAGTAGCTAATATCTGCCAAAGGGATGTTCGACTAATGGCACTCTCCAGTGACATGCGGCGAGTGCTACGCTGTGGGCTCTTGCTGAATTAAGCTAGGACAGCCACTGATGTTTCTTCATTAGTGACAGTTTTCTTGAGTCCACTTTTTGGCAAATCCAACACTGAACCAGTTTCACGAAACTTAGCAAGCAGTTTGCTAACTGTAGCATGGGAGAGCATTGAAATCTGCTGCAATGACCCGGTTACTGCGTTCACCAGATATCAACACAATTTCGATCCGTTTCTCACGTGTTAACCTCTTCGACATGTCAATGGCTGTGAACAAAGAGAAACTTGTAAATAACTCATGAAAGAATAAAGTTACGTTGAAACCAAGCACACCATTTTTTTTCTTGTGACATTACCAATACATTTGATGTGTCACATGGCCCTCTTCCTATTGAAAAAACAAAAGTTGTATCCAAGATGGCCGACTTCTAAATGGCCACCATGGTCACCATCCATCTTGAGGAGTTTGCCCTCTCACATATACTAATGTGCCACAAACAGGACTTCAATATCACCAACCATTCCCATTTTATTACGGTGTATCCATATAAATGGCCCACCCTGTACTTAAAATCAGTCAAATGAAGAAAAAAAAATCCGTACCAACACATGGCTACAACCAATTTTTCTTAGTCGCACAAAAAAATGTCTTCCTATTTTGACTCTAATCTAAAAGAACCAGTAAAGGTCTGTACTCGAGCTGTTTTAGCTTGCCTCAGTTTAAGACTTCTGATGGGCTTCTCCTCATAAACACAACGCATAAACAGCAGCTGGGCAGCAAGATTTATGAGCTTCATATTAACATATTAGCAATATCTAGATTTACTCACACCAGACAGAGCCAAGAGTACAAAAAAATGGTGGGAAACCTAATGTTTTGAAAACCATGTAACAGAAGAAGCTAAATTGACTTTTTGTTGTGGAAATAAACCACATCTATTATGGAAATATGATTTGGAATGTCAGATGACAGTGGATGTAATCAAGCTTAGCAGGAGACCAGGTCAATGGGTCCATCAGCTTGTCCTGGTAGCAAGTCGGGATGGGGTTTGAGCTTAAGTCACGATAACGCATTGCACTACTCTAATCTGGGAAATGTTAATCTTCAATCCCTTAACCACTCTGTAAATCTCATGGTGAGAATTCAAGAAGCACTTTTTATCTCAATCACACACGCCTTTACTTTTCAGTGATTCTGTGCTTAATTTGTGGGAAACGAGGACTAAATGTGGGGAGTCACAGCTGAGGCGGTGTCATACAGTTGTGCGTGTCTACATGTATGTGTGTGTGTCTGTGTAGACAGGCATGTCTGCCCGCCAGTTTCTCCTCTATCTCGGTTTGATGGACGTACACGAGCTGTGGAAGAGGACTGAAGACGAGTGAGGGACGAGTTGAGAAATGAACGAACAACAGCAGCCAGTGGCATCAGGCTGGGAGATGAGTTTATTTGCTGGCAGGGCTGACATGCTCAGCAAGGAAGATCTTATACACTCTCTGTGTTTTGAAAACATGTGAGAAGAGTTTGAGATCTCGTGGAAAAGTAAAAAGTACTTTTTCATCTGATCTGTCCAAGGCAATCTGTCCAAGGCAATCTGTCGCCCTTGTTTTTCACTGCTCTTAAAGTGTCTGAACATTTTGTTACCCGCAGAAATGTGTCGTTAAAAAGCACAAAAAAATGTACCAATCCCGTTTCCTTTCAAATCAGGAAGAATCAATTTTTTTTTTTTTAAGTGTCTTGAATTATGCACAGACTGTATCTACGTAAAGGTGAATTCAAAAATATGGGTAATAACTGAGCTTCTGTGCAATATGTTGCAGTGCTCAGGTGCATAGATTACACAATACAAAAGTAGCACAAGAACCAGTGTTGCGTTGTGATAAAGGAAAAACATTATAAGTTACTGCTTGACCTCAAGGATAAACACAATCTGTTGTAAGAAACACTGAATGGAAACACATTTTGCTTGTTGGAAAAGAAACTCCATAGGGCAACTTTTTCATTTAGGAACTCTTGACTTTCTTTGTATTAAAAGAAAACTGTTTTTGTGGAAAAACAACACCTGCTACTTAAAATAAAGTATCAAAAAAGACCTGCTTTTAGGAACAGGACCCAGAGTCACAGGTCATGTTAGTACTAATACTAAAAAACTAAAAATGGTGGCAAAGTGTCAGAAAGGAGGCTTGTGATGAGAATATTTGAAAAAAAAATGATGAAAATATGATGTAGAAAGAGACGGACAGAAAGAGCAAAATGAAGAGTCCACTTCCCAGACTCCAGTGCCGTGTCTTTTCTATTAAACAAGTCTTTTGTTGTGTGTAGGAGATAAAGATAGGAGAATAGACAAAAAGCAAAAAGGACTTAAGAGAAGGATAAAAATCTGACTGAAAGGCAAAGCAGAGTGAGCTAGAGAAAACTGAGGAGAAACATGTTATGATAGTACAAACAGTTCTCCTCTTTCGTTCTCTCTTTCTCTCTTCTCTATAGCCTCTCCCCGTGAAAACCTCCTCATTTCTCATGGCAAGTAGGAAAGAAAGGTGTGAAAGATGTAAGAAGAGAAACAAAAGAACAGATAGACAGGAAACAGTGTAGCTGTAGGGGAAAAGATGAAGAGGAAGACAAAAGATCAAAAAGGGTAGAAGAATCAGGTGAAAGGAGGATGAGGAAGAGAGGGGAAGAGTGGGGAGAGAGGTTTTGACAATACAACCCATCACCTTACCACCTCGCTGGCTATCATCCCATCCTATCTCACCCTGTCATGGAACAAGCCAAGCAGAATGAAAAATGAGAGAAATACTGGGTAAAAAAGGATGAAGCATGCAGGCTAAAGGAGGAGGAGGCAGCGAGGTGAGATTGACCATACTGTAGTATGTATCGCCCTCCTCCATCTCTTTTTTCCCACACAGGTGAATCCTGGGGGGGATAGGAGTCTATGAAAGAATACATCACCCTCTTGAATCAACCTGTTTGTTACTAAAGCCTTATTCTGTCTGCCATTTCTTTCTTTTTTTTGTAATAAATTGATCACACGAAAATAGATATTGTGTCACACCTTGATTTAGAGACCATTCAGCGCAGTAATAGTGTACGTCATGAGAGATGAGCGATCGGTGCTATTTTATGCAATAAAATAGTCTGTCGTTTCCCATACGCAACTAAACAGTTTAATACATAACAGGTTACTACAAGTATATCACACCACAAGCCTAAGTGTTTCTTACTGAAGATGATTGGAAATCTAAACATTCATCAGCAATCCACAGGGGGAAAGAATCTCCACAGCCTCCTTCACTTACACTTGGGCTTCACATTTCCTCACTTCTAATATGAAATATTAAACTAATTTTTATTTCTTAAATCCAGCTTCACAGACATTGTTACATCCAGTTTTTGAGAGCAGAGGTCCATGATGTAAGTTAGCCTTTATAGTATAGTGTTTTAGTGTTTAGCAAATAAAGACACGGTATATTGTTGTGCAAAAGCCTTGAGCCACTAGTCAGTAGTTCTCCAGGTTTTCTAAAGGTCTTTTAAAGTCTTTCTTTGGACAATGGCTGTTTCACTCAATTCTAGTCCATTCCTCAAACCTAACCATTTTCTGAGAAAAGTTTTTTGGGGGAGTTCTTTTGTTTCCTTTCTGTTATTCGACCTAAACCTAAACCAAACCTTACCTATAATTCATTCAAACATAAAAAAAAAGTTAACGAAAACTCAAGGTATGAACCAGTGTCGTCTACATAACAGCCAAACTTAGCAAAGACCCAGGTTCAGATTTTTTTAGGGACTTCTGTTGCTCTTGTTTGTTCCGCCATGAAATGTAATCTGGAAAACATCTGACTGGCAACAGCTTCAGGGTTCACCATGACAATGATCGTACCCCCAGTGCAGTAGAAGCCTGAATACCTGGACAGACAAACACATTGGAACACCATTAGTCATGGATTGGCCTCCAGAAGGCAGTGAACATCCAAAGAAGAGCTTTTAATCACTATAAGAAGCCAGGAAAGTTATTCCTGAAAGCCTCTTAACAAATATTACAAGAAAACTTGCCTAATAGAGTTCAAGCTGTGCTGGAAAGTACAGGTGGCCATACCAAAATACTGACTTTCAGTCTTGTTAGTATTGTACAAGTTCTGCTTTTGTCTTATTTCCATATATGTTTGCACATGTTTCAATACATTGCTGCATCTATTTCTCATTTTCCTAGCAAAATATAGGGAAATGAAGTGTGGTGCAAGAATTTTAATTGTTGAGAATCTAATGGATCACACAATATGTACTGGAATTCATCTGCAACATGGCAGTTACCTTAAGAGAATGAAAAGAACTATGGTTAGCAACAAAAACAACAACGAATCTTGCAACAGATGTTATAGCATCCACAGAGCATCGCAGGGCCAGGCTAGGGTCATGTGAAGACCAGGAGTAATGAATTCCATCTAAATCCACTGTAGATGTGCAGCAACTTTGCCTTCAGACTTCCTTCTACCACAAACAACTTGCAAAGTATTCAGTAAAACTGTGTACAAGTGAATCCAGAAGAATCTGTTTAAAGAATCTACTTAAAAGCCAAAGAAGGTCATAGCAAATTAGCTTTAGGAGTATGAAATTGATTGAAATAAAAAAAAGCATCATTAGTTTAGTTTTAATGCCTAAAACAGCAAATGTTTTAGGCATAAAATTGTCTTGAGGACTTGGGTATTTGTTGAGAGAGGTCAGGTTGTGTATCATGGTAAGTGGTTACACAGACATTACAAGTTTTCAACAAAAAAAAAAGCTTTTAAATCCTAAAAATCAAGGTCACTTACATCAAGTACCCAAGCAAGAAACACTCATAGCTACTCAATAATATGTCGACATGACTTACAGCCCACACATATCAGCTCCCACATAGAAAACAGAGACAAGACAGGGAGATTTATTGAAAAAAAGAAAAAATATAAGATAATAAGAAAAAAATGAGACAACGAATTAGTGTGTGATTCATGTGGCTACTTTATAATTAGCTGACAAAGCTGACAAGAACCCCAGCAAGTGACTGAAGCATTAGATTAAACAATGTTCTGTATTTAACAGCCACGACTGCATGCTCTAGTGCTTCAGTAGTGCAATCAGAAACCTCTCTCTCACACCCACACCCACATACATATACACTACACACTCGTGTCAAGGATAGGCTTGCACACAGCCGCCCTAACCTTCCATGGCTGCCACAGCGCTATACCACCACTGGCTCTTGACAACAGTCTAATTGGTAATTATACACATGGCCCCCTCCCGGGAGCTTGCAATCCTAATGAAACTGCTTGAGTGTCTGCTGCACAGACAGGTCTTTAGCAGACATCCAAACGGACACACAAAAGGAGTTCAGCCATACACCTATGCATGCGCAAATACACGCACACGGCAGAGAATTGTGAAGGAACTGGGGTGTGTCTTTGAGGTCAAGAGGAAAGCCAGAGGTTAAGGATGAATGAAAATCAAACTGCAAGTACAGGGTAATTAACTTGACCCCGTTTATAAAGAGTGTATGAGTGAGACATTGTTGGTGACTAATAGAAAATGATTCATGCATGAATTCTGTATGAATGGCTCTGAATGGTGCTGTAATTACATGTTTTTGTGGCTACAGTAAAACTTACTTCTCTGTGTTTTCTACTGAAGGCTCATAATTTATTCTAAAAATAACGAAAGCGAATGAGCTCCTACGATAATTTTGTTCTGTTGTTAAGGCAACGATCAAGACACACAATGTTTCTACAGGATATTAACGTTACAAATGTTCTCCCAAATGTATGCTGACTGCTGAGTCATAATCACATTTAATACATAATACAAGATAAGGCACCCCGCTTCACTAATGCCTCGCATTATAGCCATTTGTACAGCATGCAAGAAGGTTGGCAGCCATTTTTAGATTCAATATGATGGCTAAAAAAGGCCCTGCTGATTGCTGTCATGTTACAATCAGCTCATTTGCATGTCATCACATTTGATGAGGTAGATTATTTATTTGGCAAAGAATTCTGTGGCTTACAATATCAGGACGAGAGCCAGAAAAGGGGGGAGGGTTTGGCAGAAAAACAGCTGTGGGGAAAAAAAACCTAAGGATCTAACAGAAAGTAGAAAAGTATACTTTAACTTTTGAAACACAAGAGGACATTCATCATCCTGTGATTCAGGAAAGCCCAGAGAAGATTGAGGAAACCACTTTGAGGGAGAGGGAGAAACAGCATTACTGATCAAAATAAATGTAGTGAATATGACAAAATAGATGAGTGTCATTTACGTCAAACAAGGTGCTACGTAAAACAAGGTAATACTTTGAATGGTATTTCCACATACACATGTTCCAATAATTTTCCTTTACTTCAAATGTGTAGAATAGTTATGTTATGTTAGCTTTTAATGTGTCTGTAGGACAGTGTGTTCACTGTATATGGATATTTCTACGGAGACTGACTATCATTAAAAAATAAAGGGTTTTGAAAGGCCTTAAGATGCATTAAAGGGAAGATTATAAATCAGCAAGCTCCTAATTTGTAAGCTCTTCAGTTCTACTGGTGTATGTATTAATTAAAAGACAAATATCTACTTTATATAGTCTATAGTTTTCTTTTCAATGTGCATTTCAGAAAGAAACTTTTACAAGTATCACACCATAAATGATCCTCTGGCACGTGTTGGACAGTATTATTTGTCAGCATCGTGACCATTCACTGCTAGAGATTTGTTCATTTTTATTCACAAAAATGTACTGTTATGGATTTAAAAAGAAATGAACTTTAATATTGAATGTTTAAAGAAAGGCATTTTATGACCAATTAATCCACCCAGACCAACTCTTTCTATAGACCTTTGGCTCATACTGTTTTTAATATGCTGATTAAACTCCCATAGCCACTTTAGAGCTTTGTCACTTCAAGTCTTCATTTGACTTTAATTCAATAAACAAATATACTTTCTTTTTTGGCATCCTGTCGGTTACATTGCACATAGACCTTTAACCTTTTTAATGAAGTATTTTTCCTGCAATAATTCTTCAATAATCTTAGTTTTTCAATTTACAGAACTGTGCAAAAGTATTGAGCCACCACTTATTGCCTTAACATTCAAGGAGCCAGACGTTCTTGTATTTTTAAAGTGGTCTTGAGCAATATTTCTCCAGTGGATTGTGGCAGCTTTTAAACTTATTTTCAGTAAACTCCCTTACCTAACCATTTATACCTCTGCCAAGAAAGGGTTTTTTTTTGTGTGTGATAGCATTAGCTTGTGTGTGTGTGTGCGCCATTCTTTCTCTCTGTAAATGCAACAACTCAAAAAGTTTGCAATTAATTCTGACAAAACCTATAGGAGTGTAGAGGTCACCAAGGTCACCAAGGACTTTAAGGTCCACTCAGTGATTCAATGATCGGAAATTGATAAAAAGGGTTACTTAATTTGCTCATTTAAATGTCATATAAAGTCATATAAAGTCAAGTATGATGTCACATTTGGCCTCTGGTCTCACTTTTATTTTCAAGAGGAAAGAATCCACGACACAATGTCACCTGATTCAAAGCGGCTTCATTTTTCACCATGACAATAATCCTAAAGCACACTAGAAATGCAGTAAAAACCCACAATAAGACACTATCAGTCATAGCTTGGTCTGCACAGCTCAGACTTCAATATTATTAAAGCAGTGTGGGATCATCATGACAGAGAACAGAACAAAATGCAACCAACATCCAAAGAAGAGTTTTGAATGTCCTTCAAGAAAACTGGAGAACACTTCCTGAAGACTACTCAAAGGAAAATTACTTAAATATCGACTTTAAAGTTTACTACAACTGCACAAACTCTGTGTTGACGTCTACAAGGAATTTACATGTATGTTTGCACGGTTAAAGTAAATCGCAAATTGGCAGTGACACATTACTGTATATTTTTCTAGTACTGCCACTAGCCCACTTACTATCCCAGGTTAATTTTAACACACAAACATGTACTTTCATTGACTGTAGCTGAGGGTTTGTATGACTGGGCAATGAGTCATTAATAGAAAACACAATTAAAACAAGGTAGGTTACAATATCACCTGGTTTAAAGAGTTAGGTTAAGAATCTTTGTCACACCATCCCCCACCTTGTCCCTGTGTATACAGGCTGAATATATTATGAGATGTAAGTGGAAAGAATTTAATTATTTATGCAGTAACCTACAGTAATTCTGCTGGTCGCCTCTTTTAGTTGTAGATAAGGCCTGAAAGTAGAATGGCATGCTGTAATATAGCAGGAAACAGCATGTATTTTGCATAGTCTAAAAACAATATGGATTTTATGAATAATATAGAAGCCTATAGGCAGAGTGCAAATGAATGACAAAGGCATGTATGTAGGGAGGAGGTCAAACTAAAAGGATTCACAAGATGAATCTAGCTCTGTTTCACCGTCAGCAAACAGGGGAACATCCATATGCCATCTCGGACTTCAGCAGCTTTTTTCCCACAAGTAGGTGAGGTATTAATTAAAAAGAAGAACTGGGACCTACGATGAAAACAAAGCAGAGAACGACTGCACGATTGCACTCAATCTACAGCAGGCGGCGCTGGACCAAGGCCAGGAAGATCGTGAAGGACCTCAGCCATCCCAACAATGGACTGTTCTCGCTGTTGAGGTCAGGAAAGCGATTCCGCTCCCTGAAGACCAACACAGAGAGACTGAGGAGGAGCTTCTTCCTGCAGGCGATACGGTCTCTCAATCACACCAACACATAAAACTGACCCACACATATGGCTCTTACACACACTGGACATTCTGGACTTTGTTTACACTAATTCGATTAGATGCGTGGTCATCTAATCGAATCACTTCATCACTAAATCACTTTAAGCATATTTGCACTGCACAAGACACTTACAAATGTGGATTGCACAACACTGGACATTATATTTCTTCATTTCCATTTAATACTTGTACAGCTGCTGTTATTGTATATATATATTTATATTTCTTCATACATTCTTATATATTTCTAGGGATGGGTACCGGTATCCGGTGCCATGATGGCACCGGTTCTGACATAAACGGTAGTAACCAGACCGAAAAGCAGCGCACATTTCGGTGTTTTTTTTCCTGAGCTGTGATTAGGGCTGGGTATCGTCACTGATTTCTAGAATCGATTCAAATCCGATTCACAAGGTCCAGAATCGATTCGATCCACGATTCGATTTAATTCGATTCGATTCGATTCACTTCGATTTGAATATGGGAAATTTTGACAGTCAGAAATATTATAATTCAGATCAGTACATTTACATATTTTTGTATCTATAAAAAGGAAGCTGACACACGCAAGACTTTATCAAAGGTGTGAGCGTCACAGCAGATGCCTTTGTGTCAAAGTAGCTGAAGATAAAACACAGAAACACATGAAGGTGATTTTTCCTGGCCTGGGATTTTATAAAAATATTCTGCAGTACATCAAAAACGAAAGAAAACCATTAATCAACACATGAACGTTACCTCTGAAGTTACAGCGGTTTTATTAGAGACATGGCTAAGCATTTTGCATTTTGCATAATTTTAAAAAGTTTAAATTTGTTCAGCATTGAACGGCAGAAATTAGGTTTTCTTTTCGGAAGTATATAAAACGGAAAGAAAAAAAAAGTCGGCGATAGCGCTGTAAACAAAGGTAGACTTGTGCGTAACAAGCAAGCGAATAATGCAGAAAACCATACAGAGAGAGAGAGGGGGGGAGAGAGAGAGAGAGAGAGAGAGAGAGCTGTGCATCATGGTAGAAGCAAAACAGTAAAAGTAAGAGTGAATACATGACGATGTTTATGTGAAGTGTAGTTTGGATCTTCTTTTGCTGCTGGTTCGGTCAATATTGTTTGGAGAGACATCAAACTAACAGCTTTACAATCAGCGCATAAAGGGCGTGAACACAAAGCGCACCCGCCGACAGATCAGAATCAGCGGGCTGTCGGCTTTCAGCCCCGACTGTGAGAAATTCGACATCTGATTCTGATCCGCGGGCTGCACTGTGTGTTTAAGTCTTTGTGCAGAATCCGTGTTCCTGCTCTCATTTATTGTTTTAGCTGTTTGGTGGTTGTTGAAGTTTTGTGAGATTTCACCTGAGATTCTGGCATTTCGGGCAAAATAAATTTATATTAAAAAATCGATTCAGGATTTTAATGAATCGATTTTACGTAATCCAAGCCAGAATCGATTTTAATCGATAAATCGATTATAAAAACCCACCCCTAGCTGCGATACACTTTCTTCTTCCTTACATTTGTATTGGCGGTTGGCAAACAACTGAAAGGTGCATTACCGCCACCAACTGGTATGGAATGATACGCTTTAGATTCTAGCCAATCAGTTTACGTTTCCGAGGATAGTAGGCGGGTCCAGGTACGTACGTTCTTTTAGAGCAGAGCTACAGATTAAAAATGGCCAAGGCGAAGTGGTCAAAAGTCTGGCTGTACTTCACAGCAAAATATGCAAACTCAGCAGCCTTCAACAAGTGCTTTAAGCTGATACTGTGATACTGTCAAAGGAGGTAGCACCTCAAATCTGATGAAACACCTGGCGCCGCATAGCGTTCTTTTTTAAAGCCGAGAAATGCGCCGTATTTGATAGCTTGCTGCGAGACCTCACACCGTGCACATCTACTGCTTGTGGGTTGCCTGTTATCGGACCTGGAGTTAGCAACATCCCCCAAAAACCCGAAGAGGAGAGTCCTGGCCCCTAGCCCTGCCAGTGTAACAGAAATGATGACGGATGATAATGGCAGCAGCAGCCGTTCTTCTCTGCGTGAGTAGCTTAATGTGGTTCGTGTGTAATTTACGTTGAGTAGGCTAACCATGTTATTACATTAATGCATGTAAGGTGAACAGCAAACACCATCATAGCTACATGCAGCTGTCTTCTTGTTTGATGGCAGATACTCCCTTCACCCTGGCCAAAAAGGCTAAAATGACCAAAGAAAAAGTGGAAAACAGCTAAACATGAGAGGTTTTTGGACAAAGTTTGTGTTTTTTCCATTGATTAAGCACTGCTTCCAGCCAAGAATGATACCATATATGCCCCATAGCTGCAGAAAAGGCTAACATTGTTATCTTTTTACAAAAAAACAGCTGAACATGAGAGGTTTTTGGACCAATTTTGTGTTTTCCATTCTTTAAGCACCGGTTTGAGCACCGTTTGAGCACCGTTTAAGCACCGGCACCGTTTCAAAAGTACCGGTTTGGCACTGGTATTGGATAAATCCTAAATGATACCCATCCCTATATATTTCTATACTGTGTATTGTGTATTTTGTTGTACAGTTATTTTATTTTCAACTTTAATTTATATATTTTACCTTATTCTTTCCCAGTTAAATTTACCCTTCATTCTAATTTGTTGTTGTACAGTTATTTCATTTTTAACTTTAATTTTTATATTTTATTTTATTCCTTCCTAGTTAAATTTACCCTTTTTAATTTTCATATTTATTTCCTATCTTATTCATAGCCTTTTTTTTCACGAGCAGTTGTGTAAGCATTTCACTGCATATCGTACAAATAAAAATTGAATTTGATTTGAATTTGTTAAGATCAGACAGATAGTGTAATTGTGGCAATACATCTGACCCTTCTTACTGACACACAAACTTCATGACAGCTCACAGATGTCTGCATGTCTTGAAGAGTCACACTGAATACAAAAACACACACAAAAACAGATGAATCACTGTGTCATTCGTTACCCCTCAGGGTGCCATCGTCTGCACCACGGAAATGTGGCAGATTCCCTCTTTAATAAATGTAGAGACTTCTCCCATTAATATATTTATATCTGCTTGTGCACCTTGTTGAAAGCACATCCAGGGAGATTTCAAGCTATATGAGCTTATTTCTTATCTACTAAGACAACTGAGCATGCCAGCCACCTCCCCCTCCTCCCCCAATCTCCCTTTTCTTCCCCCTCTTCCCCTGTGTTCATTTCCTTCCTTCCATTTTTTTTCCGTTTCTTCACACTGCAGAATGGGATTTGAGTATTTGGGGTTCACACAGCGGGCAACGAGGCTTGAGGACTAAAAGTTTCTGTTCTATTTCAATCGTTCAGTTTGGGGAAAGTTTGTGCGAACCCACTCACAGCCTGGAGTCATACAATATGATAAGAAGGCTGGCTCATATCTGATAACCAGTTGCATAAACGGAAAGAGGAGGACAGCCTACGCTGGCTCATGCAACAGAACTAAAGGAAGCTATGTACCAAAGCTTATACTGTAGCCTTGTGTTCATATATACCACTTCATTTTTGCCTGCTGTCCACATTGAGACATAAATAAATGCACCCACACACGTTCCTCCTCTCTATAGTTCTTTCTTTGACACGCTGAAAGTTCCCAAAGTATCACGAAGTCACGAGGCACCTCTAGACATTTTATTGGGATGGCCAACGAGCCTTAACCATTTCCTTTTTGAGCCTGAAGAATATAATTAATAAAAGTTTTATACAGACATAATCTATAATTTTATTTTAAAATGCAATCTTAACACTGGTGCTACACTGAACCCATAATTGGGTACCAACGGGCACCAGTCACTTTAAACCACTTCAAGGTCACTTTAAATCTCAAGTTAGACTGTTATTGATCCCTTTTTAGCTTAAGTGCATATTTACCCCCTTGCCTTAGTCTTCAAGTATATATTTATTGCTGTTTTTTTGCACCGAATGGAACTGGAGCCTTGCGTCTCATCTCTCTATATACTGTACTGCATATAGCAGAGATGACAATGAAGTTTACTTTGACTTTGACTAATATATGCCACAGAAATTGTTACTAGCTAAACCTAAAGGGTCTGCATATAGTAGTGTAGGCAAAATAAAGTAGTGAGTTTTCTTTTGTTTTGTCTTTAGTTTTTGAGTCTGCACAGCCTTGGAAAATTGTATTTTATGTATTAGGTATAGGTACAACACCATCTACCAGACTACTTTCAGCTAACTAATTAGCATGTGTTAATAGCAAAACAAATGCAGATGCTATATTCCCTGTGTGCCTGTAATTCAGTAAATAGATACATAAAATTGAACATTTCAGCCATTCGAGTGGGTTTCATAGTGTAAGTCTTCTTGTGTGTATTAGTCATATTTTGCAAATATTTGTGGCTTCTTGGGTACTGCTTTTTAGGTATAATTTGGATGAATTTCTCATTTCAAGAATTGTTTATTCAAATAATTTCAGTACTTGTAATTTCATCACTTTAATTTCTTGATTTGTGTTTCTTTGTACGCAAACCCTTTTTGTGGTAGAGTTTGTTTAAAAGATGCACATAGCCACAGTTTGTTTGTGAAATGCTTTTTTAAAGTATAAAGCTAAGCATGCTGGCCATTACCATCTTCGTCTCTCAAACCCAGATGTCTCAAGGTAGATCTGATTCAAGGATAATTTATGATCCTGCAATTTTGTCAGTATGGGTTTCTATTTGGACAGTGTATGTAGTCCTCCAAATACCCACCTGCACATTGCTGGATGCGGATAACATATGCGTTGGTTGAATAATTGCTGGGCCGGAATAACTAAAGAAGCGACAGTGGAATTCAGGAATGGGAAGTAAGAAAGAAAATATCAAAGATTAAAAATATAGCATGAAAAATACAGATAGTGGCTGCGGTGGACACTTCACTTCCACTTCAGCTCTTTGTATGTTATAACCTTTGTCCATGGCTGGCTGATAGACCATCAACAGCACATGCAAAACTAGTGCACAGACAGGTTGTACCGCATGTTTCTGACACCACCTCTGTCTGACAGTAAACACTCTGCAGACCGATGAGCAGACTGCCTTCTTGCTACCCCTCCTCAAACATCAAATAAGCACAGGAAATTAGAGGGCACGGCATCCTTATATGGAAGCATCTGGTCGATATTAAGTCAGCCACACCACATAGCATAATATGCTTCATCACATACATTCTAAACTGAAAAAACACTTAAACTGTTCTTTTCAAACTACTGTTGTAGCCTCTGTTGAGGCATAGGCAAAGGAAAAACACTAAAAAAGAAAAAGAAAATTAAATAGTGTAACCGTACAGCTCCATGCACTTTTTACTTTTCCATCAGTTTAAGCTGTAATTTACGTTCGCTACTGATCATCACTTTTACAACCTTCTAATAATAGTATTTCACTGGCTAAAACTCAGGTATTATGCTAATGTTAGCACTATTCTGCTAATCTTAGCATTTAGCTAAAAGCACTGGTGGGCCTTGGGTGATGCAAAAAGCACTCTGGCAGGCATACTGGGATCGTGAGCATTTATTTACCAGCTTTTTTCTGCCCCCTATGATTTAAATCATCACAGGCCCCTGAACGAAAAGCATATTAAGGCTAGATTTCTTTGGCAGCCAGCAATGACGAAGCAGTATTTTATATACTATGCATGTCAGTATGTACTGACTAGATTACTGTTACAAGGATTCTCCCTGCTTTGAATGTTTCAAAAATTATCGTGGATAATGCCTGTTATGGAGTTGGGTTTGGGAAAGGTGATCCTGATTTAGGCCCAGTTTGCGTGTTTGTATGTTTGTGCGTGTTGGAGCCAACGGTGACATTTACTCAGCAAATTCCTCGGAGACGAGTGTGTGGTTGTATCTCTCTGTTTCTGTGCTTTCCTGTCATGGGAATTATTCCAGCTGTGGTTTTGTTATGATCAAAGGAAGAGAGAAGAGACATCTTTGGTGCTTGAGGGTGAAATAAAGAAGCAGAGAGAGAGAGAGAGTTAGCGAGAGAAAGAGAGAGAGAGGAAAATAGGTCAAAAAAGTAAGAGGATAAGAGTGAGAGAGTCATGCCGCATCACCGTTTCATTTCACTAACTGACTGCCAATTACATTGAATTATTTTATTTTTCTAATTAGTATTCTAATGTTACTTAACACCAACTTACAATTTAAATTGATTTCATGTAATAGTTCTGCTTCGCTACACTTCACAGATACTGTGTACTCCCCGACGCATTTATTTACTGAAGTACTACAAATGTAACAAGGGTCCCATGATAAAGCTGTAACACTTGTAACAATGTAGATTAATTATTAGATTAATTATAGGCATTTTACCTAAAAATGACATGTGATGTGATGTGTGTTCTTTTTTTGGCTGCATCTGTTACAGCTACTATGTAACTTTGCTCAAGCCCACCATATGATTAACTTTTCCTCTTAGTTGCTGTTTTTGTCAGCCACACTTGGGCTGGATATGTTTACCTCTGACATTGTGATCAAAAACCTTCAGGATCGAGTGTTGTGTATTAAAGCAGAGGCACTGTGGAAGATGCCGCTTTGTAAAGTTTAAGTTGCGATTAAATCTTCTGTAGAAATGCAACTCTTGTGTAACAATGTAAGAGATGAGAAGGGGGGGAGTTCAGGCAGCTTTTGTCATTCATTTTTCTAAGACAGAATATTGACAGCGCTTGGGGTGAAAGAGAGTGCATCCCAGCTGAGGGATGGGCTCTAAAAGTTTTCAGAGTGGAAAAGTAGCGTATCATATAAACACAAACCCCGCAGATTACAAGAATGAAACTTTTCATTCACACATGCTCATTTATTTAACAGCACTGATACCTTCATTTTATTTTGGGACTAGTGTTGTTTTCTTATTACCACTTTTGCTGTGTTGAACCCAGTACAGAATTGAGCTCTCCAAAGTACTGTCAGACAGTTAAAGCTTGCCACAAAGAAAAGTTGGATATTCATTCAGAGAGCATATAAATAGCATATATATATATATATATATATATATATATATATATTAGGGGTGCAACGATGCACAAAATTCACGGTTTGGTTCGATACTTTGGTGTCACAGTTCGATATTTTTTCGATACAAAAAAAATGTTCATGCCTTTTTAATTTGTCATTTATTAAATTTTCACAGCACATTCTGCACCACATCTGTGCTTTCATCATTTGTTTGAAGCCAGCTCACCTCCTGCAACCACTTTTCCGAGAATACGCGCTTCTTTTGTGGTTCGGACTCCTTCTGACATTTCTTTGGAGGTGGAGGAACATCACAGTAATTGCTTAAAGGAGCTTCTTCGACATCTTTAAGAGTTCTAAACAAATGTCTGTCCTCCTCCTGAAAATCTTATGTACGCAAACACGCGTTGCAACTTATCTTGTGCGCGTTTTTTATTTTGACAGCGAATACGCACCTGCGGACCACTTATGTGCAGGCCTGGTTATTTAGCTCGTCATATTGCAGCCACAGAAATTCTTTTGTCCATGAAACCATAAAGCTGCACTTTCTTTTTGCCTTATAGTCTGATTTGTCATAACTTTTCCGTTTTGTGGTAAGCTTTTCTTTGGCGGTCACTTCTTCACCCTGACCTGTCTTATTTGGCTGAGCAGAACTAAAATATATATCCTGCTGCTTTTACACACGCACTCACATAACGCTCAGCGATTCTCTGCGCGATCAACCTCTCACATGTTTAAGCTGCGGGAGATTTTACTTGTCATGTTTGCATAGTAAGCTAACGATTGATAAGATGATGTCAGAGGAATTGGTGCGCAAATTATCGTCACTCACCAATCAGTGCTGTCGGTCTCTATACACAGTTCGCGCGATTGCAAAGTGAAAGCAAAAAACAAGCGCAAATTCAAACGCGATTTCAATATGTCACATATTGACAATGGCTCACCGATGCCAATGACATAATTACCCAGCTACATTTCCGAAAGAATGCAAAAGCATTGACATATATTTTTCCTTCCTACGATAGGCCGACGGGCAGGGCAGAGATAGATTTTGGTAGCCCGACTGGAAAAATCGCTAGCCCGACGTCCCCGGGCTAGCGATTTTGCGAGTCCTGTATCTGATTGAGGAATCACTCATCTTTGGAAAAGAGAGTTTATTACAGAGAAATGGCTCTTTCCAAAATAAAAGCTATACTATACGCTTCTTCTGGGCTATATTCTCAGCAGCATATTAAACATATCAGGTCCCCATAAGGAGAATCATGTGCTAATGGCTGTCTAAATGACTTGGGTAAAGTTTGTAGCATGCGTGCTTGTTGTTTTTGTCTGCTTCCACTTGTCTTTGCACTAGGATGATGTCGGAGTAAATGTGCAGTCATATTCGTTGTGTTCCCACTAGTGCTGTCAGCGTTAATCTCGTTGAAATGACGTTAACGCCACAACACGGCAAATCTCCGTTAACGAGCTACCGCGGATCGCCCCGTGCGTGGGTCTGGACGGCGTCAACACGTTAACGAGCTAACTGCGCTAACGCACTAGTTCCCACCAATGTAATTGAGCATTGCGTGGCACATCCGACATACTGTTTTACTTTTGTCCATGACGCACTTACCTTCAGGGTCATACGTCACATGAAAACCAAAATAGTTCCAAACGCCAGATCTGAATGAGGGTGGGGGAGGTTCAATTTGCCATGTTGCAAGGAGAGCTTAACTTCTGTCCCGCTAGCTTGCGCTGCGCTCAGTGGATCTGCGCTCGACAGTGCAGCCTAGGCGGAGTAGTCGAACGCAGATCCACTGAGCGCTCAACACAGACAGCATCGTCAGAAGGAAAGTTGATAAAATAAATTAAAAATTCTGTATTGTTCGATACATATGCATATATATATATATATATATATATATATATATACATATATATATACATAACATATATACATGTGCGTACCGAACCGAAAGCACTGTATCGAACGGTTCAATATCGATACGAGTATCGTTGCACCCCATATATATATTTATTTATTTATTTATTTATATATATATATATATATATATATATATATATATATATATATATATAATTTTTTTTTTTTTTGTTTCTGAGATTCTTTCAATTTTATTCAAGGTCACAGTGTATTCATGTAAGATGCTTAATGGCAGCCAGGCAGGTGGTGTCTGCAACAGAGGAATGTAATGACACTTTAAGGTTTCGCCACAGGGAGGTTTTCTCGCTGCCTCTTGCCTGCAGCACGCTGACATGTCAACTGCATTGCCCTCTCTAACACCAGTATGATGTGTGTGTATGTAAGAGTGTGCGCACATATGAGGATAAGTGTGTAAGCATGTGTGTGAGTCTGCTCCCTAACTCCTCTCTCCCACAGTGTGAGTAGGAAGTGAAAGGTAGAATTTATTCTGAATATCGATCGTCTGGCATCTCTGTGGGTGTTCTGTGCTGCAACGCTCAGTTAGAGAGCAGAGATTGACGCCTTGTCAGCCTGTTGTCGCAGAGAGGAGAGAAGGGCTACATAAATCTTTGGTAGAAGAGTCACTGGGGGCAATGGAAGAAATATAAACATATTATATTGACTAATTTGTTTTCTTATTTGTTCACAGATTGGAAAAACAAATGAGGCATCTTGGGGGCGTGAGAGATGAACTATAGTATTTTCTACTTGTGAAGTGAGCAACGCTATAAAAACCTTTGAGAACTACTGACTTACCTGCATTTAATTAGTTTACACTTTGCAATGCAATGAGCTTTGGTTTCTGTATATATTCTATATTTTAGTTTACTACAGAGTCTAAAATTGTATTATGAGCAGCAACATGCAATAAGTGGTGTTGATCTTGTTGATGCTGCAGGGTACTCCGAATGGAGCAATTTTGTAGAACAAAGTTCCCTTAACCCCGATTCCCTGAGTAGGGAATACTGTTTATTTACGATGCAGACAGAAATATACATTTAGTTTTCCACCGAGCCTTCATGGATGAAATAATGGGAGATTTTTTTCTCTCTCTCATAGACAGATCATTAGCTGTAATTCATGAAATGTGAGCACCTGGGACATTCCATTCAATTCCATTTTAATTCAGGTTTATTTATATTTACACATAGGACAACCAGCATCTGCATCACTATTAGCCTGAACCTTTGAAACAAGTCGGGATGGATCCATTCTTTCATATAGTTTAGATCAAATTCTAACACTACCATCTGAATGTCGCATCAGACCAGGTAATGTTTTTTTTTAGAGTTTTCTGTTGTCCAGTTTAGGTGAGCAAATGAGCAAATTGTACCCTCAATTTTCTGATCTTAGCTAACAGAAATGAAATCTGCTGCCGCTGTAGCCTATCTGCTTCAAGGATGGATGTAAATGGTAAATGGCCTGTATTTGTATAGCGCTTTTACTAATCCCCCCTAGGGACCCCAAAGCGCTTTACACACCCAGTCATCCACCCATTCACACACACATTCACACACTGGAGGCAAGCTACAGTTGTAGCCACAGCTGCCCTGGGGCAGACTGACAGAAGCAAGGCTGCCATATCGCGCCACCGGCCCTTCTGGCCAACACCAGTAGGCGGTAGGTGTCTTGCCCAAGGACACAACAACCGAGACTGTCCAAGCCGGGGCTCGAACCGGCAACCCTTCCGATTACAAGGCGAACTCCCAACTCTTGAGCCACGATCGCCCCATGTATAATGGTTTCAGCGATACTCTTCTGCACACCATGGTTGAGTAGCTGTTTGAGGGACTCCTGCTTTTCTGTCCTGCAGTACACTAGATATTTGCTCATCATGACCATGTCTGCATGCCTAAATGTACTGAGATGAATTTTGGCATGTATTGATTAGCTGATTAAATATTTGTGCTAACATTACATCACAGGTGCACCTGTCCAGTATCAGCTGAACAGGTATGTCCGATAAAGTGTCCATTCAGTGTATATATATTCATCTTATTTTATAGACAATATCTTTTGAATCCAGTTCCTCACACTTTCTTATGACACTTTGCTGGAATGTAGGGAGACTTATATGCAGTTTAAACTAGTGGAAAATTATCCTTCTTTCCCTCTTTTCCCCAAGCTTTCAACTACTACCACCACCAAGTTCGGCATCGGTTTGTTTGAAGTTTGTTTACTTCATGTTACCAGTTCCTTCTGAACAGATATTTACTGAACAATACTATTCAGTTCATTCAGTTTCTCAGTAGAAGCTTCATAAAATTCAAAGCACTTCCCTCACAGTTTGATAACACACCTCAGAGCCCGAGCTTTCTCTACATACATATTTCATGAAACTGTCTCTTACAGTAGTTTGTGACCGTGTGCATTGTGCAGTGTTATGATTGTGGTTTTCAGTAAAATAACAGGTATTTATTCAGTTACATAGTAATTAAAATGAAGGATATTCTGTCAGCAAAAGAAGAAAAAATTCAATAATTAATTTAAAACTAACTCACAGTTAACATTCAGGGTGATGTAAACATCATCTAATTTTCAGCTAAATTACACAGCAAGTGCATTTTTTCATCCACCTTCTCATTAGCAAAGGGTATAGTGGGTGTGATACATGATACAGTAACTGAATGCTAACTAATTTCAAGCTCCCTTTAAATTCCTCCAGAAACATGGCCTGTAGCAGTTTGGTGTCTCCTCTCAACTGGTATTACAATAAACATGACTGTCGTTAAAATAGAACAAAAACACAATGATGTTACAATCCACAAGTCATCGGTATTAATTATTAAACAAGGACACAGAACTCATGGATCGGACCAGTCGGATCTTCAAATTCACCCATAGTTTTGATCAGGAAAGTTCTCACAAACACCGTTGTGGCAGTTTACATTGCAAAATGTGATAACTGCATACAGAGGGGCAGACTTAGTGTACAAAAAGAAAAGAATGCCTCCTGTGGTATATCAACTGGAAGCATGAAAAAGCATACAATAAGAAGATAGAGCCGACGGGCCCCTTATAAATGTTCAGCACATCTGTAATAGCATGGAATCAGACACTCTCCCCTGCTAGCAAAGTGGAAACTGGTCAAATGGTAAAATGATGACACAAATAGCAGGATAGAACAACTGGGTTACTGAAATATAGTACTGGCGTGCAACTGCCATGGAATTTATGATGTCTCGAATTAGCAGAGCTGCCTTTTTTTTTTTTTTTACCTTAAATCTAAGCATGTAAAATGAAGTGCAGCAGTTCAGCAGATGTGCAGTGAAATCGAGCAGAGGGAAGAATTCACAAAGTTGATGTGGTGTTGAGTAATGTGTTTTTGGCTGCTTTGAAATACATCTAAATGCAAATCTATTCTTATGGTAATCGTTTTGCATTCAGGGTTGTAAAACATGAAACCTCATACACATAAAACGTCTCACACAAATGTGATATAATGCAAGTGTGATACAGCTTTTCCTATTATATTTTATATACTGTATACAAAGACGCTAGCAGACCAAGGTAGGTCTCAAAAGCAACATTTTACTGTTCAGTTGTTCAGAGTGAGTGGCCTACAAAATAAGAGCTCCTTTCAAACACTGAAAAATTATTGAACCCATGCTGTGCTTATATTGCCAGCAATCATTTCTCTTTTTAATTAATTTTGACAGTGAAAGAGGTTGACGAACTCGTGACTTGTTGTCTGGCTGCTCACGCCTGTTGCCCTATCGAACCTGTTGTTTCACGTGGTTTTTCTATGAAAGACTACAACTGTTTTGCTGAGGACAGTGTTTGTAATCGATTAAACAGACAGCAGGGTCCATCAAATAAAAGTTAGCCTGTAAAAAAAAAAAAAAAAAAAAAACTTTTCTAAATTTTTTTCCTTAAAGTATCATGATGATAAAATTCATCTATGAGTAAGAAGTATTTCTGTAAGTTTAAAATGTAGCTACAAAAATACTGGATATCAGTTGTGAAGGCTGCTCATATCAGGAACGAAATAAAGTTTTTTTTTAATTATTATTATTCTTGAGCAAGTAAAGCCATAAAACATGTCCTCAACATCCTCTATTCCAACATTACCATGCAAATGACAACCACAGAACTCAAACTTTCAGAAAATGGATTGAAACACATATTTTTTTTTATTCCGCAATTGCCAAAACCATTTATACTGTACGTTCATCAAAAGTACTTTATAATTTGCATCTCATTCACTGACACACTCACACACTAATTGCTGCAAGCTGCTTTGCAAGGTGCTACCCTGATCACCGAGAGCAATTCAGGGGCCCAGTGTCCTGCTCAAGCACTCTCTGATATGTGGACAGGAGGCGGTGCAGATACAGCTGCCAATCGTGTGAGCCTGTCCTAATGGGTAGTGATTAGGAGGCCTGTATTGAATCCTACAGTGCTAATGTACTGTAGTACTCTGTGTTTATTGTCTGTCACAGTATTTTACAAAATCTACTCCTTTACACGGGTGCATTTCACTTCAGAAGCCATGCTAATGTCTCATGAGCTGAAGTAAAAAGATACATAAAAATAGAGTAATGTACACATAGCAAAAACTGGCACACAGGTGGGAGAGGTTGTCATTCTCATCTTCTTTTTCTCTTTTTTTTTTTACTTTCTTCTGTTACCCTCAGCCCCCTGTGTATTAATCTGTGATTCTAAAGATGTGAATTTATGGGGTCCGTTATAAATTATTCATGAATGAGCTGAGACGACAGACTGAAAAAAGACACACACAGCAGCAGCAGCAGCAGCAGGGGTCCCATGATGGCTGATCACTTGACTGAATACTATTAGGAAGGTTTTATATGATGACCAACACCATTAAAGTGGACCCCACCTTCTATACTCACTTACTTCCTCCGCCTTCATCAAGTGCTTCACTGTCATCTAGCAAAACCTCCTGCCGCTGTGTATTTAAATAATCCAGAGGATTTTCTTATCAGCACTGGTAATGAAAAGTCTTCTGCGATACATGCTGCTCTGCTGCAGTTTTGCATTACATTGCATTTTTATGTTTTTATAAATGCAGTAACTGCAGGACTGGATCTTGTGATGGTAGCCCTTTTCTGTCCTTTAGGAGAGCCACTGAAAACAGCATTCCAACCAGCTTCTAGAACTAGTTTATGCCAAGCTCAATAAGGCTGCAGAGGCAATCAGGATATCATATAACTCCACCCAAGATAACACACTGTCGCCAACAGCAGTCAAAAGCACTAGAACTGGAGGCCACCACAACGGTCACAATCCTGGTAGTGGCACAATGATAAGAGACAATATTATCAAGTAATCAGGTATAATGAAATAACACTCAGACACTTGTAACAGTTCAACGTGCACGGGTGGGAGCTCAAGTGAGGCCCACACCCTGCAGCAATTCTCTGCCTTTATTTATACACAGCATGAAACATACAAGAAAGGAAGTAACATTCCCTAGCCAAACAGGCAGGTGTGAGATCTCGGAACTTATGTTCAAAAAAGGTTATGTTCTTACAAGGTCATTTCTTACTCTTTGGGTGGCGGTTTCCTGTGAGATAATGTGAGAGCAAAACAAGTCTTTTTAAGGCAAAGTGTAGACAGTTGTGCAGGTGGTTAAGTGAAAACAGAAATATGAACACTCTTAGCTTTAGTATATCAGCAATAATGAGAAAATAAAATGTCTCAAAAATCTTCTGACATCCCCTCCTGTTGTTCAAATTTCTGTAATAACAGCATTGCTATTGGTTCAATTCATAACCTCTTGCCTAAACATTTTCGGTCAGAACGTCATTGAGCAATCCTGGGTTCAATTAGACTTCAACATCATCACATGAATCCTTTTCCAAAACATCTTCCATTTGAGGCAGTGTTACATAAGCATTGATAGAGGTCATCACTATGTTTGATACCATTTTCTTCAGACAGGGTATTACACATGTTGTGAAAACACATAAAAGTAAAAGTAAAATTCCAACAAAAACAAGTCCTTTAATCAGTAGGGACTTCCAAGAACCACTTAGCAACCATGTGAGCCAATCTTCAGTGCTTGTGACATAGTCTTGTTGCTGAGCGTCCTTAATCTTTCTCAAAGCGTTCAGAGCGTCAGTCATGTTTTTGTTGTGGTTGATACTTTACGTGAGTGAAGTCAGTTGCTTGGCTCTTCTGGTTTTACAGGTTAGATTGATCTCCTGTTTTTCTACCGGGCAGGTGGGGCCAGGTGGCTGTTTTCGCTGTGTCTTCAGTGGAGACCAGGAACACCCGGGCTTCCGGTGAGATGACTAAGAGCGAGAAGGTCAAGGGCGGGCGGGTTAGGCCCAATCAGCCCTTCCTCCACTCCTAGATCACCTTGGCCTGGGGGAACCGGCGTCTAGTCAGTTGGTGCGTTCTGCACTTTCTTTGTGTGGCTCTGATGAATCCACGAGGGTCGTTCTGCTATTTTGCATGCAGTTGGGGTCGTCAGCAGCACCTGATAGGGGCCCTCCCACCTCGGTGAACTCCAATTTTTCCTGTGGAGTACTTTAATCAGGATCCAATCGCCTGGTTTCAACCTGGAAGAGACTGGAGAAGAATCACTCGGCAGTTGGTTGTTTAGCACAATCTCTTTGTTTTCAAGCAGTTTAGTCATCCATTCAGCTAGGGTGGTTTCCCTTACTGATTTGTCTATTGGCTCGCTTGTGATCGGCAGTGGAAATGGTCTGCCATGAATGATTTCAAAAGGTGTGAGCTTCTGAGAGCCTTGCGTCAGTCTCATCC
Source organism: Neolamprologus multifasciatus (assembly GCF_963576455.1). Taxonomy (NCBI): domain Eukaryota; kingdom Metazoa; phylum Chordata; class Actinopteri; order Cichliformes; family Cichlidae; genus Neolamprologus; species Neolamprologus multifasciatus. Next base: position 10,779,262 of record NC_140459.1, on the reverse strand, counting down.
ACATTTTTACTAGGCCTACACACTCGGGCCATGGCCTTCCTGTTTCTTCCATGCATTTTCTTAATCTTTGTTTTATTGTACCGTTAGTTCTTTCCACTAGTCCGGCACTTTGTGGATGGTATGCACAGTGATGTTTGATGCTAAATCCTAAGGCTTCAGAGACCTTGCTAATTATGTCATTTACAAAATGTGTTCCATTGTCACTCCGTATCAGGCTAGGGATGCCATATGTGGGTATGAAATGATTGCATAAGCATTTTGCTACTGAAATTGCATCTGCTCTTTTTACTGGATAGATTTCTGGCCATTTTGAAAATACATCTATAATTACTAGAGCATATTTCGAATTTTGGCATTCATTCAATTCGATAAAGTCCATGTGGATTGTATGGAATGGGTGAGGTGGTGTGGGAAAATGACCTCTTTTGGGTCTGAGATTTCCCTGTGCATTGTGTTTTTGGCAAATCATGCATGTTCTGATAAATTCTTTTGCTGAATTTTCGAAATTTTGAGTGTAGAAGTGTTTAGAGAGAATATCTATCATCCCTCCTGTTGACACGTGCGTCGAGCCATGTGTCACTAATGCTGCTGTCTTGTGTAGAGATTTTGGCAATATTGGTTTGCCATTACAGGTCATTAAGTCATTTTTCAGTTGTGCGCCACATTTTAACCACTTCTTTTGTTCTGCAGTGGGTGCGGCTTTCTGTTCATCTTTCAGTACATCAAGTGGTATTAACTCTGTGGTTTCAGACATTAAGGTTTCTATTGGCTGATGTGCTGCCTTTTTTGCAGCTATGTCTGCAAAGTTGTTGCCTTTAGTAATTTCAGAGTCATCTTTTTGGTGTGCAGCACATTTGCATAATGCCAGCTTCTTTGGCAGAGTTATAACTTCTAGTAGTTGTTTTAAAAGATTTCCGTGTTGCACAGGGTTACCGGTAGAAGTAACCATACCTCTGTTTTGCCAGATTTTTGCAAAATGATGTACTGCTGCAAAAACATATTGGCTGTCTGTGTATATGTTTATCTTTTGTCCCTCATGTAGTTGACATGCTCTGATGACAGCCGTCAGTTCAGCTGTTTGAGCAGAGTGTGAGGAAGTTAGTGGTTTAGCTTCTAAAACCTTGTCAGCTGTGGTTACTGCATAGCCCACACAGTTTCTCCCCAAACTATTTTTGGATGCTGAGCCATCTACAAAAATGTTAGTGAAGGTCAGTTGCGGTGTGCTATGAATGTCAGCTCGTGGTTTCGTTTCCTCATCTAATTTTTGCATGCAACAGTGTTTTTCTCCGTCTGCTGAAGTGGGGAGAAGTGTGCTTGGGTTTAGTTGTCCACACTTCTCAATTGTAATGTGTGACTGTGATAGCAGAATGCCTACATATGAGAGCTGTCTTGCATGTGTAAGATAAGACAAGTTTGCTTGCAGTAAGATGGAGGTTACAGCATGGGGAACTTTGATAATTAATTTATGACCGAGAACAATGTCGGCAGACTTTTTTACTGCCTCTGCTGCGGCTGCACATGACTGTATGCACGTAGGCAAGCCTGAAGCAACTGAGTCTAATTTACACGAGTAAAAGGCGAGTGGTCGTTGTTTTTCCCCAAATGCTTGTGTTAGAACGGCCTTCATATAGCCTGCACCTCCGTCTACATGCAAATAAAATAATTTGTCATAGTCTGGCAAGGCTAAGACTGTGCGTGTTTGTAGGGCAAGTTTCAAATCATTAAATGCTTTTTCTGCTTCTGGTGTCCATTCTATTTTATCTTTCAGTGCTAGATTTTTTCCATAAATTAAGTTTTGCAAAGGTTGAGCTAACAGAGCATATTCAGGTATCCAGCATCTGCAAAAGTTGCAGAGACCTAAATAACTCATCATCTGTTGCTTTGTGAGCGGTTTTGGAGCATTCTGTACTGCTAGTTTCCTGCTGTCTAACAGTGTTCTTCCCTCCCTTGTGAGCTTGTGGCCAAGGTATGTGACCTCTGAGCTCCACAGTTGTAATTTGTGCTGTGAGACTTTGTGGCCTTGTTCAGCTAAATGTTGTAATACTGTTATTGTGTTCGCTTTGCAGTCTGCCTGTGTGTTTCCCGTGATCAGTATGTCATCTACGTACAGGAGAAACTGTCCTGGGGCAGGGAGAGTGCAAAGCGACATAGATTTCCTTAAAGCTTCTGCATACAGGGTGGGGCTGTTCTGGAAACCCTGAGGTAACCTTGTATATGTATACTTCTGATTATCAAAGGTGAAACCGAACAGAGCCTGTGAGTCAGAATGTAGCGGTACAGAGAAGAATGCATTTGATAGGTCTATAACCGAAAACCATTGCTCTTTTGGTGTTACTTGATTTAGGATTGTGTGTGGATTTGCTACCACAGGTGGGATTTGTTCTGTTACGTCATTTATTGCTCTGAGGTCATGTACTAGGCGATACTTTCCTGTGTTTGCTTTTTTCACTGGAAAGATCGGAGTGTTACAGGTCACTTTGGTTGTTTTTACTAAAATGCCTGCTTTCTCCATATCTGCAATTACTGGCCTGATGCCTGCCTTTGCTTCTGCTGTTAAGGGATATTGTGGTTTGACTGGCCTGTAGGTTGTGGTGGTTTTTACTACAACGGGATCTGCTCCTTTAATTAATCCTACATCTGTAGGTCCTACGGACCACAGTGTTGTGGGCAGTTGTTGTAGTTCTGGGTGTAATTCTAATGAGAGTTCATGTCAGTTCTCACTATCTTCCTGCACGTATACATTAGTGCTGTCAATCATGTGGGTGGCTGGGTGGGTAGTGAGTACCCACCCTAATGTGTATCTCATGCATCCTGTTCTGCGACCTTGAAGCCATCCCTCATGTGTTTCTTCAGTTTTTTCATATCTGTCCCTTTCAACTTGAGCGAGAACGCGGCCTAAATCTTTCCACTCAGTGCTGTCATTGTGTGCTACTGATACATGTGGTTTAGGCATCCTGTTCACTCGTTGCACTATTTCTGGCTGAAGTACAGAGCAGACTGCATTACCACTTTGAGTGACATATAGGTGCTGCAATGTAAGCATTTGTGGGCCCAGTTTATGCACCTGTAAGTCATACATGGGGTCATGACCTGGGCTTTGTTTGAACCTCAGTGTGTTGTGATACTCTGTGTAGCTCTGCCGTGTTGAGTGGGTTGGCAGATATTGATTTGCTATGTGTTGCAAAGGTTCTAGTGAGGGCAGGTCTAATGTCCAGTAGTAGTGCGGCTCTCCCTGCCCTTCACACACATTAATCTGACAGTCAGTGAGGTTTTGCTCTTCATTCAACATTAACTTAGCATACATGCCTTCTGGCCCTGGCAATACACCTATTTGCAGTTTTCCTAAGGAGTCTCTCCCTAGAAGGTTAACTGGGCAGGATGGGTCATATATACATTGATTTTTGCAGCTGCGTCCACTGTCTGTATGTACTAACAGTAGGCTCTCTGTTAAAGACTTAATGCTGGTGTGCCCTGATGCTGATTTTACTATCATGGTGTTACTGGAGTATTTCAGATTCGGTGGTTTTTGATTTAACACAGTTTTACATGCGCCTGTGTCACATAGCATAGTCATAGGTTCGTTGTTTACATGAATAATTACTGTGGGTTTATGTTCAGAGCCTAAAAGTAATTGTTGTATGTTATAGATTTCAGTTTCATCCTCAATGTTTTGTTCAGCTTCAGTATTTTGCTCTAGTCACATACTTTCTCTGTCACTATGATTCTCTTTTTTGTTTCTGCAGTCTCGTGCAAAATGTCCTTCTTTTCCACAATTATAACAACGGTTGTCTCTGTCATTTCTGTGCTTCCTGTTACCTTTGTAACCTCTGCTTTTCTGTCCCTTTCCTCTGTGTTGTCCTTGACCCTGTCCTCTGTATTTACCAGAAAATGCTATGACACCTGTGTCGGGATCTACAGTGAAAACACCTCCTTTTTCCTTCTTTTTCAGCACTCTAGTTGCATGCTCTGCATATTGTAGGGCGTCTGCTAGATTTCCTGTGTTTATTGTCACCCAGTGCTTTTCGACATGGGCTCTGACTGCGGGACGGAGACCATTTAGAAATGCATTTTTTAACTGCTGTTGGTAAGGTCTTTCAGGGCGGTCTTCATAATCTAGGCCTGAATGTTGTCGGAAAACCGGGCGTAGCCGATCGAGGAAGTCTGATGGTGTTTCGGCTTCCTTTTGTTTTACTTCTCCTATTTTGGAATAATCTGCTCTGGGGGCTAAACGAACCCTAATTCGGTCATATAAGTCTGTCAAAGTGTTCATTAAATCTAGGGAATCTGGGCCAAGAGGTCTTCCTTGGTCATCTGCACCTGTAAAACCGTCTTTCACTGTCCCCATTCTCAATCCTAGCAGGTCTTGCACTACTTGAAGCATTTCATGACCGTTTAGGCCCCATTGAGTTCTAATTAGTTCCACTGCGTCTCTCCACTGTTGAAAGCCTTCATTTAAAGATGGAACATCTTTTTCGACATTTTGTCTGTCAGCTTGGGTCCATGGTCTAAAAGCATACACAAATGGGTTTATATCTCTTTCTGCGTTCTCACCACCTATCAACTGTCCATATCTGGGATTAGGCGCAGCTATCATTGGAAAAATTCCAGAGGGTCCTGGAGGATCTACAATACCTCCCATGTCCCTGCCTGACGGGTCTTTCCCTATGTCTTCCTGTGGGTTTCTTGTCATACAGTTTAATGCACTTCGGGCTTGGGCATAAGGATTAGGATTAGGTTGACTAGTGAAGGGATTTTTTGATTGTGGCTCTGGTGCTGAAGGTGCTGGTACATAAAGTGGCGGCTGTAGGCTTTGTAATGTTGTTTCCTTTTTCTTTTTTCTTTTTTCACTACGTCTGTCTTCCTCCTCTTTCCATGCTTTGAAATATTTTAACTCTTGAGTACGTTTTATTTTCTTTTTAGGACTTTTTGCATTGTTTAATTCTGCTTGGAGGGTCTCCTTTAAAGTTATCACTGCAGAGGGATTACATTTTCCCTCCCACGCAGGGCATTTAAACTTTTTTGGATTCCTCCATCTGTTTGCACTAATTTGTCCGGCGCCTGGACATTTTTTCTCTAACCACTGCTCGTCAGCAGTGAGTTTTGTTGATTTATTACCCATTTTCACTAATTTGTTTTAAATGTTTTATGTTTAGGTACCTTGAAAATTACAGCTTTTTAACTTTTACACACACAAACAGCCGTGGTGCTTTCTCTGGCACGAGGGATGAGAGAGGTTATTAACACAGCCTTCTACTTTCAAGCTACCCTTGAAAGCGGTGTTAATTTTATGTGATGAAGCACAACCTTTTTCTCGTCCCACCAGTACGTGAGCACCAGTCGGCAAACAATACGGTGGAATAGTTCAGCCTCCCTATTGTGCTGTAAAATGTAACTTATTCCACCAACAAAACAATAAAATAGAAATATTTCGCGCGTTTAAAGGTTTTTATTATGACGCTTTTCCCTCTAAAATAGCTACCAACCCTCTTTCAGGCGAGCATTTACATTTAGAGTTTCCTATAATAGCTACCAGTCCTCTCTTAGGACGAGCATTTACATTGTAGGAGCTTCCTATAATAGCTACCAGTCCTCTCTTAGAACGAGCGTTTACTTGTAGGAGCAGCGTCAACTCTTATTCGAATTTTTCGCAAGATGTGGGTGAGTGTTAAATATTCACCTGATTTATTTCGTGGTTGTTTAGGTCTGCTCCATCAACCCCCAACGTCGTGGACCACTTTATAAGAACGCTGGCCAGAAATCGAATTATAGCGTCTCTGGTCTTTATCCTCTGCCTGGAGAGGAGCTGTCGACAGACTTCAGCGCGGGCTTCTCACGACGTCAGGACTTGATGAAGGTTTCCTAGTGGAGCATGAAAAAGAAAATAATCAATGTCCACTCCGGCTCGGAGGACCATTAAAAATGATAAGAGACAATATTATCAAGTAATCAGGTATAATGAAATAACACTCAGACACTTGTAACAGTTCAACGTGCACGGGTGGGAGCTCAAGTGAGGCCCACACCCTGCAGCAATTCTCTGCCTTTATTTATACACAGCATGAAACATACAAGAAAGGAAGTAACATTCCCTAGCCAAACAGGCAGGTGTGAGATCTCGGAACTTATGTTCAAAAAAGGTTATGTTCTTACAAGGTCATTTCTTACTCTTTGGGTGGCGGTTTCCTGTGAGATAATGTGAGAGCAAAACAAGTCTTTTTAAGGCAAAGTGTAGACAGTTGTGCAGGTGGTTAAGTGAAAACAGAAATATGAACACTCTTAGCTTTAGTATATCAGCAATAATGATTAATAAAATGTCTCAAAAATCTTCTGACACACAACCTCGCTCGTACGGCCACCTGGTGCAGCGGCTTAAGAAAATAATTCATTAAACAAATGTAATAGCTTAAATACAAAGCTATGAGTTGTTCAAATTGGTAATATTAGTGGTGTAGGATGCATGAGTATGAAGACAAGTGTGTAGCACAGTGGCAGGAGGGTAGATGAGCAAGAGAAAGAATAAAGTACCAGCCATTGCTTTATATCCTGGGAAGCACAGGGCCCAGGTATTCCCAATTGGCATGCCCTGTGCCAAAGAGTGAGAGTATAGGGCAGGGGTCATCACAGTAAGGAAACATCAGACACCGCCATGCTCCCACTTAAGATCTATTATCTGAATAACTAAAATGTAAAAGTTTGGTAATTTTACTAGTTGCCTGTGCTTAAAATGTTGTTGTTCTGTACAACTTTTAAACTGATACAGTTCAATAGGACTGTCATTGTTAATGCTATTTATAAATGTGATTCACTGTAAAGAAGATCGATGAAAGGTCGTGCTGACATACTGAGATGCACACTTTCAGTGGATAGATATTGACCTGTGCGCTTCGTAAAGTGAAAATCCTTTCTGCTACAACACACACTGCAATGCTCTGATGTTCTGACAGATTTTTGCTAGTTTTGCCAGTGTGCTGACCATAAACCTCTTCGTAATGCTCCTCCCTATTTACAAAATGATACACACTTTCCTTGCTAATGGAGTGTCAACCAGACCGTTTTTGCTGTTGATAATATTAGAAAAATTCATGGCTGTTCCCCTTTAATTGAAAAGGAACTGTGAGCATGTAAATATTTGTTTATTTTGCCATTCATCACCTTGCAGCTCACAGGCTGGTGCTTGGTGTAGCTTTTAACAATAGAAGCCAATCATAAATGATTTCCAGTTGGGCTCCATGGAGACAGAGGGTCTGTCATTTTCTGCATATCAGTGTGTCTGCATGTGTGTACTTTTGAAAGTATTTTTCTCCTGTTCTCTTTATTTAAACCCAAGGAGAACAGAGAGTGCCTTCATAAGTTCTAATAGTTTGTGTTGTTTATGATTTGTTTGTGTATCTGGACTTGTATTACTCATGTTATGGGGACCTTTCTCCCTTTTGGGGGACAAGAAGTTACATTAACGTAAATCCTGAAACTCTGGTATGACTATTTAGTTCTGGTAGAGCTTGGGGTTATAGTTATGGTGAGTTTGAGGGAACAAATTAAATTAAATGTAACATCCTTTAAAGTGATGGAAACACAACTGTGCTAATGCTTTGCAAACGGTTTGATACCTTTTATGAGTTGCAGAAAATTGTCAGTGTGAACTTTAGTTCAACAAGCAGTCCTGTGTTTCTTTAAAATCTTTTCATCCAAACTTTATTTCAATTGTTTTCTTTTCTCTTCCTCACAAATACATCTCATACAGATTAAGAGGCTGAACAAGACTTTTCAAAATCAGTGAAGGACAGAGACAAATCCAAGTGTTTATTTAATTCAGAGAAGTGGTATTCCGTTTAGTCAAAAGATTGCAAAGACTGCAAGTTTTTTCTCAAAATTGATAAGAACAAGCTGCACAAAATGGATAGTGTCCATCAGAAAGCTTAATAAAATAAATTAAAAAGGCTAGAAAAAATGATACAAGTATTACGACAACCACAGAATACAAGGAAGGAAAAGCTGGCTTAAAAATGTATTTATATTCCTTAGAAGGCCACCGTGTTGTTTTCTCTGTCCCAAACAAGACTAATATGTGGTTCAGACATGGCCAGCCCTTACAATAAATATTTGATTTTTGTTGAGCAGGTAGCAATGAAATGTTGTTGAAAATATGAGGCAATGTTGGAGGAAAACCCTAAAAAATGCGTGTGAAAGAATTTTCTCTGCTTGCCATATTTATTAAATAAATTTAGTTTTCACCCTCTGGCGTCTTAATGTGTCTTTTCCTCATGCTGAATAAGCCCTGTGTTTTGAGACGAGATAAGGTGAGAATATCATCTGCATAAATCTGAAGTTACTCTCCTGTGAGCGTGGCGGGGAAATTACAGCAGCAAAAAAGAATTAAATAATTCAGATCCACCATTGAATTACTTCAGCTGTAGGTCAAGTGAAACGATAATAAGCTCTATAGAAGACATCAGGCAATGTAACTGAACAGCCTTCAGTCCTCACTAAAACTACAAGTCACAATGGCTATATGAGGTTCAGTGTGTGTGTAAAACTTTGTGCCTGTAGGCATGCTTGATGCCATTGTGCTGCACGTAAGACTGCACATGCATAAAACCCCAAAGAAGGGTAATTCAAGTGTGTTTAAATCTAAAGCCCCTTACCCAACTTTGAAAACACAACTGATTGTGGATTTCAGTATTTTTTAAAAAAAGACCCAGAATGAAGAAACCCCCACACATGTACACATCAATCATTTTAATTTGAGGCAGCTCTCACTTTATTAATTATTCGTAGAAGCCTGAAGGGAGAATACTGTCATTGTTTCCATGTCATCTGATGTATGGCGATCAGCACAAATGGGTGTATTTGAAATACACTACATATTTTCGCAATTTTGTGTAAGTGATCTAATAACTTTTTCATATTCCTCCCTGGGGTTATAAAGCTGGAAAATCTGTATTTTACCTCAATCAATATTTAGCAATAGGAATAGATTTCATTTTCAATGTAAAACTCATTGCACTCTTAAATGGATCCAAAAAAAAAGAGAACAAAAAAAAAAAACAGCCTGCAGTGATAATAAGTCAGAATTTATAAGGCTGTACGTTTCTGGTGAAAATTAATAGGACGAGTTAAACATATCAGGAAAAAGGGTGATTTAAAAATCCCCCTGTACAATTTAAACGTTTTGCCTTTAAATCAAGGTCGTTGCTGCCATGCCCTTTCAAGTTCACTATAATGAGCTAAAATCCAGGAACCGATCCACAATCCTACTCACATTCTATTTCAGAGAAAATCCACCACCCCCTGTTGTCACAGAGGCTGTCCTAAAGTTGGGCCCCTGCAGGGTGCTCTGCAGGAAACTGCATCCTGACCGGTTTGTCTGTCACTGATTGTTCCAAACCCTGTTTTTGGCAAACATTTAAATGAAATAGGTTCTGCAGTTTACGTGATTGATGGACTGATTGATGGTGCACAGTATTGTTCAACAATCATATCTGTGATAGGAAAAGAGAGGAGGAAAAGAAAGAGACCGACAGGGAGGTGATTGAGATTGGCACATTTTTAGTTCTTGTAAAGGACAAAACTACAGAAAACACGTTAATGACACTTAACGAAGGTTGACAACAACCCAGACATTTAATGTCTGGATTACTGTGGTTGGGTTATTATTACCACAAGCTCAAATGATAACAAAAATACATCAGCGGAATATTATAGATAGCTAGATGTTAAATAATTAATAAATCGTTGGTGCCAGTCTACCATTATGACACATGAATACACGCTCAAACCTAATTAAATCTAATTAAATCAACCTTATTTGCAAAGACAGTTACAATGGGTGCAGATATTGCAAGGAAATTAAATTATTTATTGAAAGTGAGCTGCAGCACACACGCATATACGGGCCAATGGGCTTGGAGAGCATAGCAATGAGACTGCATACTATACACAGTCAAAGAGAAAGTATTCAAGAGCATTTATGCAGTCCTGTGAAAATCTAAGTACTCAACCGCTTGTAGAACCACCTTTATCAGCAATAAGTAATCGTTTTCTGTATGATTTTATCACCGTGGAGGAATTTTGGTCCATTCTTTTATACAGTGTTGTTTTGATTCGTTCAAGTTTGACATTTGTCTTGTGGTATGTTCAGATGCAACTGTGAAAACCTCAGTCGTGCTGCCTTGTGGTGTATGTTCTTAAAGAGGAGAGGCTTTCACCTGGCAACCCTTCCACACAAGCTACAGTTGTTCAGTCTTTTTTAAACTGTGCTGTCATAAACTCCAACATTCAGTGATAGTGTTTCTGAGGGCTGTAGAGTCTGTGATATAACTGTTGCGTTTTTTGCAATTTCTCTGCACATTGCACAAGCTGACCTTTGGTTGAATTTGCACCTGGGAAGATTACAGCATTGTGTTTACACACACCAGACCAGCAAAGTGCCAAAAGTTCTGCTTTGATGGAGGTGGTCACACTTGCTTATGATTAATTAATTGAGTGTATTTGATTAATTAAAGCAGCACGTAGCTGTTCTTAGCCTCTTAATTCCCATGGAGGCATTAAGGGTGTATTTAGTTTTACATAGCCCTACATAGAGTCCTGTGAAAACCTTTTTTTGTTTCTCCAAAAGTTGATTCTGTTCATCTGGACGTAGCGTTTTCTGGGAGAAACGTTTCGTCACTCATCCAAGTGACTTCTTCAGTCTCAGCCGACTGCAGGATTCAGAGATGGTCTTTCCCTTTTCACGTAAATGGTCTCCTTGACTCCGCGCTCAAACCAGCACCTACAGGCTAGTGGACACTCTTTCAAACATGAGGATGTACACATCCTGGACAGGGAAGAACGCTGGTTTGAGCGCGGAGTCAAGGAGGCCATTTACGTGAAAAGGGAAAGACCATCTCTGACTAAGAGGAGGGGGCCTAAGGGTACATCTTTCGCCATCTTACAATGCTGTGATTGCAGCCATTCCCCAACTCTCTGTGAATGGTACTCATGGCCATTGATCAGTGGTCTTTGATCAGTGGGTTTGGTCAGTGGTTGTTGATCAATGGTCATGAGAATTTGCATAATTATGATCAAGGAACTGACCTCACAGCCCATTGTTCCTTCAGTGGGCTGGTTTCAGTCATTATGCAAATGTACTGTTTATAAGATTGGGGAATCCTGCAGTCGGCTGAGACTGAAGAAGTCACTTGGATGAGTGACGAAACGTTTCTCCCAGAAAACGCTACGTCCAGATGAACAGAATCAACTTTTGGAGATTTATTTTCCTGGATGATTGAGAATGCATCAAGACCTTTTTTTGTTTCCACATGATTGTGTTTGTTACAAAAAGGTGTTGTTTTATACTACACTCAAACGGTGTATGCTTCAATTCAATTTTATTTATACAGCGCCAAATCACAACATCAGTCACCTCAAGGCACTTTGTATTGTAAGGTAGACCCTGCAAGAATACATACAGAGAGAAACCCAACAATCATGTGACCCCCCTAAGAGCAAGCACTTTAGTAACAGTGGGAAGGAAAAACTCCCTTTTAACAGGAAGAAACCTCCGGCAGAACCAGGCTCAGGGAGGTGCGGCAATCTGCTGCGACCTGGGCGGCAGGAGAGAAGGAAGACAGGATAAAGGAAGAGAGCCAAAGATGCTGGGAGTTCACAAGCTATGATAAAAAGAACTTTAGGTAAGCTTTACTTGTTCACCAGCTGCTTCTCATGGTTCATTTAAGTGGGGCAGAAACTCTAAATATATAAATGTATATAGTTCCCTAATTCCACTAGGGAACAAAAAAGAGAACAAAACAAAGAGAAAGGACCATCACATACACCATAGTTTCATTCTGCTAGCAATCCCACATAGGCAACTTCTAACAGAAACCACAGTTTGCATTACTCATCAGAATTTAGTGATGACATCATTTCCTGATTATTAATACGTCTTTGAAATCTCAGTTTATTGCTCACTAGAGTAAACTTTTGAATATCCATTATAAAGGGAGTCTCAAAAGACTAAACAGAGTGGAATGTCTGAGTTGTATATGGGGTATTAATTTGAATCTTTAATGGAGGTTGCTTATTTCTTGCGGGCATGAAAGGTCATGTTACAAAGCAGATTTCTTTTACAAATGAAAAACACTTGAATATGCAAAAACTAGAGATCTTAAGGTATGGCAGAGGTTGATATTTCTAACTGACAGGAATCTTTTTCAGCTGCTTTCCCTTCTTTTTTTAACCTCCCACTGTTTTATAGCAGTTTGTCATACTGGCAAAAATAGTTGGAAGTATCTCTAGAATATTTAAACCCTGGGGGCTGTGCTGTATTTTAATGCAGATGACAAATGACAACCTCCGTCTTAAAAATAAGTCCCCAGATTCATTAATAGTTTTATTATCAGCATGCCCAAATTTCTTGGTCTCCTATGACTCATATTATTGATATACTAAACCAATTTTTTTGTGGTTTATGTAAGAAAAAACTGTGGGCATGCCAACAACCTTTTAATGCAATGACAGCAACGTTATGAAATGGCAGTGCTTTATCACCACACTGGTACTGCTGTTTTAGTTAAGGTCAGGAGTGAATATGGAAAAAAAAAAAAAGCCCCAGAGGATTTAATGCTGTCTTCACAGAACTGTGATATGATTTAAATAGTAATTGTCTGACCACATACCTCTCCCGAGGCTGTTCCTATAGATAAGAATACATTCTTAGTCAACTTGCTTTGTTATGTAAAGGTCAAAAATACTTGGTGTCTCTTTGAAGCACAGCTTTCTCCCAAAGAGTTTAACATGGCTGTGGGGGTATTTTATATCTTTATCATTTTGATCCTAATTCTGACAGTAACACCAGCAGGCAAATATATATGAAAGCAGCAATATATCAGTCTTTCACTGATATACAATCAGAATCCACTACCCTTTTATCACTCATTCCCCATCGAATCCTTTAAGGTTCACCTCTCTACAGTTTCAAGTAATTAAAGTTATAGATGCCTAAAACGAATTGGCAGTTAACTTTTGTTGGGTGTTAAGGCTGAAGCCCTACTGTTTTTATTACCAGCTTAATTACTCTCCACAAAGCTAGTCCTGTTAACAAACCAAAAACAAGATTAATTGCTATTTTATACAAAACACTAACTACACATCTATTTCCATCCTATCACAGGGAGAGAAGCGGAGTACACCCTTGAGAGTACAAGTCCCCAATCCATCACAGTGTTAAATGTATGATGATAATTTAAAACTGGTTTATGTACATTACTCTCTATAAATAATTTGCTGCAATCTCTAGAGGCTTCCAAATAGACGTGGAGAAGCAAAAAGTACTGACATGTTAAACTAAGTTTTTTTTCTGAGATTGACATAAAATGTTCGGCTTGTTCATTTCTCAAAAAAATAAAAAAGAGTCACCGCTTAGTTGTTTACATTCACTCGTATGCGTGGGGATATGTTTCCTTTTCCCTGCCTAACAGCATTTCCCTGGAAATAAAAACCACAGTATAGAGAAAAGTCAAGAGTTTTATTGTAGCTGTTGCAGATATACAATTAACTGGCTACAACTGATGCCTACCATTGGACAGGTTTATCATTTTACAGAGTGAAAGTCACAGTAAGGACTGGGTAGAATGAAAACCCTGTTAATGTTGCAGGTGTGCTTTGCATATTGTCCTTTGCTAATAGAGAGCAAGGTTATTGTTATAGTAAAACAAGTCCATGTACTTTGCCAAGGTGGAATCAGCCGTCAAACCACAGCCACAGTGTTCCCTGCATAAGTCGCTCTAAGTTTTTAGTAGACGCTTTCTGTTTGACACAATCCCCTCGCAGCCAAAAAAAAAACAGCAAAGCTCTTTGAAATTGGATTAAATTGCTAAAAATAATACAGAGTAAAGCCTATACCGTTTCCTGTATTCCTTATCCCTACCTTTATTTCCTGACCCCAAATAATGCTGCATTTTGGAGGGCAAGGGTGAGGTACAAAAAGGCTTTCTTTTGTCTAAGTTAAGCGAAAAAGCTGTGTAAGATATGCCTTGTTTGACTTCTTGCCTCTAGCAAGAAGCAAAAAAAAAAAGTGAAGTTGAAATGTGTGACTCTTGGTTGTTAAGCTTTTAATGTAATGTCTGACTTTAGCCAGGATTGGTGAGTTCTCCACTTTCCAATAATTGCCTAAAATGCTTAAAATACTTTGGCCATCCTGCTTCCTATAGTAATTGTATTTGTTTGTCTTTGCAAAGCAAGGTTTTGACATGCTGTGATAGCAATATTGCCTGACAGTGCAGATGAGCTCAACATCCATAGTTTAGAACCCAGTCAAGTGTAAATGCCAAAGCATGTTGTCAGCGCTTGATAGCACCAATGGCACCTATAACTCTGGCACCCAAAGGAGCTTGAAAGCATCCTGAAATGAAACAGAAAACTATCTCAGCTAACAACTGTCATCCATATTTCAGCTTGGAGTTTAATGACTATATTAAAAGCCCTATTAATCTCTGGTAATGATACTGCATGGTTATTACCTTGGTGCACTCTGCGTGGAGGGCGGTTTCGTGTTAGAGGAGATAGATCAAACAAATCATTTTTATTGTCAGCTGCCACATTTTAGTGGGGCATTTGTTAACATTTGGAAATGACAGTTAATTAATGGAGACAGTGCTGTAGAGTAATGGCAACCACTTGACCAGATATGGACCTCTAACTTTATGCTTTGAGTATTTTCCAAGTTTTCTGGATGGATTTAGATGTGTAGTTCTAACTGCGACATTTATTCTCCATCACTGTCCAGTGATTTCTCTGATTTATCTTCTTGTCCAGATCAAACTTTCAGTCTTTTTTTCCTTTCATCTTTCTTCTTTCTTCCATATAGTTCCAAATAATTCTCATATGAAGTGAAGAGTTAGATATAACTTTCTTTTATAAGTAAGATATGCTGAAGTATCCGCAAGTTACGTTAGGGGCATCTCATTATTGGGATTTATACTCACCTGCCTCTTTTTTAGATACACCTGTTCTGCTGCTCATTAATGCAATTATCTAATCAACTCATCACGTGGCAGTAACAAAAAAAGATAGGTCACACTCAGCATGCAAATGGGGATAAAGGTGATTTAAGTGACTGAACAGGGCATGGCTTTTTGGTGCAACCTTTGGATAACGTAAGAAAACGTAATGATGAAGAGAAGGAACAAAGGATTGTAAAGTATCCAGTTATCATGTTTTGTATTTGGCTGGAAATCCAGCTTCTGTTCCAATCTAACTGCAAACTACATAATATAGCCCTACTTACCCTAATATACCCTAATATAGCTCATTTACAATCTCGATTGTGTTCTCATCTCCCCCTAACACCCTGCTTCCCTGTCTCGTTTCATTGTACACGTGAAAGTGGCATGTCTTTGTGGTTGTGGGTTAAAAATCCACATTCTCTCGTTTTTGTTTATCCAGAGACTTTTGAAGGCACATCCACTATTTTTTTTTTCTTATTACTTCTTCTCCTCAGCCTTTTCTCTGTCCTCAACCACGGTCCAGCTCTGCTTCTCCTGAAAGATGCATTATTGGACAATAACACTTTTTTGCCCCTATAGGCACAGCTGTCTGTGTTTGCCTCTGTAATTATGTGAGTAGCTGCAAGAGGGTGTTTTGCATGCCTACTAGGCAGTCTCTAGGAGTAATTTTGCTAGAGAAGGGAAGGACCCAGGTGTAGGAAAGATATTGGAAAAAGCTCTTATTGAGCCAGTTCAAATTAGACACAGTTTAGCGGACTGCATTTTGTCATAGCCAATATGCCGCCACCACTTTTGGAGGCCTCTAATTTCTTTTGGATCAAAGATAACACAGTTCCTTGACATTCCGTGTAATGAAAAAACGAGATGTTATTTTCATATCAGTAAAAACAATTTTTAATCATTCCAGGACACGTTGATTTTTTTACACCACAAAGTTAACTGCTCAATCTGAATCCAAAGTTCCATCTTCCAATATTCTGTAAAAAGAAGCTCGACGCAGCATGAATGAGGCAGCCTAAGGAACGTGGTGTTTGCATGTGCATGAATGTTCTGTACCAAAAAGCCGCTTGGTAAATTCCAACTTGTAAGTACTGGGGCCTCTGAAATTCCCATCTCATTCTGAGCACTCTGCTGCAACCTATTTCCATGGAAATTAAAGTGTAATGCCAGACATTATAGCTTTTCCATTTTAGACACACACATAGACACACATACGCCAAAGAAATACTGGAGCATGTGGAAGTTTACAGAGCAGAACACAGGGAATAAAAAACAGAGATAGATCTCAGATTCATAAATATGGAGGGGAGATAAGAGGATCAGAGAATCAGAGCCTTTCTGGCTCACTGATCAGAACCCTCGCCGTGTTGTGCAATTGCACAATGATGGACTTAATTCAGCTGAAACACAGCGGGATGGGTAAAGTAAATGTAAATTCGATCAGGTATGATTAGGGATGTGGGTATTCTGTAAATGTGCTGTGATTAAATAAACTGGTAGATAAGCCTGTGACATGAATTTATATTGCAATTACATGTTTTTTAAAAAAACGTGACATGCGCAGGAAAGCCAACTCCCACTAGAGTCTGAAGGTTGCTTTGAGGGGTTGATATGTAAAAAAAAAAAAAAAAGCAAGATACTTACAATTTGTGCATCAAAGTCTACTTAAAAGCATTAGTGTTTTGTCGATTAATTTAACAATCACGGTTTCCAGCAGTGCCATTATTAAGATGCATCTCCGTTTCTCTGTGTCTGACAAGAGTGCACGAGTCTCTGTGTGTTCACTGCTCCCGCTTGCTCCCTTTTCTTCTTCTGCTTTATGGCTTTATTTAAGTCTTGGCAGATCATCTACATTCTCTTGGAAACACATACCATTAGATGCCTCTGCTCTATAAAACAGCCTGCACATCCCATTCATAAACGCAAAAGTAAGAGCACATCTGTGCCTACTCGGGGATGAGACAAAAACAAAAACATATGTAGTTAAAGCATATAATCCTAAGAAAAAACAAACAACATAAGGTAAGATGTGCTTTAATTCAGAACGGTGCTCATTTAAATCAAGTTTTCAAAAGCCGTCTAAAGGAAAATTGGTGCTTTCCCAGCTGGTGCCGTGTGAATATTGAAATGTTTTAAAAAGGGTAAAACAAGATTACATAGATAAACCAGCATGCTGTAGTGATGGTGCAGAATCGCCTGATTAATTTGTGGCAGTTTATTATAAATATCGGGAAATTTCTGGTGGAGTGGTGGCACACTGAGATGTGGCAGCAATGCGACAATTTGAATAGTTAAAAACAAACAGGCACTCCATGATTTCTCCTAATTCTCAATGAATTTTTACCTCAGCCATGTGGCTAACTTGTGCTTTACTGATATATTTTTTTAAATGAAATTGGTTTGTGATTCAGAAGCAGGTGGATTCGCATAAATTGTGCACTCTATGTGCAAGTGCATAAAAAGTAATTTTTAGGAAAAGTGTAAATTCAGACGTCAAATTGTTCATCACATGTCATTCTCATGACAGCATAAGAGAAACGTCACATGACACAGTCTTTTGTAAGATTATTTAGCTAATCAGTTAGTTAACTGCTAGGTAACACCTGCTAGGTAATGAGAAGAAGGTTCAACACAGAGATCCACGAGTTTAGGTGTCCTTGAGGAAGAAACTGAGCTGTAAATTAGTAGTAAAATATGATTTCCCCTCAAATGCACCCTTTTTAGCAATAATGTTGGCCTTTATTGGCTCTAAAGATGTTGTTTAGATTTAAACTAAAGTTCTAGAAAATTCACTAAAGAAATTGGTGTTTCTATCCAACACCACATTGCAAAAGAAGAGCACAGCGAAATGATGTAATTGCGAACACTAGTTGAAAATCAAGTGCAGGGAACACAACTGATATTCATTTTTATTTCATGTTTTCTTTTAAGACAAAAAGGCTCCTCACTGGTCGATGACACACGCCATTTTTTTTCCCTCCATCTGCTGTCATTTCTAAGCCCAGTCCATACACAAAGAGGCTCATTCGTCACCCATCACTTTCCAGCTGACTGCATGTCGCTTGTGGACACTTTAGTCTGCAGTTGCATAGGTGCTCTTTTATTTTTCACACCATGTCACAAGTTGAGAGTATACTTTGCACCCACTGGTTGTAGTTTCAATCGCTCACTTCAAAGTCAAGTCTTTCATGACCGCAAGAGGTCGCATACCATGATCTGTGGTCACCACATCACAGCTTCTCTTTTTTAGAGGGAAAGAAGCAAGAGTGTGTTTGATTTCACTTTGCTGCATTTTTTTCAATAAATGAGATGCATTTCCACCTTTACTTCCAGTGTTTCCAATCTAATGTTCCAAAGCACATGCTGAAAATATGCATAAAAAATAGGCTGGTGGAAGAGTAAAAATAGGCACAGTTCTGTATAATAACACAGTGATAGACACACTGCATATATATATATATATATATATATATATATATATATATATATATATATATATATATATATATCCCTTATGAACACCACGATCAGTCTGCTCCACTGCAATTACTCTCTACATGTGCACACATACATAAGCACAGTGCAGTTAGCCCAGGGGAGACAGCAGTGCGGTTTAACTAAGCACAATGATTGCCCTACCCGCACAGCCTCAGCCCAGGATCTTCTCTCATTATTGGCTTTAGATGAAATCAAGATCGATTGATCGCTCAACCTGAGCCATTGTTACTGTTCAGCTCTCTGTGTTTGTTTATGTGTGTAAGTAATTGCATTGAGTGCAGTGTAAATAGGGGATAGCACCTTCCCTGTGTCTTGATAAGGTACATGGGTTTTGAAGGAACAAGAGTTTTCAGTCTGTGTGTGTGAGCTTTTATAGTCACATACTTACCGTGCCCATGTATGCATGTTTAGTGTTATGTTTATGTGTGTATCTGGGAATGAAGCCCACTACCCTCTGAGCTTGTTTCCCTGAGCGAGAGCTTCCTAGAGGTCTGCACAGGAGGTATGAATCACACACGCACACACATGCATATGCAGACACACACAGACTGATCTGACACACTTCCTCAGGGCGTAGGATAAAAAGAATTTTTAAACACAGAGCCGTGTGAACGACCCTCATACATATTTCATCCCACAGAACTCACCCTGCTATCATAAAGCAGATTAATTGGGCATTTACTCAGGCATCAATCGATTTGGAAAATATGTCAGTATTAGATTCCCTCTTCCTGCCCACACTCGCTCTTCTATTGCTCTTATGTTTTTATCATCTTGTTTGCTCTCTCCAGGATTTAGAGAAGTAATGGCCTAGAGTGGCCATTACAAATGAGTCACTCCTGGGTGATCGTCAGGAGAATGGGTGCATGTGTGTACGGGTTTGCATGTGTAGTGAATATCTCCTGACAAATTCGGTCCAACACATTGAACCAATACACCAGTTGAGTAGCTATTTCCCTGCTACTCGCTATTAACCTGCAATTCCCTCAGCGGGGAACTTTCACTCAGCGAATCAAGCCACAGACAGTCATAGCTGGGAGCTATGACTGTGTTATGTTTATTTGTACTTAAGACTTCATGTCTTAAGTACAAATAAGCTTTACAATTACCAATGGGATAAACTTTAACTGAAGAAATACCTTGAAAGGCATTTCTGTCTCAGTTTTACTTTTAAATCCTTACATACCTGATCGGTGATAGGTTTACTTTGGCAGAATAATTTATGGTAAATAAAGTCCTCTTCAAACAGCCCAGAAACTCTCAAGAGAAGAAAAATAGGAATGATAAAGCTTTTGATCTTTAAACTATGAAAATCTATACTAAGCATACTAAGTAACATCCTGGCTGTTTAGTAAATGCTGGATAAATATGTTTTTTTTCTCTGTGCCACAGTCCTTCAGTCTTGTTCAAGGCCTATTAAAAGAGATCAGTTAGCCACACAGTGGCACTGGGAACCATGTTCTTTACAACATGGTCACACCGTTTGCTTTTGATCAGTCTCATAGGTCTGCTACCATAAACATAGATACAAGCACACCAGTGCTGTGAATCACCCAGAAATGTGAAAGAGATTTCTTGGCTGTTGGTCTTTTTATTTGATTTGAGAACAAAAAAAAAAACCTCGAACCCATAATATACTTTACATTCGTTATCTTGGCAACACAAATGTGTGATTAGTTAATCACATGACAGCAAATTGTAGAACCATGCAGACATGGTTAAGACAACCTGCTGAAGCTCAAACCGAAGGAAGGTGATTTAAGAGACTTAGAATATGGCATGGTTTCTGATGACAGGCAGGCTGGTCAGAGTATTTCAGAAAGTCTACTGGGAATTTTCCTCACAATCACCTCTAGGATTTACAAAGAAGGAAAAAGAAAATATTCAGTGAGCAACAGTTCTCTTGGTGAAAGTATTACTCATTGCAACCAAAACTACAGAAGGACATCTCTGAACACACAATATGTTGATCTGATCTGTTTTTAGGGGCATGGATAGCGCAGTAGGTAGAGTGGTGGCCCCATGAGCGGAAGGTCGGGGGTTCGATTCCCCTGAACTGCTACCCTGAGGTACCTGAGCAAGGTACCGTCCTTACACACTGCTCCCTGGGCGCCCAATGGCTGCTCACTGCTTCACTGAGTGAATGGGTTAAATGCAGAGAGGAATTTCCCCACGGGGATCAATAAAGTAAACTTTCTTTCTTTCCTAACCATGATATATCCACTCTGATGGCTAGCTCCAGCAGGATAACACGCTATTTTAAAAAGCTCAAAACATCTCAAACTAGCCTCCACAGTCATCAGATCTCAGTCCCATTGAGCACCTTTAGGATGAAGTGAAATAGATTTACATTACAGAAGTGCAGCTAACAAATCAGCAGCAACTGTGTAAATTGCCTGTATTTATATAGCGCTTTACTAGTCCCTAAGGACCCCAAGCTTTACACAACCAGTCATCCACACACTGGTGATGGCAAGCTACATTGTAGCCACAGCTGCCGGAGGCTGCCGGACACTGGCGCCACCGGGCCCTCTGACCACCACCAGTAGGCAACGGGTGAAGTGTCTTGCCCAAGGACACAACAACCGAGACTGTCTGAGCCAGGGCTCGAACCGGCAACCTTCCGATTACAAGGCAAACTCCCAACTCTTGAGCCACAATCGCCCTTTTGAGCACCTTTAGGATGAAGTGAAATAGATTTACATTACAGAAGTGCAGCTAACAAATCAGCAGCAACTGTGTAAATGGCCTGTATTGACGCTATCAGGGCAGTATGGACTGAAATCTCAGAGAAACATTTCCAGCACACTGTTGGCTATGTGACATGAGGCTTTAAGTTCTGAAATCAAAGGGGTAAAACCTCGTACTTAAAGGTACTTATTTGTGTTTACACACCACCATTGTAATATTACCTCATTACCTTTGCGTCTTTTTGAACACAACAAGCAACTGTTTTCAGGCAAAATAAAGTTAAAAAAAAAATCTACTATTTAGTACCTGCCCTGAGCAAAAACACCAGACAAAGTTAGTAGCGTCTGCGTAAACATGAATTTTCTAAAAGTGAGTAAATATTGGATTTAATTCACTAGGGGGCAAAAACTCCAGCTGAATAATATCTGTGCTCATAACTGTTAAACATGTGCTTGGCTTTCTCGAATGGGCAAAAAGTATTATGCTGGCAACATACTAGGAACTTAAAAAGCTGTTATTTTATTTGGTGTTTGTATTTTATTTTTACTTGTATAACTAGTGACCCCAGTCCTGTCAGTAACAAAAACACATTATTTTCATTGGACAGCTTTTGTGTGGACTGTTAAAATAAAAACACTTCCCAGTGAGCCCACAGCATCACCCTTATCCTGGAGTCTTTTATCGAGAACAGAATGTAAGTTCATGGTCTGAGTCTGTAGACTCTCAAAACTGCTGAGTGCTCAGGGAGGAAGGAGCTGAGAAAGGTTTTTGTTGGAGGCCAAAACATTCACCTCACATACTAGTGCTGTGTGTGTTAAGCGATGATTAATCTATGTATCACATGGCCTGTGTTCTATGTTGCACAAGCTCTCGTGTGCAGCTCTGTTTTAGATGCATGTGAATGGGTTCAGCAGCAAGTATACGACTCTGTGCGTGTATCTGTCTGCTGTCTCAGCTGAAGAAGAAGCAGGATCAGGCTTGAATGTATCTCTCAAACGTCTCTCACTCATCTAGGCTACTGAATCTGCTTTTTCTTAAGCATGACGCTTTAGTCACAGCAGACAAACTGCAAGAGGAAAATTTGCTATGTTGATAAATTCTCCTTGACAAGATAGACCTAAAAAAACTAATGAAAGGAAAGAAAAACCGCTTAATAGAAATACTTGTACAAGTTGTGCATTCATTTTAGCATTTCAAACAAATATAATATATATACCATTGCTCAGGCTCACTATAAATTACAACTGCACTGAGCTTTGCTTTTACTTTGGTTGTAAATTAAAGTACAGCAAACAACCTCCAATGTGCTCAGGCTGGCAGTAAGACACGAAAAGTGACACTTCATTCAACACCAGAATAATCAATGCTCCAAAAACTCCTCATGCAAAACAAGGGTCCTATATCAATCGTGCGTTGATAATAGAGACACTGTCCTTGGCATTATACAGCAGACAGCACTACAAATATGATGTCAATAGTGGATCTTTATAATGCTGTAAAATGACAGGACATCAAACCTTTTTAAATAGTTCATTCTAATTTCAAACTGGGTACAATGTGTGTGACTTTCTTGTTGTAACGTGTTTAACACTTACCTTGATTTTGTGTCACCAAGACTTACACCAGCTATTTTGCTAAAAGTGCATCAACCCCGATTCTGTTCCCAGCGCTGCACCTTCTTCATGCACATCTTTTAACACCCGTCTCAAGCAAAACACATCGTTAACGGTAGTATTCACACCGAAAAAACATAAGCTCTCCCGATCTCCTCCTCATCTACCATGACTCCTTTTCTTGCTTGAACATTTTATTCCACCAAGCGGCCATGTTCGCTGTCTTTGTTTACGCCTTGATCTTTTGTAATCTCCTCCAGTTAATTTATTGGCTTGAAAGGTAATCACTAAAACTGTCAAAACATGTTGACACAGACTCTTAATAAGAAGTGAAGGGGAAAAAAATTATACAGGGAACCTTTTCACCCTCCTCTTTTTGTGTGTGAGGTTTGCCTGTCTTGGCATTTTACTTGTTGCTATAGTTGACTTCTCAAATAATTCAAATAATTTTAGGGTTGTAATTAATCTGTCCAGCAGGTATGGAAAGGGTCTGAACAACTGATGGTCTCGAATTATTGGCATTATTGGCCAGAGCACTGTCTCTCAGATGTAAAAAAGTCTGCCAATACACCTCCCTTGATTTGCTGTTCATTTTATTGCACCTGTAAGTTACATCTTCATGCTTCTTACAAGAAGTCTGGTGACCTCAGCAAATTTCCCGCCCAGTTCCACTCAATATTAACCAGAAAATGAGTCTAATTTATTAAATGATTGCAACCACCTGTGTTGGCATGTTCTTTATTTATCCACTGCTGTCAGTTAAGATAAGTGTGGCGGGTTTCAAAGCAGCAGCAGGCAAGCCCTGAGAGGGGTCCTCTTGCTTAAATGAACTTAGACAGGCGATGATAAACACTGTGTACATGAGCCTCTAAAGGCAGGAGGAGAGATGGTAAGATAAAAAGTAGCATTTGGAGAACACAGAGAAGGGAAGGAAGTGAGAAAAAGTGTGTGATGTGTGCGGTAGAAGTCGTGTTAGAGAGACAGAGAGGGTGCTGGAGAGCAGAGGATAAAGAATGTCTTAGCAATGAGTGAGGCAGCCAATACTCTTTTCTTCTCCCATTCATCAGCACTCATGTTTTCCACATCTTTCTCCTTCCTTCTCCTCCATTTCAACTCATGTCAGCAGCTTTTCTATTCAATCTGTTGATGTAGCTCTCTACACATGCATATATAGCCAGCAACCTTCACTCAACATTTCTACTATATGTTGTATGCCTTGATGCACTGCATGGATTATGCAGATAGCCCCATGGTTTCACAAAGAAGGATTTTATGGGGCCTAAGTAAATGTCACTCAGTTTAATGGTGTAAATATGCTTCTTGTGATAAGATTGCAATTCAAAATAGAGTATCTTGTTTAGTAAAGACACATTATTGTCTCTTTAAATGCATGTGGAATAATCTGAGCAAATCCACTTGTAATGAGAAGAGTTAACTTGAGAAAAGTGCTGTGAAACGGAGGAGAAAAGAGAAGAAAAGAGGGAGCAGAGTGAAAAGAAAATGAGAGCACTGGCTGAAGGGTGTTTGGAGGGTAGAATAGGTAGAGCTGGAGGAAGGAGGAGACGGAAGAGGGGGGAGGAGAGGTAAGTGTAGAATAAGATGTGATATTGTTAATGCTACAGTAAATTAATATTCGTGTGAGGTCATCCATCAGGAGGAGAGCAGGCGAGCCGTGAGAAACATGATAATGGAACCTGTCACCGCGAGGGAGAGGGGAGAGAAGGAGGAAGGGAGGGAAGAGGAAAAGATGTATAGGTGGTAAGAAAGGAAGAAAAGCAGAGACATGTAGAGAGCTGGAGGGGAGGGCAGAGAGAAACTGGGGGGAGAAAAGTTTAAAAAAAAAGGGGGAGAAAAACAAAGAGGTGTAAGAAGAACAAAAGAAAGATGTAGTGAGCAATTGAGAGAGAAGTGAAACATGTTACAAATGTAAGACAGAAGTAGAAAACGGATTGCACAGAAAGTAGGGGGAAAGGTGTGAATATTTGAGGTATAGCGAGACGAAGGACAAGGCAAAGAAGGAGGCGGTAAGTAGCAGAGGGTGCCTGAGGTGGACTGAAGGAGAGAAATACAGAGACAGAAGGGTGAAGGAACGAGTGTGTGCACGCCTGTGTGTGTATGTGATGAGGGAGTAGCCATGCAGAATTAATCTACAAATTACAATGAATAATTAAGGCCTGGGAATCCCATGGGAATAAGATGGAATAGTGAGGAAAATAGGAGGAGGGAGAAGGCGAGGTAAAGAAAGAGGAAGAGAGGGAGGGAAAGTGGGAGGCAAGGAGAACCCTGATGGGAAAGCCACCACAGGCGACTTTTGACACAGAACCCTCAGGGAAAACAAAGTCAGCCAAAAGAAAGAAAGAAACAGAGGTTGGAGGTGTTTTTGTCTCAACACAGTGGACGCTGGGAAGATGTGAAGAGAGTGAAAGAGACCATAAGACGGACTGAACCCACTGAGTATAATAAAGGACGAAAAAAGTCAAAAGGTGAGGTCAGAAGGTGGTAGAGCATGTGCCGTTAGTCATAATGAGAAAGAAAATACGAGGACACGGGGAGGAAAGACTATGACACAAAACAAGAAGCAGAGGAGCTGGCGGGGAGTTTTATTTCCTCAGCACACATGCCGCAGGCGACACTGTGAATCTGTCCTCCAGCTGCGACAGAGAGGTGGGCTCACGCAGACACAAAGAACTTAGAAAAGACACCCTCACTTCACATGTGCTGCCTGGGTTAAAGTTATATTGGTTTGTGTGCAGCACATTTATTGTTTGCTTAAAGGAAGGGTTGATCCTGCCTGTCTGAAGACAGCAGCTGCACGACAACATCCCTCTGTGGGGGCATGAAGCAACTAAATATTAGCTTCAGTTGCATGAAGGAGTGTAGTTTTACATAAAAATGTGACTCATGTAGTGATATAGCAAAAGTTCCTTTTCAGTAGGTGGAGCCCAACTGAGTAGAAACAAGGTAAGCAAACATGTCATGGACCCTGGGTCTTGGACTTGAAAGTTAACTGTTTTGTTTCCTTGTTTCTTTGTAGTGATCAGCATTTGGTTTACTGTTAACAGAGTTGTTGTTTTATATACTTATCAGTTCTCTCATGGTTTGCATAGGTTCTTTATGGTTTATTTTCTAGGTTTGCTAGTTGAGTCTTTAAGCTTGTATTTAGTTAGGTCCTTTTTGTGTCCCATTCCGTTCACTTATGTCTTATTTCCTGTTTTAATTTGGTAGCTGTTGTTCTCTCCGTTTTGTTGTTCCCCCATCTCATGATGTTGTCTTCAGCTCTGTTGCCCCCCGTTTCCACTTCCTTCATCACCTCTTGTATTGTGTCAGTATTCCTTCGTCACGTTGTCCATGTTTCCCTGACTGTGTTTAATAAATGTTTTGGATTTTTATTTATTTATTGGTGCTAACAGCAACAAACAGTCTCCAGCATCCTGCATTTTGGGTTGACAATGTAGTGTTTACACAGCAGAAAACATCCAACTTGTCTATTAATCACATAGTCAAATTAAAAGCTTATTTTAGTTTCTCATCTCTGGTAGGTACAAATGTTGGCTACTTAGATAATTTATGATACTATTGAGTTTGAATTTAATTTCTCTGTAGCAGTAAAACAATATATAGGACCTGTCAGTCTAGATATATAGGAAAAAACATCATGCTAGGCCACCTTTATTTGATTGAGCACTGTTAACACGAAACACAAACTATCCCCATGGTCATTAATTTGGGCACATTTTTGTTTGTGCACCAAAATAAAACTACATATCCAGAGCATGGACTACAAGCCAGTCTTGATCCTTGGTTAGGAGGATATTCACAGCGTCCTTGTAACTCACAGGTCAAACATTGTTAAAACACAAGCAGTGGGTTTTTTTTGTTTGTTTTTTTCTCTCCAACTGCATGGTAAGTAAGATAAACAGCAAACAACAACCTTTTTATCAAATTCAGCCTTCTGCCAATTGGGCAAACTACATTTTAATGATGTGCAGTTCGTTCCACTTTGAGCTAAACAGAAAATATCACTATTTAACTAGTTTGGCTCAAAAAGTGAAAAAGCAGCTTTCCACCTAAATTATAAATAACTTACAGACACACTGCTTGCAATAGGCTAGGCTGTGATTACTGGTCCATCTTGTCTTCCCTCTGGCATGCACTGTCTCACATTCTTATAACACGAAAGCACAAATGCAGATACTCACACACACCAAAGCCCTTGTAGATGCAGGTCATCTAATGCCTTAATAATTAAAGTTACTAAACTATAAAGTAACCCATTTCCATCACATTATTTTCTGCGATTTTCTAGCTTTGTCTGCAGTTGCATTGTCCTTGGTGATGAAGTAGCGCACCTGCCTATAATACTCTTAAAATCGCATAATATTTCATAGTGTTTGTGCTATTCAAAATCTGTCACAAACAAGAACACCCCAATAACATGACTACATATATTTTTCGCTATATGTGTTTGGTTTAGCTGGGTGTGGAGGAATTAACCTGCAGTGACTGCTTTGTGGTCAGCTGCTACAGTTTTACTAATTCAAGGTCATGTAAGTTAAAATGGCCCTGCTTACGTATTGTAAGAAACATGTGACAACCCTCTGTGAATGAGCTCAGTCTGCTGTATAAAGAGGTGAATTCACCATATATGTTAATACCTTGTTATATAAAGAGAACTGAAGTAGGGAGAAAAGGAAGATAAATGTGTAAAATGGAAAATGTCAGTTAAAAAGGTCATATTATGTTTAAGGCAAACTGCAGTGGGGATGGCAGTTTGGGTCATGTTTGGATGATTTATTATATTTTCAACACAGGAAAACATAAAGTACAAGTGTGCAAAAATTGCAAAAAACAGAAAAAGTGCAACACCAGGCAGAACAGAACGATACAGACGCAAGACAGTGCAGACACAACAGTGCAATAGAAAAGTGCAACAATGACAGTGAGTTGTGCAAAAAGTAACTTGATGTATGAAGGTGTGCATGTGTGTGTATGACATTGTGCAGATAAGTGCTTGAGGTATTGATGTGTATGAAGGTATGTGTGTGTCAGCCCAGTCACTGAGTGTTCAGGAGTCTGACGGCTTGGGGGAAGAAACTGTTTCGCAGTCTGGCAGTGAGGGCCAGAATGCTCTGGTACCTCTTGCCAGAAGGCAGCAGGGTTAAGAGTGTGTGTGAGGGGTGCGTGGAGGTCCTCCACAATGCTGGTGGTTTTGTGGATGCAGTGGGTGCGATAAGTGTCTGTGATGGAGGGAAGAGAGGCTCCAATGTTCTTCTCAGCTGTTCTCACTATCCGCTGTAGGGTCTTGTGCAGTTACCAGTTACCATACCAGATT
This sequence comes from Neolamprologus multifasciatus, assembly GCF_963576455.1. Taxonomy (NCBI): domain Eukaryota; kingdom Metazoa; phylum Chordata; class Actinopteri; order Cichliformes; family Cichlidae; genus Neolamprologus; species Neolamprologus multifasciatus. The sequence goes on along the minus strand of NC_140459.1, from coordinate 10,751,144 downwards.
GCTGACACTACACCAATCTGTTAGTTGTTGCACCTCCTCTCTGAGTCTCTGACCTCCTCTCAACTTGATGATATGGTTTGAACTTTGCATTGCTTCACAGTCATAAGTCAGCAGAGTGAACAGCAGTGGGCTGAGCGCCCAGCCCTGAGGGGCTCCAGTGCTCATTGTGGTGGTGTTGGACATGCTCTCTCCGGAGGTCTCTCCGTCAGAAAGTCCAGGCTCCAGTTGCAGAGAGAGGTGTTCAGGCCCAGCAGGCTCAGTTTTCCAATCAGGTGCTGAGGAATGATGGTGTTGAATGCTGAAATGAAATCTATGAACAGCATTCGTACATACGTGTCCTTATTGTACAGGTGGTTGAGAGCCAGATGTAGGGTTGTTGCAATGGTGTTATCCGTTGACCGGTTGGGGCGAGTGGGTCCAGTGTGGGTGGCAGCAGGGTCTCTCATGATGAGCCTCTCAAAGGACTTTGTCATGATGGGTGTGAGTGCAACAGGATGGTAGTCATTCTGGCAGAACACTGAAGACTTCTTTGGCACAGGAATGATGATAGTGGCCTTGAGGCACTTTGGAACAAAAGCAGTGTTCAGGGAGAGGTTGAAGATGTCAGTAAGAACATCTGCCAGCACATTCTCTAAGCACTCTCCCCGGGATGTTATCTGGACCAGCAGCCTTCTGTGGGTCAGCTCTGCAAAGAGTTTTTCTCACATCAGCCGAGGCCAGACACGGAACCTGGTTGTTGTGACGACGGGTGGTCTTCCTCACCATCACGTCATTCTGAGCATCAAACTGTGCATAGAAGTTGTTTGGCGCATTTAGTAGGGAGGTGTCACTATCACAGGCATGTGTCGTTTTCCTGTAGTTGGTGATGGCCCGGATGCCCTGCCACATGCGCTGAGTTTCGCCGCTTTCTTGGAAGTGGCTGTGGATTCTTCGGCCAATATACAGTCAGTAAAAAGAAACCATGCCCTATTTTAGTTCTAAGGTTTGACATATTAGAACATAATTAGCATTATTTATTTATCAAAATGTGTGACAAACTCAGTACACCTCATTCTGTAGCTTGTGGAACCTCCTTTAGTAGCAATAATTTGAAGTAATTGATTTTATAAGATTTTATATGTCTCTCTGTGGAGGAGTTTTGACCCACTCTTGTTGTAACATTGCTTAGGTTCACTGAAGGTTTTGGCTATTTGTTTATATAAAATTCTCTTAAGCTCCTTTTCCTTTTACCTACTTGGCTCGACTCACCACGGATTGACACGGCTCAGATCAGCTGGTTTTCCATTACAATCCAGTAGTACCTTGTTTGCATGCTCGTCGTCATAGAAACGCATCTGTGCATCCTGTAACGTAATTATTATGTGACATGACCTCTAAAACAAAGGTGGACATCGAAGTGAACATGTACCTGCTGCTCAGTCTGTAGTTTTTCATCAGACTCGGGGAACACAGCGTTGTTTTTTTGTAGCCATTTTCTTTGTTGCAGAGTTTCAAAAACGGCTGTTTTGATTTTTGTGAACAAGACGCTCTCATGACTCATCAAGTGACGCTACTGACCAGCCAACCGGTGGCACGCAATCTGACGGCGTCACATTTTAGTACCTGTTTGGATCCCTTGGAACAAGTACTAAAAAAGTACCTGGTATCAGGCACTATGACCTAATGGAAAACCCTGGAAACTGTGGCAAACTGAGCTAATAGAAAAGGGGCTTTAACCCTTTAAAACCGGCCATTGCATATGAAACCGGAGGAGTTGTACTTACATCTTATGCCATTAGCTTGTTCTAGGTCACGGTTTCCTTCCACGTATAGCTTTGCAAAAACTGCATAAAAAGCGCTTGCAGCAACAAAAACATAATATCCCAGAAACACACTTTGCCGATCCGATCAGCTGTTCATAACACTTCCTACGTTGGAATAGACGTCAGCGCGAACTATCGCATGTCCGCCATTACCTGCCCGAAACCGGAAGTGACGCCATTTTTGCGGAAATGTCGTTTTTTACCATCAGGGCCTCATGAGCCTATACTGGTGTTTTTAAAAGTTATGTTTGACTTTATGACTTTCTGTGTCGTTTCTGGGATGCTTAGGACTCATATTGCACTGCTGGAAATAGTTTATTTTGATGCATATGCTGCTTTTTTGCAAATTTGCACTATAATATTTATTTTCGTTTTTCCTGCAGTGTATAAAAATTGGTGTATTTCAAAAATAAAACTATGAAGACACTCAAAATAAATTTCCTGTGGTGGGAAACTATTTTGTGCAACTTTTTTGTATTTACAGTTTTGAGGGATAAGCCTCTTAAAATTCTCTAACTAGAAATATATGTTAAAAAAACAAAAATGATTTTCAATTCTTTTGTAGTTTATTGCAATTGTTTGCAATTTATGTAATTACTATGCACTTAATGCATACATATTATTAAAATTTAGGCTGTAATGGTTGTATTGATGTATTGCAACTTGAAATGCTCCCAAAAATGGCACTACAGCATGTTAAAATATAATATAAGCTCTGGCGGACTGACCATACCTACCATAGAACTTGGTCTTAAAGGGTTCTTGGTCTTGCCATGACATTTCAGTCAAACTGAGGTCTGGACCAAGTCATTGCAGAACATTGATTCTTTTTGTTTTCAGCCATTCTGATGTACATTTGTTGTGCTTAAAATCATTATCATGTTGTGTGACCCAGGGTCAGCCAAGCCTCAGCTGTCATATAGCTGCCGGGCTCACATTTGACTCTAGTATACTTTTATACACAGAAGAGTTCACTGTGCACTGACACAGACTGGCGACCTGTCCAGGGTGTACACCGCCTCTCTCCCTATGATAGCTAGGATAGGCTCCAGCCCCTTTTTACCATGACTGTGGAATAAACAAAAAACAAAGAGACAAATATAAAATATAGTTGTAGAAATGCAACGTAATTCGTATTTGCATCACCTTTATTTTTGTCTTTGAGAATATTTTACTTTTTTTGAGCAACAACATTGCGATCACTTGATGCACACTTTCATCTCATCCTCACAGGCACTATAGCACGATAAAAGAAACACGGCATCATCACTTCATCTTCTTTACTTTGAAGGCACATCTCTCCCAGTGCTCGTCTCTACACTTTCTTGGGATTAGAATAGAGGTTTCCTCAGAAACACATTCACTGATGTTTGTTTTCAGTTCATTAGGTGTTTCAATGAAATATTTTGCATTTGATTTGAAATCTAGCAGTATAAGACAGCATACTAATGTGACATGTATTTTGCTTTGGGCTTCAGAAAGCCTTCATCTTTATTCATCTACTCAACTGTAATCACACTGAAGCTCTTTATTGTATTAGTGACAATTGTACATGTGTAACTAACCATAAGCACATTTATTTAACATACTATGCATAACATGTATATGTTAAGATCAAATCGTCTGGTTATTACAGAAGATGGAACATGTTTTAAATAATAAATAAGCATCTTTATTACATTGTTTAAATCATTTATTGGCAGATTATTTCTCTTCACCTATAGTGTTTTGTTTGTACATAATCTGAATTGCTGCCCAAAACAAAGCATCCCTCAAACGACACCTACCTTTTTTTTATCTGAAATATAGATCTGTAAAATTTTCATGAATTTTGATGCAATATGCTCCAATAAAAATAGCACTTATTAAGAAGATGAAAAACTTGTGAGTATTAATGTGAGAATATGAAATAATAGGGTAAATAACAAATATACTGATGTTAAGCTAAAGCATTTTGACCTGCACTGGAATGTGCATAACTCAGAAAGGTGTATGCACACAGCTACTAAGATCTCTAAAAGCTAAATAAAAGCCTACCAAATAGCCTTCATATTGCATAAACTGTAAAACTACAGTACTGTATCAGTATTCCACTCACGAGTCCTGAAGCTTTAATCATAAATGCAGTGCAAGCTTTGTTTGCTCTGTTTTAATATGCAAAAATTCTTTAATATGCAATGTTTCTTACCCAGTTTAAATCTCAGTCACATGTTCTGTTCTACTCTCTGCCCTTGCTTCCCACTCACTTATTTCTTTCCTCACTTAGAGTCAATCATATTCTTCTCTATTTTGTCTATTTTAAGTACTTTTATAATCAATATTAGAGAAAAAAGAATAGGTTCAAATGTGCTACACAAGAGAAAAGAAGAACGAGAAAGAAAAAGAAGTACAGAATACAACTAGGAGAGGATGAAAAAGTATAAGTAAAAAGAAGGAAGTCCTGTGTATGCATGGGTGCCCTTGTCGATATTGCTGCACAAGGAAGACTTTCAGCACATCGGACATCAATACCTACAGTTGCAGGACAAAGTAAAAATGCAGTGAAATATATATTAACACTCTGAGTTTTAACAATGCAAACCCCTGTATGCTACAGGTGCACGCAGGCAGAAACATGCGGGGGGGAAAAGCAAATTTCAAATGTGCCAACAAGAAGAAGACACATTATGTGCCAGGCTTACTAACAGGTCTGTGTACAGGGTCTGTGTCAGCCCTTCCCAGAGACTTGTAAAGATAACAATAGGCCAATTACTACCTAATTACAACAGATAACTGGTTCAATAAATTCTTCTGGTCCAATTTCACTTTAATTGTCTCAATTAGATTCAATTAGATCTAGCTAGTATAAAGAGGACAGTTAGAATTGAGACTCTGGCACCACAGGGTATATTATCAAGTCTCAACATCCCACACGTAGTTTCAGCGCATGATTGACTATAAGAACACAGGTAAATTGATAATCATGCACAGTGTACCTACATGCAGTCACTTAATATAATAAGAGAGACCCTTAGACGCAGGTGAGCTAATAAGCTAATAAAGACACTATAATGTTTGCCCATTAGTTCTTGTGTGAAGTACTGAGAGAAAAAAGTCACACTGTAAATTTCACTTAAACACAATATTGCAGAAACCGAGTGTGTACTTATTTTTTAGAAGTTTTTTTTCCATTGCTTCAATTTTCACATTGTGATGGGACACTCCAGTTGACCACTCAGTCATGTCAACAAATAACAGGTTCCCAACACAAACTCCACAAATAGACACAGTTAAAAACAAAACATTAGTAATGAGTTAACATTTTGTAAGTAAGAACATTAACAAGTAAGCAAATTAATCCAGGTAGCTGCCAAGTTATATCAGACCTAAATACCTTACAAACAGACCTTATATCAGACAGTGATAAATAAACTTTATGCTGAGCTCCTTTATATATTCTATTGCAGAAATGTTATAATGTCTCCGTTTGCACCATGCATGCTTGAAAAGGCATGTAATAATTTTCAACTTACAATATTCATTTTTATTTGTTTTAACTCATGCAGTGATGTTTACCCTGCTTGCACTATAATGATGTGTTACTGGACTAGCTCTGAATTTTTGAATTCCGTGTTCTCAACTTTCTTCCCTCCTTCTCCTCACCCTCTTTCATCTCTCTCCTTCATGCCTGCTGCCTCAGAGAAAAGTGCTTTTCCGACTTTCTCCTGACATGACAACAGACGGTACCTTGGCTTGGCTTGCCGATGGTAATAAACGGGATGGCTAATTAAAAGGCTCTCTGATAGCTCTCCTCTGCCTTTTTAATTTCCCCTTCTCAGTAACTACTGCCGTTTATACATCTTGCTCCCCCAGAGCTCCATCCCTTTCTCACTAACTGCTTGTCTATTTTTTTTTCAGTGCACTGGCCACCTTTGCAGCACTCTCTCATCAGCACATGGAAATAAAATGCTTTTTCCACGTGCTACAGAAAACAGGATACACCACATGCAGACACAAACACGACAACAGCATTCAAGCAGGCAAACAAAAAAAAAGACAAACAAGCTGCTATGAGATTTTTTACTTCAAAGGCAATGACTGACAGTGAAGTTATTGACAGAAAAAGTCAGAGACAAAGACAAATCACAACAGCCATTTAGCTGAGCAACAGAGGATGTGGTTAAAGACCGAACCATTAATAAAATGCCTCGTTTGACGACTGCGGTTTTGTTTATTTTGGCTGACATTCACTTCGCAAGCTCATCTAATGCTCCAACATGTTCAGGAGATTAGGGCACATTCAGAGCTGTGCATGTGTGGCCATGTGATATGTAAGACAGACTGTGGTAAGATGAAAGAGGGGGAAAATGGAGACAAAATTACTAGAAAGTGGAACGGAAGCTTTTGAGTGGTGAAGTTTCAGACTGAGTGTAAAATGGGCCTGTAAGGCAGAGAAAGGAAGAGGAAAGTGAAACAGATGATTACGGAATTATGAAAGACCCCTTTGGTTCCCACTGAACTTTATTTCACCTTTTTTTTCTAGCTACCCTCCCGTCAAATCCACTCATTCTCTCACACCATGTCCTTTCATCTCTCTGCTTTGGCTTTCTTTATCAGATCCTCTCTCAGTTTGACTTTTTGTTAACCCCTTATGTAGGCTTACAGGCTGGCTCCATCCCTTTCACCTCCTCTCTTCACCTCAGGCACATGAAACCTCCTCCCCCTTCTTGAGCTTCCCATTGCTCTTTTATGTTCTTCGCCCTTTCTTTACTCTATTTTCCCTTCTTCCACTCTTGCTGAGGCCACTCAATAGCAGCTGAGAAAGAAGATGCCTCACAGCTGACTCTTTGACACAGATCAGAGTTGATATCCTGCAACGGTGCTTTCTTCAGTTAACATTTTTTGTTTCTATATCTGACAATGATTGCAATCTACATTCAATTAGATGAATACCAAACCAAATTTCAATTGCTACTCTACTATGCTCAATATCGTGTATTCAAAATGATTGCTGGATTGCTTGATTTTGACCAATCGTAGTCTCCAAGAGCCACTGATTGCATGTTTTGTAGTGCTCTTGAACAGGAAAGTGATGTATTTTCCTGGTTTGGAATTGCCTAATAAAGCTTTGCTTCACATTGACAAAATAGCACGATAATAATCAATATAAAAGTCCTTGAACAGACAGTATCAATAGATACAACCAATCTCCAAAAATTCATTTAGTTTCAAGTAGGCTTTTAATCTCATTTGTAACAAGTGGAGTTGCTGTTTCCAAATTCATCTCTACTTTGTACTTGCAAGGAAAAGCAGTTGCTGATTAGACACAAGTATCTCAAGTGTTGAGCAAGATTTGCTTTACACTTTAACCCCTTAAAATGTTCTATCTTCTGGAATGACAGTAGCTCATTTTGGGAAATATGCAGATGCACTGACTTACTTAATAATGCTGTGATGTCCACATGCAAGTATAAAGCTGGAGTTCGCAGAAAAAATTGCTTAGGCTTAACTGAAATTGAGGAGAAACATTTAGCTTGGTGACATGGTGGTGCAGTGGTTAGTGCAGCTTCACAGTAAGAATGTCCTGGGTTTGAATCCTTTTGGTGTGGATTTACATTTACCCACATGTCCTCCCACAGTCTAAAGACATGCAGTTAACAGGGATAGGTTATCTATACTACTGTATTAAGTGGTTGCCTGTCTCTGTGTTAACCGTGCGATAGACTGGCTTGTCCAGGGTTTACACTGCCTCTTGTCCTATGGCAAGTGGGATAGGCTCCAGCCCACCAAATTGGATAAGCAGATGAAAACGAATGGATGGATAGCATGTAGCTTGACCCTATAGAAATGTTAGAAAAAAATCAACTAACAAGCATCTTCATAGCGCCATAGATACCACCACCAGCCTAGCCGAGTATTGTTGTTCTTCATGTGTGTGCCCTGACAGATGCTTCCAGCAGGATAATATGCCATAATACTTGATATGAGTACATGTCGCAAACCTCAAATCATCACACTTTGTTTTCTTGAACATTAAAAAAAGGAAAAAAGATATAGTGTGTTAAAATGTATTCTTTTTTCTTTCTGCTGGCATTAGCTCTTTATAAGAAGACATGACCTTGGTCCATGGATGAGATAGTATCTATTAAGGATCAATCTGAACATTCTTTCATTACTAGCCAGACAGATATATTAGATTGTTCTTTTGCAACAAAATATGGATCACCAATTTTATTTCAATATGTTCTCACCTTTTTAGTTATAGTGCCCCCAACATAAAGGCAAAACCTGCTGTAACCGGGGAAGATTTTCAGCCTTTATTTATTTTCTACTGGTGCTATATTACATCTAGGAAATGAATCAAACCAAAGTTTTAGAAATATGAACAACATTCTTCATTGCTTACGGACCCAGGAAGGAAAAGTATGATAATCATAGTTCTTATTCTTCATCAGGCCTTATCGGGCCAAGGTCTCACTGATGCGGTATAATACATGGAAATGATAAGCAACATGGGATGTGCTTTTTCAACAAAACATCTCCCAAAATTGTGTTTTTAGTCCTTTTTAGATTTGTTGTTAAGGGGTAAGAACACAAGCAGTGCATCTAAGAGGAATGACTTAAAACAGGTAGTAAGAGTCAGTCAACCTGATGTGCACAGAACTGCAGCAGCACAGCATTCAGCCAACTCAGCTTTTCCCTGACAAAGTGACTCAGCATTTTCAATGAGCTTTTGGCTGTGGAGTGTCTGTTGCGGCTGGCACTACTTAAATGAAATGATGGATAAAGAGTTTTTCCACCTCATGAATATTCCCTTAAAGGGCAATAACTCAAGCAATTTGAACACATTGTTAATTCTGAAAAACTCCATCATCACATGGACAGACAGAGGGCAAGTCTGCAACGACCACTACGATCAATGGTGTTGTATGAGAAGCAGAGAAACACCTAAAGGGTGATTTGCAAATTCTATGAAGTGTAATTTCTCCTAAAACATGAACTAAATTATGTATATAGAAACATGTACATGCTCATACCACCCTCTGTTATATACCTGACATTTTGGAATAGCAGGGTCTCCCTCCAAGTGCAATAGCATTTGGAAAAAGGAATATTCTGTTGTACTTGAAGTGTTGGAAAGGTGACTTCTAAAATCCAACAGGGTTCAAATTACTAGTTAACCCGTTTTCAAATTTTTTTAAGGTAATTTACAATAAAGCAGAGTCCTTTACAGGTGCAGATTTGCCATGGAGCCTTTCGATGTTGAGGGCATTTTCACAACTGTTAACCTTTATTGTTAAATTTTCAGCACTGAAAGGTATTCCTATCTAACAACAAAGCCTCAAGTTTAAGCATGAGCGTCTAGTTGCAGGTATGGCAGATTCAGGTTACCTGGAACAATGCACCGTGATTTGAGTGACAGAAGAGAAAGTTCTTGCAGTTTCTCCTGATGGCTTTGCAGTTGTCACACTAAAATTTCTACCAATGGTTTTCCTGGCCTGCACTACCCAGAAATATGCCAGAAGCTGGCATTGCTACATAGCAAAAACATAAAACCTATGGCATAAGGGTTTGAATCTAAATAAAAGGCTCTTTGTTGGATTTCTTTGTTGTTGTTGCTTTATCAAAAAAATACATTTGAACCCTTAATTTACAATATAATAGAGCAAAAACAAAAAATCAAACTGGTCACGAAATTTTTCAGCACTTCGTGACAATATTTTTTAAACATTCAACAAGCACAAAATTGTTGTAACACAAAAGCCAAACATTGGCCACCGACAATGGTAAATTTGCCAATATGCCCATTCCAGTCAATGTGTAATTGTACCCCAATTCAAAGTAAACCAACATCAATCTACAATCCAAATAGTGATGTGATTAGGGTCACAAGAAGTGTCATCATTTTTCAAATTGGCAGCGTAAGCACACACTGAAACACCAAACACCAAAAACAAAAAGAAAACCACCAGAGGAAAAGCTTATGCATTACAGTTCATTTCCTCTTGCCACCCAAACAAACAGCAGGATGATTTATAGTCTCTGGCAAAGTGTCACACTGTTAAGTTTCATATTTATGATAATGGTTTAACCACCGTGCTCTATGTTTCATACTGTGTCTGCAGCACTAAAGAGATATGTCTAAACATGAAATCACCCAGAAGCCATAACTGTGCAGCCACACGTCCAATCACATACAGACTGTGCAAAAATCTTGAGCCACACTGCATTTCTTTACATTTTGTCAGGAAAATAGGAAACAGGCGTGGCAGTTTGTTGAAACATGCAAAAATACATGAAAATACAACATATAAGGTAAAAACAGAGTTTGTTCATCTTCAACTTTATTACATCACTGGAAAGCACCTTGTTGGTGCAAAAAATTTGTGTCCGTCCTGTCAGACTTTGTTAAATCTGGCATTTGTCATAGATTAAACTAAAGGAATGGGAACCGCGGGTGTGTTTTTGTGAAATGCTACTAGTAGAAAAGTGCCTAAAGGCTTTAAAATAAGATGAAATTATTCAAAGGTCAGCGTTAAGTGACTTGACAAAAATAAAACATAAAAAACTTGGAAAGACCTTCTGAAAGTCTGAAAAACAATTGCTCAAGACCAAGTACTGTCTATACATAATCTATCTATTATCATCTCCATATGTACACGAATATAGAAGAAAATATTACTTTAATCAAGGATCAGGAGAAAGACACAGTACAAGTACTGAAGGAGAGACAGTCAGTCTGTGCTGTGATTTTATCTGTTATTTAACAGGGACAAACAAAGGCCCATTTAAACCATCTCAGAGCACAATTTGTTCTCTCTCTCTTTCATTCAACCTTCCTCCGTTTTACTTCATTATCTGTGATTTGCAAATCGGGCTATTTTATACCTATAAATTAGCTAAAGGGGACTAGCGTATGGAACAATGGGGGTGCATTCATCATGAGTAATGAAGTCGTGAAGATGAAAAATGCTCTTTAAACAAGATCCGGTGTCATTATTTGATTATAGTACATTCACATAAGAGAGAATCTCACCACTGTTTATCCAGATAGTCCATGGTTAGTGACTTTAGTAGAAAACATTTTAACATCCTATGTTCAGTCTGAAATAAAAAAAAAAAATAACCTCAAAAGATGAGATGGCTCAGGATTGAAGTCTGAAAACTTTGTCTGTGTGTGTGTTCTATGTGGTAAAAGAGAGGAAATATAGGCACAGTTCATCCAACCTGACAGTTCCCTCCCTCTCATTACTGCAAAGATGGTCTGGAAAGTAAAGGTAATCTGGGGGACGAGCTTTTTTTTATTACATTAAAGTGTGGATTAGATTAATTAATTAAACAGCCTTTCTTTCATAAAATGTAGTGCAACCATGCAAATGAGCCATGAGTGGTAATAAACCTGAATTTTCCTTAAAGCTGTTGTGTGCCCTTTTTAATGGTCTGCATACGTACTGCAGGGATAATTATATTGCGCTTGTACAAAAACACATCAAACCCAAAACATACACTGCCTGTGAAAAACGTGCACTCAGACATACTTTATCTTTTCTATTCACACATGCACTCAAACACAAATATTCATAGGAATCTCTGTCTCATAAGTGGCAACAGCAAGTGCACTTATGGTCTCTTTTGGCCCTGAACACAACCATGGACACACGCATCCCACCAGCAGTAATGAGATGCTTGGTCTCCCGTGTATGTGTTCAGCTGGTGAAACTCAGCAGTGGCCATACAGGGTTCAGTGGAAGACTCCAGACTAGTATAAACAGCCTGCAGAGAAACAGCAATACGCACAAATTTACACTCTCACGTTGAAAAAAAAAAACCCCATATACCTCCCATACTGGTCCTCCTCAAACACATACACATAGAAATGTACACATCATCTGTCTCCCTCTCTCTCATTATATAGCGCACAGGGGGGAAAGGGTGAGAAAAGTAAGGAGGGCGAGATACAGGAGGAAGAAGCAGAGGTAAACTCTCAGCTCTTTCGCCATATCCATCAGGAAATGTCAGGATCCTCATATAGGAGGACTGTCGGGATGCATGTAGTTTGTGACAGGAATAACGGAAGTATACAATATGTATGAAGGTATGAAAAAGGTAAAATAGAGGTTAAGAAGCAGAGGGAGTAGGTGAAGCAAGGAGATAATGAGCTCGTGGGTGCTCATAGATAGGTCGAGGTTGCTGCAAAATAAATGTGTAGACAAAAAATAGTATGGAAAAAAGGTTATCATTAGAGGCGCTCAGTCATAAATAAAAAAAAAAAACGTTTTCTGACAGGTCAAAGTCATTAAAAACTGTTGCATGTTGATTTTAAAAGTGCAAAAATCATCATTTTAATTGGCAGTTTTCAAAGGATAATTTGTGCTTCAAAAGAAAAAATTCTGTTAGAAGCTCTGAAACGCTTTGGTGACTAAAGAGAAAAAAAAAAGTGAATGAACAAGCAGAATAAAAGTGACAAATTACATGTTTGCACCAAGAGTGGTCGGAGTTTTAATGCGACATAACAACACAAAATTGATTATTAAGGCTATTTCCCAACATGTTTGGGAAATAGCCATCACAAAGACCCTCGACAGGAAAAAAGAATAGTCATTGTATTAAAATATAGAAACAAATGTTGATATGTAACTCTTAATTTTTGTGCTATAGTCAGGATATTAGAAAACAATACAAACTATTAGATACTGTGTCTGAAAATACTGAATAACAGCCAAAAAGTGTGATAAAAAACAGGAAGTGAAGAAGAAGTTTGTCTAAAGTGAGGGAATCCATTATGCTCTAAGGAGGGATTGTCATTTTGCCTCCTTATATAAAAGTCATGTCAAGTTTATTTGTAAACATATAAACATAACAGTTGTTGACCAAAATGCTGAACAGGGAACAAATCAAATCAAATAACAAAGACATTTTTAAAACAGAAAAGGTAAAGTAGGCAAACTAAAACACAAATAAAAACACTGTGAACTCAGTCTTTGAACTGTAAAAGCTCAAGATTAAAAATAGGTTTTCAAACAGGTTCTGAAAGTGTCTAATGTTTCAAAGGGTCAGTGTAAATCAATACAAAGTTCTTCTGAGTGTCTACATTCAACCAATCATTTCAGAGTGAGGATGGCAATGTCCCCATCAGTGGGCCACAACAGGGAACTTACTGCCTAAATAACTATAAAATACGGGATTTTAGGCCTGTATGTTACATAGTGCCTTCAACGACCATCATCAAAACAGCACATTAAGAAATATAATTTAGAAGAACTCCTTTAGCCCTCCAGTAGAGTTTGAGAAACGTCCAGAGAATCAGTGCCAAGATACATGGAAGCTCTTCTATTTGCTTGGGATGGCACTAGAATTTGTTAAGATACTTTGAGTTGGCAATACTAGCAATTAACAATTTTATGAACTTTATACACTCTGTAGTAATTTGATCATTTGTCAAATCAATGTTTGCTGAAGCTTTAAACCAGTTTTCCTTCCACTTCTGTGTTTTGCAGTTATTTGTAAGTCTTGTTTTTAACCTTTTTTAATCATTCACAGGTGAATTATCTCCTTGCACTTTTAGTAATGACTAAAAAATGAGGAAGATTCAGTGTTTTGTGATAATTCTCTTTGGGATTGCCACAACAAGCTAATGATTTCACATTAGACACTGTAATTTAACATTTAGTTTCATAGATTGCTATTGCAATATTAAAGTTATCTTTAACATTTAACCTTCACAACTTAAACATTACTATTTTATCAATTTAAATATATTTTCAATAAAATCATTAATCCAGTTTATTTTTAACTGCTTATTCGATTTAGGGTAATTCACTGGCTGAAGTCCAAGTTGGCAAGGAGGATAAACCTGGATATCACAAGGCTAACAGAGATAAACTGTTATCCATGCTCACAGCTACAGCAATTTAGAATCATCAGTTAACCTAATATACATGTCTATGGACTGAAAGGAAGCCAGATCACCAAGAGGAAAACCAACATGAAAAGTGCTGGCTGCTACATCCCTGTGCCGCTGAAACAATACTATCGACATATTTATTTCTTTTTTCCTTTCTTATTTTTAATTTTTACATTAGACAGACAGACAGACAGATAGATACCTGCCTCACTCCAAGACTACTTGAATCATCAATGGAGAAAAAACCAAGAATTTTGGGGGACTTCTGATCCATACTCTGCTCCAGCAACTTTGCTGCTTTCAGAGATTTAAATAAAGTCTCTCCCAGAGCTCCAGTTCAGAGATCTACGTATATGTAGACAATCCCTTACCTAACACTGCTGACAGGATGAAAGCTTTTAAACTGCGCTGCCAGTCAAACTGCGCAGGCAGCACGGTGTGATGGGTGTGACGGACAGTGTGTCGGGTGTGACGGCAGGGTGTTTCTAATCTGTATGACCGATGTGACGTCATGCAACCTTCGCAGACAGCAGCACCTTGTTACGTCACGTTGAGTGGTATGACGGGTGTGACGGCAGTGCGGTGTGACCGGTGCGAAGTCAAGCAGCCTTCACAGAAGGCGACGCGGTGTTAAGTCATTCAGCCTTAGCAGATGGCAGTGCGGTGTTACGTCAGGGGTGTACCATCTAACCCTCAATGTCACAAAAACAGAAGAGATGATAGTGGACTTCTAGAGGTGTTGTAAAGCACATACCCCGAACACCATCAACGGCGCTGCTGTGGAAAGATTGAACAGCTTCCGTTTCCTAGCTGTACATCTGGCGGAGGATCTCACATAGTCAGTTCACACGAACAACATACCCCTTCATAGACAGCACAGTTTGACGGGAGTGACAAACCGCGCTACCCATGACACTGTGGTACCCGTGAAACCATGCTGCCCATTAAACCGCGCTGCCCGTGAAACCGTGCGGCCCGGTAAACCGCGCTACCCGGTAAACCGCGCTACCCGATAAACCGCGCTACCCGGTAAACCGCGCTGCCCGTGAAAACAGGCTGCCTATGAAAACACACTACCCGTGAAACTGTGATACCCGTTAAAACGCACTGCCAGTTAAAACGCGCAGGCAGCACGGTGTGACAGGTGTGAGGGGCAGTGTGACGGGCAGTGTGACGGGTGTGACGGCAGCGCGTTTCTAATCTGTGTGACTGATGTGACGTCATATAACCTTCGCAGACAGCAGCAAGGTGCAAGTGTTGTGACGGGTATGACGGCAGCGCAGTGTGAACTGGGCGTATACTGAACTCTCTCCTGTCCTCACTCTACACCTACGACTGCACGGCCACTAGAATCTACAATTTCATTCTCAAGTTTGCGGATGACACAGCAATGGTGAGTGACAGTTTACAAGGAGGATGTCAGTGCCTTTTTACTCCAGTGCAAAGACTACAACTCACCCTCAATATTACTAAACCAGAAGAAATGATAGTGGACTTCTGGAGGTGTTGTAAAGCACATACCCCAATCACCATCAACGGCACTGCTGTGTAAAGAGGGAACAGCTTCCGTTTCCTAGGTTTACATCTGGCGCAGGATCTCACATGGTAAGTTCACACAAACAGCATACACCTTCATAGACAGCACAGTGTTACGTCACGCAGCGCAGTGTGACGGGTATGACCGCAGCGAGGTGTGACCTGTGTAGCCGATGTCACTGGTGTGACGTTACGCAGCCTTTGCAGATGGCAGCGCGGTGTTACATGAGGGGTGTATACTGAGCTCTCTCCTGTCCTCACTCTACACCTATGACTGCATGGCCACTGGTATCTCTTATTTCATTGTGAAGGAGGATCTCAGTGCCTTTAAACGTTATTGCTAAGAGAACCATCTCACCCTCAATGTCACAAAAACAGAAGAGATGATAGTGGACTTCTAGAGGTGTTGTAAAGCACATACCCCGATCGCCATCAATGGCGCTGCTGTGGAAAGAGTGAACAGCTTCCGTTTCCTAGCTGTACATCTGGCGGAGGATCTCACATGATAAGTTCACACAAACAGCATACCCCTTCATAGACAGCACAGTTTAACGGGAGTGACAAACTGCGCTACCCGTGACACTGCGGTACCAGTGAAACCATGCTGCCCATGAAAACGCTCTACCCGGGAAACCGTGATACCCGTTAAGCTGCGCTGCTAACTAAACCACGCAGGCAGCACTGCATGACGGGCAGTGTGACCGGTGTGACGGCAGCGCATTTCTAATCTGTGTGACTGATGTGATGTCATACAATTTTCGCAGACGGCATCAAGGTGCGACTGGTGTGACGGGTGTAACGGCAGCACAGTGTGAACTGGGTCACTGGTGTGAACGGTGTGAACACATGGTCAGTTCACACAAATAGCATACGCCTTCATAGACAGCACAGTGTTACGTCACGGAGCGCAGTGTGACGGGTATGACCGCTGCGCGGTGTGACGGGTGTAACCGGGGTAATGGCAGCTCGGTGTCTTGGGTGTGACAGCAGCGCGGTGTGACCGGTGTGACCAGTGTGACGTCATGCAGTCTTCGCAGAGGGCAGTGCGTTGTTACGTCATACAACCATCGCAGACGGCACGTCGGTGTAGCCTCTCTCCTGTCCTCACTCTACACCTACGACTGCACGGCCACTAGTATCTCCAATTTCATTGTCAAGTTTGCGGACCATACAACAATGGTGGGTCTTATCACCAAAGGTTAATCCCGGATGTGACTGGTGTGACAGCAGCGCGGTTTGACCGGTGTAATGTCATGCACACTTCGCAGACGGTAGCTTGGTGTTACGTCAGGGGTGGATACTGAACTCTCCTGTCCTCACTCTACACCTACGACTGCACGGCCACTAATATCTCCTAATTCATTGTGAGGTTTGCTGATGATACAACAGTGTTTGGTGACGGTTACAAGGAGGATCTCAGTGCCTTTAAACTTTATTGCTAAGAGAACCATCTCACCCTCAATATCACAAAAACAGAAGAGATGATCGTGGACTTCTAGAGGTGTTGTAAAGCACATACCCCGATGTGCTGTGGGAAGAGAAAACAGCTTCTGTTTCCTAGCTGTACATCTGGCAGAGGATCTGACATGGTCAGTTCACATGAACAACATACCCCTTCATAGACAGCACAGTTTCACGGGAGTGACAAAACGCGCTACCCATGACACTGTGGTACCCGTGAAACCATGCTGCCCACGAAACTGTGCAGCCCGTGAAACCGCGCTGCCCGTGAAACCATGCTACCCATGAAACCACGCTACCCGTGAAAACGCGCTCATACATCATACAGCATCAAAGGGAGTAGGGCCACTGTCAGTCATCTTTAAGAAAAAAGATTCTATTTGTCATGTCGATGGGAAGCTTCCCAGCCTGGAAGTTATCCAAACTTTGGAGACTTCACTAGATCTACCTGAGACCTCTGGGGTTATGCTACACGTAAAAGAGAGAGCTTATACTACAGTGAAAGCCCCAAACTGAGCAGCAATGAGACTTTCAAGAGTGAGGAAAACCCCACCGGCTGATGTGACTGTCCAACACCTACTTGAAAAAGGTGTTACCTTTGCTATGGGAACTAAGACAGGAAGGTAGCAACTGTTTGCCCCTCCTGTCATATGCCAACATGCCTCGAGCGAAGCTCGAGTCAAAGTTGTATGTTGTATGTAGATTGTGAACACAAGCACTAGAAAATTGTTTTCCTCAAAAAGCGTCTGTTCTCCCTTAAACCGCGCTGCCAGTCAAACCGCGCAGGCAGCACGGTGTGTCGGGTGTGACGGCAGGGTGTTTCTAATCTGTATGACCGATGTGACGTCATGCAACCTTCGCAGACAGCAGCACCTTGTTACGTCACGTTGAGTGGTATGACGGGTGTGACGGCAGTGCAGTGTGACCGGTGCGAAGTCACGCAGCCTTCACAGAAGGCGGCGCGGTGTTAAGTCATTCAGCCTTAGCAGACGGCAGTGCGGTGTTACGTCAGGGGTGTACCATCTCACCCTCAATGTCACAAAAACAGAAGAGATGATAGTGGACTTCTAGAGGTGTAGTAAAGCATAACCCCGAACACCATCAACGGCGCTGCTGTGGAAAGATTGAACAGCTTCCATTTCCTAGCTGTACATCTGGCGGAGGATCTCACATAGTCAGTTCACACGAACAACATACCCCTTCATAGACAGCACAGTTTGACGGGACTGACAAACCGCGCTACCCATGACACTGTGGTACCCGTGAAACCATGCTGCCCGTGAAACCGTGCTGCCTGGTAAACCGCGCTACCCGGTAAACCGCGCTACCCGGTAAACCGCGCTACCCGATAAACCGCGCTACCTGGTAAACCGCGCTACCCGATAAACCGCGCTACCCGATAAACCGTGCTACCCGATAAACCGCGCTACCCGGTAAACCGCGCTACCCGTGAAACCGCGCTGCCTGTGAAAACACACTACCCGTGAAACTGTGATACCCGTTAAACCGCGCTGCCAGTTAAAACGCGCTCATACATCATACAGCATCAAAGGGAGTAGGGCCACTGTCAGTCATCTTTAAGAAAAAAGATTCTATTTGTCATGTCGATGGGAAGCTTCCCAGCCTGGAAGTTATCCAAACTTTGGAGACTTCACTAGATCTACCTGAGACCTCTGGGGTTATGCTACACGTAAAAGAGAGAGCTTATACTACAGTGAAAGCCCCAAACTGAGCAGCAATGAGACTTCCAAGAGTGAGGAAAACCCCACCGGCTGATGTGACTGTCCAACACCTACTTGAAAAAGGTGTTACCTTTGCTATGGGAACTAAGACAGGAAGGTAGCAACTGTTTGCCCCTCCTGTCATATGCCAACATGCCTCGAGCGAAGCTCGAGTCAAAGTTGTATGTTGTATGTAGATTGTGAACACAAGCACTAGAAAATTGTTTTCCTCAAAAAGCGTCTGTTCTCCCTTAAACCGCGCTGCCAGTCACACCGCGCAGGCAGCACGGTGTGTCGGGTGTGACGGCAGGGTGTTTCTAATCTGTATGACCGATGTGACGTCATGCAACCTTCGCAGACAGCAGCACCTTGTTACGTCACGTTGAGTGGTATGACGGGTGTGACGGCAGTGCAGTGTGACCGGTGCGAAGTCACGCAGCCTTCACAGAAGGCGGCGCGGTGTTAAGTCATTCAGCCTTAGCAGACGGCAGTGCGGTGTTACGTCAGGGGTGTACCATCTCACCCTCAATGTCACAAAAACAGAAGAGATGATAGTGGACTTCTAGAGGTGTAGTAAAGCATAACCCCGAACACCATCAACGGCGCTGCTGTGGAAAGATTGAACAGCTTCCATTTCCTAGCTGTACATCTGGCGGAGGATCTCACATAGTCAGTTCACACGAACAACATACCCCTTCATAGACAGCACAGTTTGACGGGACTGACAAACCGCGCTACCCATGACACTGTGGTACCCGTGAAACCATGCTGCCCGTGAAACCGTGCTGCCTGGTAAACCGCGCTACCCGGTAAACCGCGCTACCCGGTAAACCGCGCTACCCGATAAACCGCGCTACCTGGTAAACCGCGCTACCCGATAAACCGCGCTACCCGATAAACCGCGCTACCCGATAAACCGCGCTACCCGGTAAACCGCGCTACCCGTGAAACCGCGCTGCCTGTGAAAACACACTACCCGTGAAACTGTGATACCCGTTAAACCGCGCTGCCAGTTAAAACGCGCTCATACATCATACAGCATCAAAGGGAGTAGGGCCACTGTCAGTCATCTTTAAGAAAAAAGATTCTATTTGTCATGTCGATGGGAAGCTTCCCAGCCTGGAAGTTATCCAAACTTTGGAGACTTCACTAGATCTACCTGAGACCTCTGGGGTTATGCTACACGTAAAAGAGAGAGCTTATACTACAGTGAAAGCCCCAAACTGAGCAGCAATGAGACTTCCAAGAGTGAGGAAAACCCCACCGGCTGATGTGACTGTCCAACACCTACTTGAAAAAGGTGTTACCTTTGCTATGGGAACTAAGACAGGAAGGTAGTAACTGTTTGCCCCTCCTGTCATATGCCAACATGCCTCGAGCGAAGCTCGAGTCAAAGTTGTATGTTGTATGTAGATTGTGAACACAAGCACTAGAAAATTGTTTTCCTCAAAAAGCGTCTGTTCTCCCTTAAACCGCGCTGCCAGTCAAACCGCGCAGGCAGCACGGTGTGTCGGGTGTGACGGCAGGGTGTTTCTAATCTGTATGACCGATGTGACGTCATGCAACCTTCGCAGACAGCAGCACCTTGTTACGTCACGTTGAGTGGTATGACGGGTGTGACGGCAGTGCAGTGTGACTGGTGCGAAGTCACGCAGCCTTCACAGAAGGCGGCGCGGTGTTAAGTCATTCAGCCTTAGCAGACGGCAGTGCGGTGTTACGTCAGGGGTGTACCATCTCACCCTCAATGTCACAAAAACAGAAGAGATGATAGTGGACTTCTAGAGGTGTAGTAAAGCATAACCCCGAACACCATCAACGGCGCTGCTGTGGAAAGATTGAACAGCTTCCATTTCCTAGCTGTACATCTGGCGGAGGATCTCACATAGTCAGTTCACACGAACAACATACCCCTTCATAGACAGCATAGTTTGACGGGACTGACAAACCGCGCTACCCATGACACTGTGGTACCCGTGAAACCATGCTGCCCGTGAAACCGTGCTGCCTGGTAAACCGCGCTACCCGGTAAACCGCGCTACCCGGTAAACCGCGCTACCCGATAAACCGCGCTACCTGGTAAACCGCGCTACCCGATAAACCGCGCTACCCGGTAAACCGCGCTACCCGTGAAACCGCGCTACCTGTGAAAACACACTACCCGTGAAACTGTGTTACCTGTTCTCCCTTAAACCGCGCTGCCAGTCAAACCGCGCAGGCAGCACGGTGTGTCGGGTGTGACGGCAGGGTGTTTCTAATCTGTATGACCGATGTGACGTCATGCAACCTTCGCAGACAGCAGCACCTTGTTACGTCACGCTGAGTGGTATGACGAGTGTGACGGCAGTGCGGTGTGACCGGTGCGAAGTCATTCAGCCTTAGCAGACGGCAGTGCGGTGTTACGTCAGGGGTGTACCATCTTACCCTCAATGTCACAAAAACAGAAGAGATGATAGTGGACTTCTAGAGGTGTAGTAAAGCCTAACCCCGAACACCATCAACGGCGCTGCTGTGGAAAGACTGAACAGCTTCCGTATCCTAGCTGTACATCTGGCGGAGGATCTCACACGGTCAGTTCACACGAACAACATACCCCTTCATAGACAGCACAGTTTGATGGGAGTGACAAACCGCGCTACCCATGACACTGTGGTACCCGTAAAACCGCGCTACCTGGTAAACCGCGCTACCCGGTAAACCGCGCTACCCGGTAAACCGCGCTACCCGTGAAACCGCGCTGCCCGTGAAAACACGCTACCCGTAAAACCGCGCTGCCTATGAAAACACACTATCCGTGAAACTGTGATACCCGTTAAACCGCGCTGCCAGTTAAAACGCGCAGGCAGCACGGTGTGACAGGTGTGACGGGCAGTGTGACGGCAGCGCGTTTCTAATCTGTGTGACTGATGTGACGTCATATAACCTTCGCAGACAGCAGCAAGGTGCAAGTGTTGTGACGGGTATGACGGCAGCGCAGTGTGAACTGGGCGTATACTGAACTCTCTCCTGTCCTCACTCTACACCTACGCCTGCACGGCCACTAGAATCTACAATTTCATTCTCAAGTTTGCAGATGACACAGCAATGGTGAGTGACAGTTTACAAGGAGGATGTCAGTGCCTTTTTACTCCAGTGCTAAGACTACATCTCACCCTCAATATTACTAAACCAGAAGAAATGATAGTGGATTTCTGGAGGTATAGAAGAGCACATACCCCAATCACCATCAACGGCACTGCTGTGTAAAGAGGGAACAGCTTCCGTTTCCTAGGTTTACATCTGGCGCAGGATCTCACATGGTAAGTTCACACAAACAGCATACACCTTCATAGACAGCACAGTGTTATGTCAAGCAGCGCAGTGTGACGGGTGTGACAAACCGCACTACCCGTGAAACCGTGCTGCCTGTGAAACTGTGCCACTCATGAAAACACGCTACCCTTGAAACCGTGATACCCGTTAAAAGGTGGTTCTTCAGAAGGGAGTCAGACTAGAGCTGCTTCATCGAAAGTAGACAGTTGAGGTTGTACCAACAGGAATGCTTCCTAGAGGAGGTGTTTCGGACATAACCTACACGCAGGAGGTGCAGGAGCAAACCTGGGACATGGGAGAGAATATATCTCTGATGTTTATTGTGGTGAATTTGATTGTTTTACATTAGAATCAAATAGTTAAAAACTGTAATTTGTATTTTTCATTTATGAAATGTGCAAAATTAAACTACAGGCAGTTACATGTATTTTCGATAGCTAGCTTAAACACAAAAATCCTACGTTTGTTGACCTGAACATTTACAGTGTAGGGCCAGAAAAGTTTCCCTAGTATTCATTTGTCATATTAATGCCACATAACAGTGAAGTAAACCAAGTATTTTTCCGATGTCAGTAAATTCTTCCTACAGTTTAAATGAGCCGCCAGTGACAGCCCGGGCTGCTGTGGAAAAGCAGGGACTGGTGTGATTTGGCCTGTAAGGCAAGATTAGGAGAGGTGTGTTCACTTGTTGATGCCATATTCTGCACTTTAAGCAGCTGTAAATAAATGTTGATTAGCGTATCCAATAGTAACTATGCAGCATTCTGGCTATGTTAAACCGGAAAACGTTAAAAGGATGCCCGTAGGGCAAAGAACCACCGTAACGTTTTTTTCCGCCAGTTGGGCATATTCCAGTAGCTCTGACTTTACGTGAAAACTATGGATAGGCAGACTCACAAAAGCTGGCAATTCTACAGCTGTATGGTGTAGGTGTAGGATTTGAAGGGCATGAAAGTTATACTAAACGATCCCTCGTTAAGTGATCACTAAAACAATGTGCACCTTAAGAAAACATATTCTTGAGTACAAGAAAAAAATAGAAACAAGCTCTTTGTCTCAGTGTTTTGTTTTGTCTTTTCTATGCTAGAAAACTTCCAACTGGCTTAGCTTTTTTTTTTTTTTTTCCCGATCTTTTATTATTCTCGTTTCTTCACGGGCAATCAGGCAACAGATTTTTTCTGTTGCCTGATTGCCTTTTCTCGCAGCCCTTCCCACCTTCTCTCTCATCCACCCACTTTTCACCTTTTTCTGCTGCAGAAGTAACTAATGTGACCTTTAACGTGTTACCAGCTTCGTGCGTGGCCGTCAATCATCATCAGCTTCCATTAAAATGACTCTATTAGGTAGCGTCACACAGCCACCACCTCACTCCACCATCCACATAAGCCACTCACCACTCACCGGTTAAATATGAATGTGGTTCACTACTCCTTAAAAGTGGATAGAGATTTGGAAAATAACGACAATAAAAAAACAAAATAAAATTGTGAGAAACGGAGCGTGAGGGGAAAGATTCTGGCAGTATGGCTTGTCTCATTCGCTCTCAATCATTCACTCCTTCCACCTCCTCTATAATTCCTCATCAATTGTGTTTACTTCAAGGTACCTGTGTTTTGGTCCTGAAGGACCCGACATAGTTAGCATCCCAACCAGCCAGAACAAGCACAAGCCAGACACGATCATTTCTTTTGTATCTATCCCTCAACACCTTAACCAGCTTCCCTTTATGGCTGTCTCTCATTATTACTGTTTAGTCCTACAGGAGGAGGATGACTATCTCTTCCCCTCCCAGCCTCTTCACCTCGCTATTTACTTTACGAGACCTCCCTATCTCTCGCTCTCACCTGTTGTTTCTTCCTCGACTATCCCTCCTTCTTTCTCTTGTGGCTCCTGTTCCCTTCACGTCTGACTTTGTTTACTGTGATGCAGTCTTCATTCTTCCCAATCATTTTGCTTCCCTCTATTCTTCTTATCGTATGTCTTATCTTATTTTTACCCATTTAACCTTCTTTGTTTATGACTTTTCAATGTCATTTTTTCCATCGTTCCCTTTTATTAAATCCATTTTTTAATTAAATTTTCAGTTGATTTTTTTTTTTGTTGTTGTTGGGTTTTTTTTTTAAACTGTTTGGAAACTGCTCTACTCCAAGCCAAAGCACATTCATACCCACTCATTTACAAACAACACTTAAGGTATGCAAATTTAAGTAAAAAAACTCACAGTTTACCTAACACTCATCACACAATTAAACACAAGAGCTGGAGTAACAGCTGCTATGAGAGTTTGTGCATGTGTATCTGCCAGTTAATTGTGTCCTAGAATAAAATGCATAAATTAAAGAACAACTATACCTGCTTCTCCTCAAACTAAATGCAAAAAAGGACCAACCACCAAGAAACCAAATATATGAAACAAAATTACTTAAAACAAAATCTGCTCACAGTTACATATTCTCACTCATTACCAATTTGTAGCTCTCCTGCTGTCCATTTAAAGTGTCGAGACATTATGAAGAAGTACTTTGCAAATGAAACTTTCAAACAATAAGTTAAAGCCACACAAGGTAAATCGAATATTTAGATTTTTGTCTTTTACTGGAACTGAAGAGGTATTTTTAAATATTTATGTCAGCCATATAGCACACATGCATAAACATAATGTCAGAAAATAGTTGTAAACCCAAGGTTCATTTACTCCCTTTTCCCAAAGCATTCATCAAATCCTTTATAGCCTTTTCAGCATGAACGAAGGTCTAAAAGAATTTGTTTTTTCACATTGTGCCACTTTTGTCTTTATCTTGTGACGGTACCTATTTAAGTTTCTATAGAGCTTACCAAGTTCAATTCAACGACTGAATACCTTTTTAATACCATACAGGGGAAAAAAGCAGTGAAAGATCTTTGCAGAGGTCGTGATATTTCAGACCTAAGAATGCAGTGTTTTCATGGTTTGAAGATACCTAGTCAAAAGTGCTTGTACAAATTGAAGAATAAAAAAAATTGCATGCCTTTATATGTTTTTAAAATGGCTGAATTATTACAAAAAAATGTCCAGATTAGTGTAGTGTAAACATAATCCCAGTGAACCAGAAGCTCAGGCATCAGACAATGGTTGTTTTGTTGATGCTTTTCTCCAAAGATCTTTATTCCTGATGATGTCAAGGACCATGTCAAGAGTTATCCCTAACATAGACAGCTCATCTGTTGGCTTTGAGCAGAGAAGCCCCACCCACTTGCTGATCACACATTCTGTTTGTGAGGGGCAGCCAATTAGAAAGTGTGCTTAATTGAAGGGAAGCTAAAATAGCTTGTTTCAGACCCAGTTTTATTCTAAGGTGTAAATAAGAATATAAAATGAAAATGAGCAATATAATAATAATATTCTGCTCTAAGTTTAAATTGTACTAAAAAAAATAATAATAAACTGATCTGGAAAATCATAACAGGCCTACAACAAGTCTATTTAAAAGTTTATATACAATACCGTTAAAGTCTTCACTTCTTTATGTCTTTAATTCTCTTAGACCAGGAAGTCTTCGGAAATAGCTCTCCAGGCTTCTTGGTGGACATTCAAAGCTCTTCTTTGGATGTTGGACACCTTTTGTTTCGTTCTCTATCAAGATGATCTCACATTGCTTCAGTAATGTTGAGATTGTCTCTCTGGGGAGGCCAATCTATGACTGATAGTTTTCCATTGTGTTTTCCAGCCAGGTGTGCTTAAAAACTAAGCCATTGCCATGAAGGTGCTTTCCAGACAGTACTGCATGTTGGATCAAAATCTGACTCTACTTTTCTGTGTTTATATTTCCATTAATTTTTGAAAGATCCCGACATCAATGTGTGTTTTCGCAACTGGCTGACAGAATCAAAGTACAAAGCTACAATTTAAAATTGGTTCTCTGCTAAACTATTTGTTGTGTAGACACAGCATTGGTTCATCTTTTGAGTTTTTATGCTTAAATGATTTATGGATCAATATGGACCATTCAGGTATAACGGTTGGATCATTTTGGGTGCAGTTTAACTTACGTTTTATGTGTTTTAGCTATGTCTAAATTAAGGCAAGTGTGGTTTCTCTCCATATCTCAGTGCACTCTGCTGCCTGTTGTATTTAACTGAGAAATTAGAACCTGAGTATGGGTAATATCTGCCAGCATGGCAGGGAGCAGCTGTGTAATGTTTCTCTTCTTGGCACGCAAGGTCAGTTAGTGTTGTGAAATGGGCCAGTCATCGCAGAGAGTTAAACAGGATGACAGTTACACACAGGCAATGAGACAGACACCCATTTGTGTGTTTGTGGCAGAGGAAATCAACCCACACATGCATAATTTTTTAGTGTGTCTAGTCTGTCATCTCACTAAAACGAATAAAAAAAAGTTGTATAAGCAGAGAAAGTGACCTGCAGGCAGGTGAGGCAGGTAAACAGGCAGACAGGAAATGAAAGCGTGAGTGACAGGCCATCAATGGAAATAAAGGAGGAACTATAGCCCTGTCAAATGGATGTCTCCATCAAAACTCCCGGCTGCCTCTCAACTTCACTTTGGACTTTCCTCTCAAGATCAACTCCACTTTCATCTCAGAAAAGATTCTCTATGTGGAACTGAATGAAGAGTGCTTCAAAGACGAGATGAATCAACCATTAACCCTGCTGTGTCTCCCTTCTCCCGTCTTTGAGACTGTCAATAGGATCAGCTGACTCGGTGTCCTTGACGTTTAACTTGAAACTCTCACATATCCACCAACTCTCCTGCACAATATTCTAATTTAGCAGCTTCAGTGGATGCTGATTTATGCGTGTATCCATTTTGTTGAAGGGCTCCTCAGCATCTCCCTCATCTATTTGTCATCAACTGTTTTTATGAGATATTTGACTATAGATTCGTTTTAACCAAGGCAGCAGATTGGCATTTAGGATTGCAGTGTGGTTTGGCTCACATACCATTTTGTCTGGACTGAATATCGCAATGACTTTTTGATGGATTGCAATAAATGGAAATTTTGTTTAAACATTTATGGTCCCTGACTTCCCCTGACTACATCTCCTGAACAATTCTCCAGGGGATTGATTTGATCAGGTGATGGTTTTACTAGACAAGATGCAACACTCCTCGAGAGTTACTACAAAAATCCAAATCAGGCACAAAAAGCATTTTGTTCGTTTATGGCTAAAGAGTGTTGTGAAAATCTGAAATAAATTGAGGTGCACACAACCAGGCTGTCTTTATGAGTTTTATTTACCTTTGCAAAGGGGTCAAACAACAGTGCAGACACCACGACAGCGGCGTGCTTGTTTTCTGACGAAGATGAATTACAAGCATGGAATCATTCATAGAGACAAGTTATCTATCTGACATGGTCACAGAATGCTGTTAGAACACTGTGTAATAAAAAGATAACTTGGACATCAACATGTGGTGTATCTAAAAGATTGCACAGAAACAGAATAAGGCAATATGGAGCCTTCTATTCTGTAAGGTCAGTTGGGAACAGAGAAGTAGCAGAATCTCAAACCTTTCCATTACAGCAAGTGCCAACAATTCCCACCAGCTTCAGCTGAGCTTTGTTTTAAATTCTCATTTCAAATAGGTAGCAAATAGGAACATTGCACTTTAATAGGCTATAAGTTAAATCCAGTGTTGGGGAGTAACGGAATACATGTACCGCCGTTACGTATTTAAAATACAAAATATGAGTAACTGTATTCCATTACAGTTACCGTTTAAAAAGGTGGTATTTAGAATACAGTTACTTTGTTGAAAAAAATGGATTACATGGCGGTACTTCCCTGTTTCATATTGTGGCCGGTCAGGCCTGTTTGGGTTTTGTTTGACAGCTACGTTCTGTTGTTCCAGGCGGCAGCGTTACGGTTGCCATGGTTACAGGGTGACGCTTTCTCTCTGCGTGTTTCCTGGGTGAGAGAGGCCTTTTTATTGTTGTTGTGCTAAGCTAATAGGCAGAATGCTACCGGTATAGCTCTAAAGAATGTAGCATCATAGGCAGTGTAGTCCGTGCTGCAGGGAGAATGGACTGCCATACCTGTTATGTGTCTGTGAGCGAGGAGGGAGAAAAAGGAAAAGTACGAGCTGTCATCGAGCAAAAACGGGAGCTGGAAGCATGTAAATATAATAATAACCACTGCAGCCAAGAAGAGTGCCTGACAAGCCCAGCTGTAATTAAGCTATTAAGACTCGACTGTACACCGTGTTCGTGTTTTCCTCCAAAAACAATAAGTTCTGTTGGAGCAGCCTTTCAACGCCTCTCTCTGTCTCTCGCTAGCAAAGTTGACCCAGACAACAAAGTAAAGCTAGTTTTCGGCTACGAGCCCGACACGAACCCGCCGTATTAGTCAGAGGTCCCTTTACTACGGTTCGGAGCCGCGGACCTTCAGTAACAGTAATAAATCACAGCAATTGTACATTCATGTAGTTGTAAACAGCATGATAATATATTAAGTAATCCAAACTATTCAGAATACGTTACTCTCATTGAGTAACGTAACGGAATACGTTACAGAATACATTTCGGGGCATGTATTCTGTAATGGAATACATTTTAAAAGTAACCTTCCCAACACTGGTTAAATCTGCCACTGTGGTGATGGTGATACAGTTAGTGTGGCTGTGCACAGTTTTATACTGTGTACTAATTCAAAACAGGTGGAGCAACAAGTGTGTACCTTGAAAAATGATGAAAAATCTTTGAATATTTATATATTTTTTTTCATTGCTCATCATTATCATTTACTCAAGAGTAGTCACAGCTCAACCATATCCTATTTCACAACATATATTCAGTATCAATGTTGATATTTTAGCACTACCTGATAAAACTGTTTAATTTCATGATTTTTAATGAGTTGTAGTTGTTTTGCCTTTTCTTCCATTTCTAACCATGACAGAGTAGCTCTTATTGTTCTTTGGCCATTTTAGTGTATGTGTGCCATTAGGGCATAATGTTGTTGACAAGAACTACTTAAAACACATCACAACAGTGTAACATGCAGCCATAAAACCAAAGTGTACAGTTTGAAGGTGAGTGTGATCCAAAACATGAGCACTGTGTCCTGGGAATAAATGAATCTGTGGTCATTTCCCCCTTTGCAGTTCTATTCAGTCATCTCAGCATTTTTACTATATGTATTACTCACTACATTTTCTATGCTGTATGAACATACATCTTTTGTGATGGATCCAGGCATCACAACTAGGCACAACTTTAGACTGCTTACAAAAATACAGTTTGGTACTTAAGTCTCATATTTTGGGATGTTCTTGTAGACCTTAACTAGAGCTTTGCATATACAGGTGACTTCAATGGTTCTTGTTTAGACATCAAATAGTATAATGAACAAAAGCTAATGAACACAAGCCCAATATGGCATCAGACCCTCATTTAACCTCATTTTCCCTCCAGATTTTGGCAGCAATTGATATTGCATGGGGGTAAGCCACCTTTTCCACCCCTAATAGACAAACACCACCTGCCAATGAGCAGAATGAGGGGTTCATAAAGAAACTGGGGTTAATTAGATATGCGTGTATGCGTGCGCATGCTCGAAGGCAGAGCTGGACCCAAAGCAAAGCGATGACACCGGCCAGCCGAACAGATGGCATTTCGTGCGTTTGTGTGTGTGTGTCATGTCCTCAGGTGGCTGAAAGAAGTGATGTGAGGTGAGCTGATGATGATGTGTTGTTCTCATTACGCAGCTCGATGCTAATCTCCAAACCATTTCCCTCTGTCCTTTTCTTTTTCATTGCAAATTAGGACATAAAAAAAGCTTGAGTAATTTCTTTCAGCCTGCTTCATTAGGTCATTGTATTTACTTCTTTCGCTGAATTTAAAATGTCCTTTATTTTTGTCCTGTTCCTTTTCATCTCTTAACTAAAGCTTCTATCTGACACGTTTGCATGATTAGACCTGTAAGTTAAAAGTTGTCTCTAGACTAAGCAAGTCTTGTAAACATCTTTATTCAAGGGTAAATGGGAATTCAGTAGATGCAAAGGGTTTCTTTTTTGATTGTGGTTCACGTTGTCGAATTATGACCTTTCATATGTATTTTCACAAAACACCATCAGATGTTTGTACACTCAAAAAAAAAGGATCAGGTTTTAAAGATGCCACAAAATAGCCTTCTAATAAACCAAGATATTGGGTTGTGGGGCAGTTGGAGCATCACAAGAGCATATTTAATCAGATTTGTGGTGACCTCATTGCTTAAATTCACAGACTGTAATTGCAGCATGAAGTCACCATCAAAGGCTTTTTTTTTCCTGCCTCCTTGAATCGTTAAAGAGACACTTGCGCGCGCTTCACAGCTGCAGCATGGTACCTTGAAGTGTTGATTCACGATCTTCATGTTTGTTTTCTCTTAGTTTTATTTTCTTTTTAACTGTTTATAATAATTTCCTTTCTGCTCCCACGCCGCCACCAGAAGTGTCTTACTTTAGCTCTCTTTTCACTGCTGCGGTGTTATTCACTTCACTTGAACCAGGAGGCACTTCCCAGTGAGTCAACACTGTGATGTCTCTTTCTTGTGGTTTTCTATTGATGTAGTTTGACTTTGTGTCAGTCAAAATAACCACATACCTGCAGTCCTTCCATTTATTTCAAATTTTAATGTCTGTGTTCCTTTCCATCTTTTCCTGAGACCTTTTCAGCTCCTAAACGAGTCATTTCTCCCTTCTCTTCCTGTCCTTCTAGCTCTTTCTTTCCTTGTCATTTTCTCATCATGCAACAAAACTTCCTCCATTCCAACAGCTGTTTGTCCTGATGGACTGTCAGATCCTGAGGGGGAATGGACTCGTGCTTAGGATGGTACATTGCGTCCTTACAGCATCTCTCACTGTGCTGACACACACCACTACACAAATACCTCAGCTTGTTCCTGAACAGGCTGAACCTGAGTTAATGGGATGAGTTCTAACTAATTTTGCTGTGTCAGGAAAGGCCGGCAGATAGGACCAGGAGAGAGAAAGGGAGGAGAAAATTAAGCAACGAGGGCAGAAAAAAAACCCCTAAGGAAACGATAGAGGCTTAAGGACAAAAGTGGAGAGCAAAAAGCAAAAGCAGGAGAGGTTTTAGGGAAAAAAGGGACAAACAAATGTAGAAGCAATCAGAAACCTGATTCAAAAGAGGAGAGAGAGAGACAAGCAAATAAAAGTAAGCCAATGACAGAGCTGAACAGAGTCCTGATAGAAAGGAGGCTCTGGAGGAAAGTCAAACGTAACCAGCATCACCTCTTATATTTTCTGAACATGCAATGTGCTTTGTTTTAGATAGAAGCATTACACATGAGGTTTCCAAAATTCCAAATTCCATGAATAAACATTGAACTAACAGGCAGGTCTGCAGCAAAATATGTCTCTTTTAGGGCTGGCTATTTTTAAAACATTTAGAAAAAAGATCAACAAAGTAACAAATTATTCAAATAAATCCCAGACTCACTGCTTCATTTAAGTGACAAGATAAAATTGTTCTAAGAAAAAAGTAAAATACATAAATAAATAAAAATCTAAGCTTTAACCAGTAATGCTTAGTAAGTAAGTTTCTTAACATGTCTTCAAAAGATTTAATATAATGATTCTCCATAACATGTTTTTTTTTCTTTTTTTAACATTTCAAATACGTGAATTTTTCAAAACTGACAAAACTCAGCTTAACAAAGTAGTAAAAGTACTTGCAACAGGTCCCCTCCACAGTAGCACAGTACTACATTGCTTAGATTCTGTGCTTTAGCTTCCTTCCAGGTGTGTTGACCACCGACAAGGGCAAGGTACCTCACTCCAACCAGCATTAAAAAAAAACAAACCCTTAAGCCATTTTTAACACTTATGAAAGTTTAATATCATCATAGTGTTACTATCACACTCACACACGCACAGACAACAATGCTGTAATTAAGATTTTTGGGTTGTCTCAACATGAGTCATGAACTATTTAACTATTCATACCCAAAGTGGGCCAGAGGCTTACTGCCTGTGGGTCCCACATGACAGGAGCAGTAATATGTTTTAATGAGCCTGGGTCCCTGGATGGGACTCTACATTTGTCATTCAAGCCTTGCACTGTAAAAAAGTTTGACAGTCACTGCATTAAATTGATAAAAATCAATTTTAAGCAATCAAATATTCCAGCATGTGGTAGGTATAAGTCGTAAAGTGTTGTACACAGTCCCATATATACAGCAGAGATAAAAAAAAAAAAAGGGAAACAGGCAAACAAACTATAAAGACTTACATCAGAGTTCTCTGTAGGGTACTGATTGTATTTACAGTATGCACAATTTGTAGCGTTACATCTCAGCTGGTATATGTGCTTACCTGGTGTGTTTACAGAAAACATCCCCGAGACTGCAGGACAAATTTACTTTACACTATAGCTGCATGAATAAACGTTCACGATTTGTATTCATTTGTATGCATTTTATTTGAGAATGAGTGGGAAAATATTGACATCATACTGCAAGGCTATCTTTTAATTGCATGATAGTGGCGCTTACATAAGATAAAACAGCATCCAATTAAATAAGCTTTTAATGAGAAACATAACAATTCACCATCCTTGCCTACTAATGTTGTCTTTACACAGACATGAAAGACTGTCAGTGAAAAAAATGCTTACAATTGTAATTAAGCAGTTTTTTTTGTCTCGCTGTCTTTGCAGCAAATAAATATTAAAAGGGCGACAACATAATGTTTGTACCCTGAGGTTGGGGTGTAAACATCTGTCGCCTCTTGTCACTGACAGATGGACATTTTTTTTGGTGGGTGTAATTTAGGGGGAAGGTTAGAGGCATATATACCTTATGTTTGGCATCTAGGGAACATTGTTAACAGGGATTCAGTGCTCAACACTTCCTATAGTAACATCAGATTGATATGACAATAAATACAAAATCCATACATCCATCCTGGCATAATCTATCTGTTTTCTGTACGATTATTAAATTGTATGAAAGCAGATCATGGACTGATCACTGGTTACTCACTATCCCATGAGTAAAACACGTTTCTCTTACTGTTTTACACCTTAAACAGTCAGCCAAGGCATATTGAATCTATCTGTTCATCTATTGCATGAAAAGACAAGTAAAACTGCTTAAAATATGGCACTTAACATTTCAGGTTAACAAATAAATTAGTGAAATCACTGATCAACAATCCAAAATAAACATTTAAGAACAGAAGCTGAAAGTTGGGACTACATTTCTGCTGTGGAACCCGTGCCACACAAACCGGTGCAATGATGGTAAAAGGGAAAAAAGTTTGTTTAAGACTGAGATACAGACTGACAACTTCATCCTAAACTTTTGATAAAGTTACATAAATGCTGTTGGATTTGGCAACTCATCAACTGTTGCTTCATTTCCCTGCTTTTTCACTCATTGTTAGAGGATTTTTTTATAATACTGAATGGTATTTTTCAAACACATTGGAAGAAAAAGAAAAAGAAGCAGGGGTTTTCAGGTAGATAATGAAGGTGACATCTTCATAATGATGGCTGAACTTCAGAGCTCGCCAACAAAGTCAGCTGTCTTAGGCAATGGATTCAAGATTTCAACAGACATCTTTAGACAGTCTAAAGAATCTGTTCTGACTGATGAAAGGCACCGCTCAGATTAAAAACGAAAACTGAGAGTTGGAGGAGAAATATCAAAAATTTAACCTCGTGTCCCTAACAGGCCGGATTA
Organism: Neolamprologus multifasciatus; assembly: GCF_963576455.1. Classification (NCBI taxonomy): domain Eukaryota; kingdom Metazoa; phylum Chordata; class Actinopteri; order Cichliformes; family Cichlidae; genus Neolamprologus; species Neolamprologus multifasciatus. The sequence continues at coordinate 10,717,742 of NC_140459.1, read as the reverse complement.
TATAGAGACTATTATGCCTATATACAATTTCATATGCCTAAGAGATAAAGTCTTTCTGTCTGATCATGTCTCTGACTTACCTGTGTGATTTTCCTTTAAGCTCTGAGGCAAACCAGTGTTGCAGTCTCCCAAGCCTTGTGATAAAAAGGGACTGTGACACCTAACAGAGCTTAACGGCTGGTTGTGTGGCACCCCTTTTTATGTCCCTGACTCTGGCTTTATCAAATATTGATTGCAGTGAAAGCCCTTGCTGAGAGCACAGGGTCCACAAACAAAAAGTCAGTATTTCAAGGGCTTTGCTTTTAAGAGATACCTTACTCAAAAAAAAACAACAAAAAAAACATTTCAGTCTCTGGTATTCCCGTGCCACCTATTAAAACCCAAACTGCTCACCAATAAATATGAAAAATATGAGCTAAACTTTCCAGGTTACATCATAACCCATAGCTCTAGTTCTTATCTCAGTTCCAATGTTTTTTGATGCAGTAAGAATAATGAACTATTGCATGTTTTCATTCTGCTTCTGTTTACATGAAATGATGGCTGTAAATAATAAAGAAAAGCAACAGAAAAAATACGAGTTTAAGATCTTAACGGTTATCAGTTTTGATGAAGGTCAATCTGAGCTAACGTTATCAGCCTGATGGATTAGCATGCAGACCTTTGAAATCTTGCAGTATAGAATGAAATGCAAAACACAATTAATGTACTTTTTGCAGATACTAAGTGTTGGACCTCAAAGATCAACAAAATGATGCCTGCAAGTACAAAATTTCCATGGCAAATTTTTTACTAGTTGATCATTTACACACACACGCAGAATCTCTAAGGTCATTAGGACTTTTTTTCTGTGGGGTGAAGTGACCCCCACACTAATCCACAGATTTATTGCAATGGATCAAATATGTACCACACAATAGGTAAAGGTGCACCAGTGATGTGTGGCTGTATCTTTTAAACCAGTCCTTTCTTTAAGCAAGTTGATTCGTCCAGTTAATTTGCTTGACACACCACCATTCCTTGACATTCGGGAATGTAGGCTGATTCTTTGCAACCTTCTCACTTTTCTCAGTTTATGTATTTATGGTAACACACTGGTTCTGCCAGAGGCTTTTTCCTGTTAAAAATGAGTTTTTTCTTTCCCACTGTCACCCATTTCTTGCCCATACAGGATCGTCCGCTTGTTGTTTTTTGCATATTTATGTGTCTTTGGAAATGCACCTTAACACAGAAAAAAGACCAATACTATTACTTATTTTTGAAGGTTTTGCAGACCATATTGAAAAGAAGACAAGTGATTTTTTTTGTATACATTGACTGGGAGGTGCTCTACATCATATACAAATGTGTGAAAGAGAGAAGTTGGTCCAGTTAAGGTCTTGCAAAGGTGACCTCTCTTTCCCAATCTTGTTTCTTGAAGGTGATTAGCCTTTTCCCATTGCTCCCATACATCCATACATCATATGGATTGGATCTGTGGGACAGAGAGAGAAAGAAACTAAGTATGCACACACGTTTGTGAGGAGAGAAAGGCAAGTGTGGGGAGTGTGGTATGGCAGGGCACTGACTTCTATCTCCAGGGTCGTTGGCTGGTAATTAGTTTTGCTCTAATGGCTGCCTGGTGAGGTCAGGGGATTCCTGTAATCCCTCCTCTATCTGTTCACCTCCTGCTTGCCTCTTACTACTAATCTTTCTAACCTATCTCTCCCTGTCTGCCACCCCTCCCTTCAAACAACATCTCTCCTTCAAGAAATCACATGGCCCAACTCATTTTCTCCTCATTTTTCTTCTACACAGCAAGCCTCTTTTTGTTTACTCCTTTACCTCACTTAACAAATGCACCACGTTGGGTGTGCTTTTATTTCATCTCTTTTCTTTGCCACATTAATCCCTCGTTTCTTCTACAATATACAAATGCAAAATACCTCCCACACACATTTCACACCATTCCAACTCTATCTCTTTGTTGAGTTCACTCTGATCCCCTCTCACTTGGCCCATCCTAGTCTACAGTTCGTAGCTGAGAACCTGCAGAGTTGTACTGTGGGTTTATTATTATTCGACTGGGATTTTTTAATTCACACATTCTCTCTACTGACGGCTCCAGCAGCGAAACAGTATCAGGAAGAACAGGCCATCTGCGCCCGTCACAAGCTACTATCCTCACTCCCTTTTCCACTTAAAGCTAACAGATGGAACTGTAGTTATGCACTAAGGCAACTCACTCAAAGTGCATTTATGTCTTATTATGAGGGACATACTCACGTGCAGTCAAATATGTTTGCATGTAAAATGTATTGATGTGGACTGCAGAGAAAGAAAAGACAATATTTTGGTATTAGCCATTGCAGTATTAGCATAGACATCACTCATCCCCAGAGTCTTGGGTTCAATTGCAAGTTTGATTCTGTCACCATAGTATGTAGATGACAGCCTGAAGGGAAGACTGCTACTAAAATTAATGGGTTAAAAATAAACTGCAAATTTCTTCGCACAATTTTGAGTTAAAAATATTGAATTATTTTATTGGGAGAAAATATCATCCCTAGAAAAAAAGTTACTTTAATATCACAAATAAAAAGTCAACTTTCAATCTTTAAAAGAAGCTCCAAGTTGCGAAATCGACCTACCAGTACCTCCGAAACTTACCGCTTAGCATCATATTTTTTAATCAGTACATAAACAATTAAAACATCAGTGAAAATTGCAGAGCTCATGAGCCAATTGTTTTTTGATTTCCTGATGAATGTCTGTGAAAATGCAAAATCTGAAGACGTAATCTCAGATTGAATCCTTAGGAATACCATATTTGGACATGATGATATGTTTCAGGTTTCTAATCTTGCACTCCAATTCTTAACTCTGATGTTTTAAAGAAGTCAAGAGCATTTGCCAAAATTTCTTGATATAACTTATCTTATAAAGTATACTTTAAAAAAACACAAAACTTTGAAATCCTAAAACAAATGATAGGTTTTCACAGTTTTATAGGGAGTAAAAGCATGTGTATATAATATTTCCTGTCTTTATAGCAGTGGAGCTATTTCAGTCTGTCTGTCTGAAAGTGCTCCTGCCTGTCCAATAAGTGATGCAAAGGGTGGTCAGGATTATCTATAATGGATGACAGTTTGCTCAGCAAACTCCTCTCTACCATAATTACCAGTTTGCAGCCAATCACACATTAGTTTATTCAACCTTTTGGTGTCACCAGTGTTTTTGCTTCTCCCCCACCAGTCCACAACAAAGTACACTGAACTCGCCACAGGAGACTGATAGAAAATCCCCAACATTTTGTCGAACTATTTGAAGGATCTCAGCTTCCTGAGCAAATAGAATCTGTTCATCCTCTTCTTGTTTACAACCTCTGTGTCCAGTATGTCTTGTAGTTCAGACTGTTGTCCGTGTGGACACCCAGGTACTCCTGCACTATATATCAACATCCTGTCACAGGTTAGACACAGGCTGTGTAGCTGTCCTTTTCCTTCTGAAGTCGATCACCAACTCACTGGTCTTTTTCACATTTAGAAGCAAAAGACTTTTTCCAGACCACTCCACAAAATCATCCACCAGCAGTCTGTACTCCTCCTCCTGCCCATCACTTTAACATCCAGCTGCTGCAAAATCATCAGAGTATTTCTGTAGGTGTCATGACTGGAGTTGTACTGAAAATGTGAAGTGTACAAGGTGAATGGAGACAGATGAATGGAGGCAGAGGGCTATCATTACTATAATAATAACGACAGTCCCCTGTCATTATCATCATTACTATAATTATGTTTAATTGTTGTTATTATATGGTATGGTATTATATATGGTATTTTTAATTACAAAATGAAAATTACATTTTTATTTTGTCCAGTGGTTACAGTATGTGTGTCTTTCATATACATATATTTTAAGTGTCTCTTGAAAGCAAGGGTAAAAAACAACAAACAAAATAAATATCATGATGATAGTATCAGAAAAGTGTTTGATACCATGTATTCAATGAACTGTAAGCTAGCCTGCCATCTCAATGTGATGCACTATGTCCACAACAAATCTAGCAACATGCTGAGACTTGCTGCAAATTTAATTAAGTTCCATTTTTGGTAACACTTTTTTTAGGCAGTCACTCTTTGGCCGATACACATTATATCAAATACGTCAAACAGCGCATAAGTATGGAAATTGAGAAAGAGCCAGTAAATGAATGAGCGAAATTTGTCCTCTACTACTGTCTGGCACACCTGGCTCACTAAGGAGCTCATTTGAAGCCCAGAATTAGGCCTAATTGCTGGTTTAATTAGCAAGTCGCTGAGGGCTACATCCCAACCCACCATCCCCGCCAATGGTGCACAGTACCGTCAAGCTGGGGAGGGAACAGATCAAATGAGATCTAATTGATGGCAGCTTAACATCATAAAAGCTCATATTGGGGAGGCTGTGGAAGTAAAGTCAAAACAGAATGGGGGAGAAAACTCATTCATATTTCATGAGAGTTTTCAAAGGCAAACGTGAATATTAAAGAATAATTAGGAAGCAAGTGTCACTCAAGGAGAGTGTGCGTATGTGATATAGAAGCAACACTGGACATATAAACGCTCAACAAAAATCTTAATTTCCCCTGGGATTAAAGTGGTAGTAAAGTAAAGCTGGCACAGTTTGCTTAGTAAAATCCTCAGTAGTTGTTATGGAAGCTTATGTCAAATGAACATGGCATAAAATTAATCAAATCATCTCGAAGGTTCCTCCCTTGTGGAGTGCATTTTAAGACCAAGCAGGAGTCAAAAATATTAATTTCTTTAATTCCACAGGATTTCTTGCTGCACGTTAGACTTCTGTATCTGAAAAATAATTATCCGAACACCCTAGAGGCCCGGACCCCCCCTCACCAAATCATTGTAGCAGCAGAAAATCACTTACATGGCCATTACCATTGGGATGAAATTCATTCTGGACTTACTGAGATAATAACTCAGTAATTATCGAGCCCTCTGGTGATACTAAAGCTGACCAAAGAGGGCCAGAGACATACATCAACTGACTGACGGACTGACTGACAGACAGAGATGGGGCATCCAGTAATCGAGCTGGCTGGGGTTGCTTTTATAGCCTCATCTTTAAGTCTTAATGGCTTTCAGAGGACAAGGCTGTTTGGCTGTCTGGTAGACAGAAGGTCTGGGTTTCTTCTCTAATAACTCCTATTGTAAAGACTTCCCAGAACCTCGCTTGCTTTGGGACATAATAATTGACCAATACAAGCTTTTGTTTATGGGTATTGACAAAGACCTGAACGTGTGTCCAGGAGTTGCCATAAATCCTGCATTAAAAACACAAAGCTCGAGTGAAAATAAAGCCCATGATGGGGATATCGCAATAAAAACAACAATGAATTATGACTACTTGTAAATGAAAGCTAAAATACTTAAATCTCTAATATAAACCTGGCAAAACTGTATGGTCGCTAAAATATTTCAAAAGGATTTATCATGTTCACTAGTGAATCTATCGTGGACTTTTATGACCATTGAATCCATCATCTTACAGTAGAAATTATTAGAATAGATGGACACCATGTTTTTTTTAAATTGTTATCATCTATTCAAGGTCACAGACATGATATAACGTCCTTTATGTATATCGAATGCCTTTTGTTTACTTACATTCTCTATACTTATTGCTGTTGTTTCGTTCAAGCCATGATTATCTATTCATATGCAAACAAAAATAAGAGAGATTAATAAAATGAATGAGAAGAGTGGCAAGATGATCAAAGCTCTGTGAAATATATCATCACACATTCAGCTCAGCTGAACAGCCTTAAGGTCAAGGAAGTTGGCTTGCATAGCCCCCTGAGAGCTTCAGCGAGGTTAAAGACACCCGCAGCAAATGAAAAGACCATCTATCCGTTTTAATGCTCATCGTTGTTGTTTTTTTTTTTCCTTCCTTCTTTCATTCTAGCCACCTGACCTTGTCTCCACCCCTCCTCTAACTCTTGACCTCCTCATAAGGTAGGAGAAAATGAAAAGGAGGGACAGAGGAGGTGATAAGAAAGAGCAGGAATCTCTGCAAACAAACAGGCCAGTGTGAGAAATCACAGTGGGAGTGGAGGCAGGGGGTAGACAAGGATCCACAGTGAGGGAGAATGAAGGCTCTCCTTTTCTCTGTCAGTGTCTCTCTCTCGCACACACGCTGTCTTCTCTGCTCAGATGTGGCAGGAATAAGCAGAGATAGTGAGGTGAGCTCAGTAGGTTTCTGGCCTTGGCGCAGAAAGGCCAAAGGCACTGCTGAGCGCAAGGTCCCCGATGCTGCAGGGCTGTGCTTCACACAGATGCAGGTTTGCATTGGCTTTATTTTGCCTTTGTGTTACACCAATAATGTTATTTCATCACATCACATGATTTTAGGTTAATTACTTCAATTTCTGCAACACTTTCCCTTAAGCTTTCGTAGAGAGGCATTTGTAAAAATTCCAAAGTAGTAACGCTGCAAAATGTATTATTTCACCATACTATACATTCAGTAATTAACTATGTGCTGCATAAACACATGCAACGCCAATAAATGCCACTAAATACATTTTCACTGCAACAGCTTTCATTGTGTCACTTTAAAGCAAATTTTCTTTAGCCAATTTATCTTTAAAAATATATGCTTGCTGTCCTTCATTTTTTCACAGTGAGCTCTGCCAGAGGAGATCATAGTGAGTTAGATGCAAGTCGCTGCCAAAATTAAGGAAATAAACGAGTAGATGAGGGCTACAGAGCCTAAACTATAAAGCAGGAATTTGGCAGCTTTACAACAACACAGGATGAGTTTCACCAGTGTGATGCAAGTCCGCCAAACTCCTTTGAAGGCGAAGTGAAAACAGGAAATATGGCAAAAGAATAAAACTCTGCCAAATTGACTTTTTAAAGGACAGTCCTCCTGGTCTGTAGTCCTGCACAGCAGTCAGACTGTAAGGCTCGAGTGCTCAGCATGGATCCCCGTTGCCATTACTTCTACAACTTTGTTTGCTATCTCTCTGCCGCACAAGTCACATTCTCATCCTCGTAAGAGTGGGAGTTAATCTCCAGCAGGGGAGTGAGAGCAAGCACACAGGATGACCACCTTACATGACAAGAAAGACACTTTTTTTCCCCCACATGCTGCCACTGTACAGTCAATCTTTTACACTTTATATCAGATCTTCGTGCCAGTAAAAACAGCTACATATTGCAGTGTTTCAAATTATTATTTTTTTTATAACTGAGGCAGTTTAGAAGCTTATGTGTAGTTTGCAACACCTGACACAAATAGCATGCTTTGCACACACCAGCTCCGTGCATTAAAAATCTAGATACTTTTTTCCCCATAGTCTGTAATCCTGTAGGGAAAAAAGCATCAGTGTGTAGTAGTATAAACTAGCTATAGTCAAAAACTAGTGAAAGATTGAGTCCTCAAGTGAAGATTCAGTGGAACAACTTTTATTATGATAATTTTGCCTCTTTTAACCTGATTTGGTAAAATAAAACCTACTTTATTACTAAGGTAGCAGTGTGGTCACCCTATAGCACTCAGTATGAAGAAGCTCCTGGAAACTCCTCTCAATCAAGCTAACTACAGTAGAAATGCTGTGTGCACATTTTTTTTATATATATAAATGCATCTCTGTCTTAGCTGCTATTACCAAATTTTAATTGTTATTTAAAT
>NC_140459.1:6604849-6614849 GCF_963576455.1 Neolamprologus multifasciatus | reverse complement strand
TGAGGATTTCAACATCCCTCTGGTGTTTGTCAAGTGTGTATACTTTTGGGAAAAGAACCAACAGCTTTCATATGTCAAAGCCACAGATGCATCAAAATCACAACAGCAACAACATCAGCTAAATAATTAAAAAGCTGAAGTGGAAAAAAAAAAATCCAGACAGTGCTAAAATAAAATTGAGTCTGAAGGGATGATCATAGGAAACATTTGGCTACAGGAACAGTTAGGAAAGAGAGGGATTAGGATTAGAAATTCCTGGATTTTTACTGATGGATCAAAGGTGCGTGTACAAAAAGGTAAGCTTCGAATGAGGAACGCTCATTATTCAATTCATTTCTTCTCCTTTTCAGAGAGTTGCTATAGCTAAACAGAGTCAGTGCACACTGTTCAGAGAAAAACTGCAATTTATGGTAAAAATATGCAAATCCTTTAGCTTAGGACTCGGAAGATCAGCCTTTTATGATTCATGGTCAGTTTTTCAACTTATGGAGGACATCACCTTTGAAATAAAGCATGAAGGAGAGATGCAAAATCAACGCACACAGTCTATTTGATAATCAGGAATACAATAAAGGTTTCAAATATATGCTCATTCGTGCTTCCTCGCCACTTTTTTAAAATTATTTTCAGATGCTGTACTACTTTTCAGATTTACATGAATCATCTTATATTCAGTGCACTTCTCAAAAAACGTCTTGTTTCTGAACATTTGGGTTGGGGCCCTCTGCTCCACTATCTGTGAGTTGTTAGCGCTTTGTAAAATGTGTTTCTGGCCTCCTCCCTGACAACAGCTTGAAAAACAGGGACATGTCCTCATCAATCACAATAAACATGACTTCAGCAGCATTAAACTTAGTTTTGGACTCTTCCTCCACATTTTTTCCACCCACTAGTTGGGTCATTCCGAACTGCTTAGGTAAAGAAATGCTCCATCCATCAGTGTTGGGGAGTAACGGAATACATGTACCGCCGTTACGTATTTAAAATACAAAATATGAGTAACTGTATTCCGTCACAGTTACCGTTTAAAAAGGTGGTATTTAGAATACAGTTACTTTGTTGAAATAAATGGATTACACGGCGGTACTTCCCTGTTTCATATTGTGGCGGGTCAGGACTGTTTGGGTTTTGTTTGACAGCTACGTTCTGTTGTTGCAGGCGGCAGCGTTACGGTTGCCATGGTTACAGGGTGACGCTCTCTCTCTGCGTGTTTCCTGGGTGAGAGAGGCCTTTTTGTTGTCGTTGTGCTAAGCTAATAGGCAGAATGCTACAGGCATAGCTCTAAAGAATGTAGCATCATAGGCAGTGTAGTCCGTGCTGCAGGGAGAATGGACTGCCATACACGTTATGTGTCTGTGAGCGAGGGAGGGAGACAAAGGAAAAGTACGAGCTGTCATCGAGCAAAAACGGGAGCTGGAAGCATGTAAATATAATAATAACCACTGCAGCCAAAAAGAGTGCCTGACGAGCCCAGTTGTAAGTAAGCTATTAAGACTCGACTGTACACCGTGTTCGTGTTTTCCTCCAAAAACAATAAGTTCCGTTGGAGCAGCCTTTCAACGCCTCTCTCTGTCTCTGCTAGCAAAGTTGACCCAGACAACAAAGTAAAGCTAGTTTTCGGCTACGAGCCGACACAGAACCCACCGTATTAGCCAGAGGTCCCTTTACTACGGTTCGGAGCTGCGGACCTTCAGTAACAGTAATAAATCACAGCAATAGTACATTCATGTAGTTGTAAACAGCATGATAATATATTAAGTAATCCAAAGTATTCAGAATACGTTACTCTCATTGAGTAACGTAACAGAATACGTTACAGAATACATTTTGGGGCATGTATTCTGTAATCTGTAATGAAATACATTTTAAAAGTAACCTTCCCAACACTGCATCCATTCATCCATGCATACATTATATGGTTGTGGCAGAGCGACAGCACACCAGACACACATAAATTAACACCTAATTTAGTATCCACATCTAAAGAATTGTTTTTCATCCAAATTTCTGAGGTGAATTTTAAACAGTTATGATTAAAAAATAACCTACAAAAGTAGAAAAGTTAATTGGGAGTATTTGTCTCACCCACACAGTGACATTTTCCTGCTAATTATGTGCTTTTACTTTTCTCTTGTTTTTATATATGCAGTAATATAATGCTTTTACATGAGTGGATTGACTGACCTATTCAAAAATGAAGAAAGTTACAGCTCCTTGTACCAGTGAGTATGAATCACAAAGTCAATGCAAAATCTCCTGTTTTTGCAGGGCTTCTTCTTTCTTTTTCTTAAACAATATTGATAATGTTCCACTGAAAACTCTGGCATTTAAAAAAATATATACTAGTCATCCGACAGGTTCCAGAAATGGCAGATATGCCTGGCTCCTTCCTGACCGTCAGCTTTCTGCCTTTATCTCACTTGCATGTTCGCATGGTTTTGTGCTCATTCTCAGCTGTTTCCTCTGTTGGAGCGTGGTAGGAGGGATTTAGAATATTTTGCAGATGGGATTAAGAATGTGGATGTTCTTCTTGTTATTGTGCAAGAAAATGATGTCACGGGTGGTTGACAAGTACAGCAAGAAAGTTTCAAGAGCAACAGAGAGAAAATAACTCTTTAATAAATACAATTTACACAAAGTTAACATGTCTCCATCGCTGCCAACACATCTGAGCTGAATGAAAATAACGTAGATGTGACAGACAAATGTTGCCGATTGCAAAATAAGCCTTTGTAGAACAAATATAGCTGTGAACACAGTATGTGACTGAAAAATCAAACACAATTGCTTTTCAATCTCATGTCTGGGCCAACAATGGATGATAAAATCAGTGTTGGGGAGTAACGGAATACATGTACCGCCGTTACGTATTTAAAATACAAAATATGAGTAACTGTATTCCGTTACAGTTACCGTTTAAAAAGGTGGTATTTAGAATACAGTTACTTTGTTGAAATAAATGGATTACACGGCGGTACTTCCCTGTTTCATGTTGTGGCGGGTCAGGACTGTTTGGGTTTTGTTTGACAGCTACGTTCTGTTGTTGCAGGCGGCAGCGTTACGGTTGCCATGGTTACAGGGTGACGCTCTCTCTCTGCGTGTTTCCTGGTTGAGAGAGCGCCTGTTGTTGTTGTTGTTGTTGTTGTGCTAAGCTAATAGGCAGAATGCTACAGGTATAGCTCTAAAGAATGTAGCATCATAGGCAGTGTAGTCCGTGCTGCAGGGAGAATGGACTGCCATACACGTTATGTGTCTGTGAGCGAGGAGGGAGAAAAAGGAAAAGTACGAGCTGTCATCGAGCAAAAACAGGAGCTGGAAGCCTGTAAATATAATAATAACCACTGCAGCCAAGAAGAGAGCCTGACGAGCCCAGTTGTAAGTAAGCTTTTAAGACTCGACTGTACACCGTGTTCGTGTTTTCCTCCAAAAACAATAAGTTCTGTTGGAGCAGCCTTTCAACGCCTCTCTCTGTCTCTGCTAGCAAAGTTGACCCAGACAACAAAGTAAAGCTAGTTTTCGGCTACGAGCCTGACACAGAACCCACCGTATTAGCCAGAGGTCCCTTTACTACGTTTCGGAGCCGCGGACCTTCAGTAACAGTAATAAATCACATTCATGTAGTTGTAAACAGCATGATAATATATTAAGTAATCCAAAGTATTCAGAATACGTTACTCTCATTGAGTAACGTAACGGAATATGTTACAGAATACATTTTGGGGCATGTATTCTGTAATCTGTAATGGAATACATTTTAAAAGTAACCTTCCCAACACTGGATACAATATATCATATTTGCTATAAATTGTGAAACCATAAAACATGAAATCCTGGTTGTGAGTATCTGACTTCAAAGGCAACGTTTCTTTTCTTCAAGTTCCTCAAGGGGAAATACAAATGACAAAAGAACATTAAAGGATAAACCCAATTTCAAATGAAGGTCAACCCGCCATTGTTCCGAGGACACAACAGAACAGATACACTCCTGGAAGTGTGATCTCCGTACTGCAGGTCTGTCTGTGTCTTCTGCCTTCATTTTGATCTAAATCTCTGTCATTCCTTCCCTAAAGCGACTCCGCCATTTCCCACCATGCGTCAAATCCCCTGGTGTCTTATTTTAAAACCCAATTTCCTATTGTTTACCGTCGCATCAGTGCCACTCACACCATCAAAGTCTGTACTATAAACTCAGAACCAATTTCTTTTTAAATCCGTCCCACTGTAATAATGCTTGAATTCAAAAATAATGTGACTAGGGCAAAGCGGAAAGATTTGAAATGAAAAAAGTAGCAGAAGAAGAAAAAGGAAAACAATGAAATCTCACGCCCCTGCAGAAAGCGTTATGATTGATGGATACAGAAAGCCCTCCTGCAGCTCTACAGGAGATGACAGCGGTGGTGAAGGTTGCTGTGGTACAGTACGGTGTAAAAATGCGTATCAATGTTGAACAGGGTGTACTTAAGCCTTCTGTTGCTCACAGAGGTATTTTAATCATAAACTTATGTCAGCTACCCACCGAACTCAACTGTTGCATTGATACGGTTATAATTAACAAAATCCAAAGCTGTCATCCAAGTCCCCTGTAGACGGATTGATTGCGCATCATATTCTTACTCAGGTTACACAGAGTTATTAATTAGAAGAAGTCAATGAAAGTTCCCAGAGGCACAAATCAGTTAGAAGTTTTTGTTGTTGTTGTTTAGAGCTACTGACACTCCTGATCATCGATCCCTGGGTCTGGAGTTTTTAGCGTAACTTCTTTGTTTTAGTCCTTTCACCCATAAAGACGCCAGATAATGAACTTTTGGTTTGTTACAAGGGTAGCTGCATACACCGATGCCACCCTCATTAACTTCTGATGCAGACCCTGTCAACGAGTATAGCGGTGTGTTTGAGAATGATGGACCCAAATGCAGACAGACAGGAGACAAAGCAGTTAGAACAAAAAGCGAGCCTTTAATCGTGGCTAATGAAAAATGACAAAACAAAAGGCGAGGCAAGGACTAAATCCAAAACATCAAAATGAGAACGAAAAACTATGAACTGAGAAACAAACTATGAACTAAGAACTAGGAGACGTGAGAAAGAATTGTGGCGTGGGATAAAGAGATGACCTGACAATGAACAAAGAAAGACAGAGGAAGACACACAAGACTCTTTCAAAATAAACCAGGCTTCCCTTCATTGGCTTCCTAGAATACCAATGAAGGGAATCTGGTATCTGGTTAGATACCATATTAGAAATATGGTATCTAACCAGATTCTTACTCTGGATGGCATTACCTTGGCCTCCAGTAACACTGTGAGGAACCTTGGAGTCATTTTTGACCAGGATATGTCCTTCAACGCACATATTAAACAAATATGTAAGACTGCGTTCTTCCATTTGCGCAACATCTCTAAAATTAGAAATATCCTGTCTCAGAGTGACGCTGAAAAACTAGTTCATGCATTTATTACTTCCAGGCTGGACTACTGCAATTCATTATTATCAGGATGTCCAAAAAACTCACTGAAAAGCCTTCAGTTAATCCAAAATGCTGCAGCAAGAGTACTGACAGGGACTAGAAGGAGAGAGCATATTTCTCCTGTTTTGGCTTCCCTTCATTGGCTTCCTGTTAAATCCAGAATTGAATTCAAAATCCTGCTCCTCACATACAAGGTCTTAAATAATCAGGCCCCATCTTATCTTAATGACCTTGTAGTACCATATCACCCTATTAGAGCACTTCGCTCCCGCTCTGCAGGCCTACTTGTTGTTCCTAGAGTATTTAAAAGTAGAATGGGAGGCAGAGCCTTCAGTTTTCAGGCCCCTCTTCTGTGGAACCAGCTTCCAGTTTGGATTCAGGAGACAGACACTATCTCTACTTTTAAGATTAGGCTTAAAACCTTCCTTTTTGCTAAAGCATATAGTTAGGGCTGGACCAGGTGACCCTGAATCCTCCCTTAGTTATGCTGCAATAGATGTAGGCTGCCGGGGGATTCCCATGATGCATTGAGTTTTTCCTTTCCAGTCACCTTTCTCACTCACTATGTATTAACAGACCTCTCTGTATTGAATCGTATCTGTTATTAACCTCTGTCTCTCTTCCACAGCATGTCTTTATCCTGTCTTCCTTCTCTCACCCCAACCGGTCGCAGCAGATGGCCGCCCCTCCCTGAGCCTGGTTCTGCCGGAGGTTTCTTCCTGTTAAAAGGGAGTTTTTCCTTCCCACTGTCGCCAAAGTGCTTGCTCATAGGGGGTCATATGATTGTTGGGCTTTTCTCTGTATCTATGAAGCGCCTTGAGGCGACATTTGTTGTGATTTGGCGCTATATAAATAAAATTGAATTGAATTGAATTGAATTCCTGTTAAATCCAGAATTGAATTCAAAATCCTGCTCCTCACATACAAGGTCTTAAATAATCAGGCCCCATCTTATCTTAATGACCTTGTAGTACCATATCACCCTATTAGAGCACTTCGCTCCCGCTCTGCAGGCCTACTTGTTGTTCCTAGAGTATTTAAAAGTAGAATGGGAGGCAGAGCCTTCAGTTTTCAGGCCCCTCTTCTGTGGAACCAGCTTCCAGTTTGGATTCGGGAGACAGACACTATCTCTACTTTTAAGATTAGGCTTAAAACTTTCCTTTTTGCTAAAGCATATAGTTAGGGCTGGACCAGGTGACCCTGAATCCTCCCTTAGTTATGCTGCAATAGACGTAGGCTGCCGGGGGATTCCCATGATGCATTGAGTTTTTCCTTTCCAGTCACCTTTCTCACTCACTATGTATTAACAGACCTCTCTGCATTGAATCATACCTGTTATTAACCTCTGTCTCTCTTCCACAGCATGTCTTTATCCTGTCTTCCTTCTCTCACCCCAACCAATCACAGCAGATGGCCCCGCCCCTCCCTGAGCCTGGTTCTGCTGGAGGTTTCTTCCTGTTAAAAGGGAGTTTTTCCTTCCCACTGTCGCCAAAGTGCTTGCTCATAGGGGGTCATATGATTGTTGGGTTTTTCTCTGTATCTATGAAGCACCTTGAGGCGACTTTTGTTGTGATTTGGCGCTATATAAATAAAATTGAATTGAATTGAATTGAAACACTGAGAAAATAACAATAATCAAAGAATAAAACTAAAACCCATAAAACACACTACCATGACAGACCCAGTCATTGTCTTCTACAAGCAGAAATATGACATAAACTGCTTAGTTCAGCAGGCTATAGCAACCTTTCAAGGCATTAAATGTTAGTTATGTGTTATTCAATGGAAGATGTTGCCAAAAAAAAAAAAAAAAAAAAGACTAAGAAAAGAAACTTCTATGTGTCAGAAATCTGTTTGACAGACCATAATGAGACTTCAAAACAACTTAAGGAGGAAGGTAATAAATACATGTTGTTAAGGATGTGATTTTTTTCCCCTTTAGATTAATATTTCCTACTAAATAGATTTGATTTGATTTGATTGGATTGAATCTTTATTTTGAACATGTTGAGATTTATAATGTTGAATAATTAGTGGCTGTTTGCAGTTTGAAGTGTCCTGCCAAAAGGACACTCTTGTTTGAAGTATCACAAATGAGACATTCTTAGTACATTTGTTTACTTAACAGCTGATGTTTCAGTTTCAGTTTTCAGTTTTATTTGTCATATGCAAGTTAGCACAGGGTCAACATTGCAATGAAATGTGTTTGACGAGCAGCAGCCACTCAGCAGCATGATACAGTAGGAGAAAATATAATAAAATAAAATAAAATAATTAAAAAAAAATAGAAAAATAGTAAGGAGCAAAATATTAGAGAGACATGGTAAAAGAGAAAAGATGACTAAATATATATGTATCAATAAATATAAATATATGTACACTAGTGATTAAATAAGAAAATCTTGAAACGAAATATGACGGGAGGGCAGATGGGATATTGCTAACTTACCCAATGCAAATATTAGCTAATGATGTTGTCGTGTATCAGGAAGTAATTCAGCGACTCTTTACTTCTATGCATATTGTTCACTATGAATTAAGATTCAATCATATATGTATGAACAGAGAGAAAGAGAGAGAGACTTGGATTGCTTTGTGCAGATTATTGGCTTACATTACTTTTCTTGAATATAGTGGCACTAAATGCCATGCACGGTGGTGCTCAAAAAATACGTTTCTACCAAACTAACTGAATAACTGGTTGCATCACCCATGCGAATCTCGTTCTTGTGACAGCATGACAGGATGCAAAAAATTTATGCTGTCCCCCATCCGCTGAGCCGCACCGGCTGCACATTTCTTTGTGTTCAGTCAAAAGAAAACAGTTACGACATGAAAGATGTGTAGATTTCTCTGAGTAATAATTCCTGGAAAAATTGTTCCATCAGGTTGAAGAGAAGACAAACATTTCCAACACTGGGCAGCTGACACCAAAACAATCTAGACGGATTAATGGCACAAACAGAAACAATTTATCTATATTTAATTTTGGACGTAAACAACCCAAACTGCCAAGTTTGAGTAGATGGAAATCAGATGTTTTCTATAACTATATTGCAAATCTAATCAAAACATACAAATGCTAAACAGAATAGATATAATGGAGCGTGTTTTTCTGCAACAACTGAGACAGAGTGAAAAGCTAGAAATGAGAACAACCTGCTGAGTAGAGTGAAAGGATTACAGTTATTACGTGTTGGAAGTGGAAACAGGTGCACTCACGCATAGTGGAACACGAAGCATGTTCGCAGGACTTCATAAAGACAGTATTTGAAAGCACTGCTATTTAAGCCTGATTGGTCATGTTCTGTTCCAACACAAATGAGGTGCCTTTTACTTTAAATTCAAATCTAATTTTTTCCAAGTATGATGCATTTTTTGCAGCTAAGTAAGTAAACACAGTGAACAGCATCAAGCTGATTTGTTTTGATTTCATGTTATTATTAGAAATGACAGCTAATACCGGTGATGATAGCTTTATCATCCTCGTCTCGCATTCATAAATCTTGGATGACAGCTGATTGACGTGCCTTGCCATCACTGCCTCTAATGGGAAAAACAACCATGTTTATCCAATTTCTCTACAGCTGACCTCTTCCTCTCTATTTTAGTGTCAGGCAGATTAAAGCTGTCTCAGAATTACAGGTTAATAACTGTGTAATATGACTGAAAACACCAGACGAGGGAAGCGGAAAAACAGAAAATTAGATTGTGACATATCTCCCTGTAACTGCATTGTTCATAACAAATGAAGCTGGTAAGTCTATATTATATGTTTTTTTTAATCCACACTGCTCAAAAAAATAAAGGGAACACTTAAACAACACAATGTAACTCCAAGTCAATCACACTTCTGTGAATTCAAACTGTCCACTTAGGAAGCAACACTGATTGACAATAAATTTCACAGGCTGTTGAGCAAATGGAATAGACAACAGGTGGAAATTACAGGCAATTGGCAAGACGTCCCTAATAAAGGAGTGATTCTGCAGATGGTGACCACAGACCACTCGGTAGCATAGTTGTAGCATTAGACGGAGTCTACAACCCACACAAGTGGCTCAGGTAGTGCAGCTCATCCAGGATGGCACATCGATGCGAGAAGTTTTGCTGTGTCTGTCAGCGTAGTATCCAGAGCATGGAGGCACTAGCAGGAGACAGGCCAGTTCATCAGGAGACGTGGAGGAGACCATAATAGGGCAACAAACCAGCCGCGGGACCGCTACCTCCGTCTTTGTGCAAGGAGGAACAGGAGGAGCACTGCCAGAACCCTGCAAAATGACCTCCAGCAGGCCACAAATGTGCATGTGTCTGCTCAAATGGTGCAGACACAGGTGGTGGTTGTGCTTACAGCCCAACATCGTGCAGGACGTTTGGCATTTGCCAGAGAACACCAAGATTGACAACTTCGCCCTGTGCTCTATACAGATGTAAGCAGGTTCACACTGAGCACATGTGACCGACGTGACAGAGTCTGGAGATGCTGTGGAGAACGTTCTGCTGCCTGCAACACCCTCCAGTTTGGCAGCAGG